>NC_080542.1:71550185-71859977 GCF_028640845.1 Ahaetulla prasina
ATTAAAATAAAATCTATACGTGAAAAAGATTGATGCCTATCAGAAAAAAAAGTAAAATCTCTCTCATCTGGATTCCGTAACCTCCATATATCTCTAAACCCAAAGTCTTCCATCATTTCAAAAAAGGATTTTGGTAATTTTGCATGTATAGGTATCTTCTTGGAGGAGGTTCTCTTATCCCTTCTTGTATCAATTACTCCATTCCAGTCTCCTAATAAAATTAACGAACTATAATCCCAGAGGGTCAACCTCTCATGTAACATTTTGTAAAACTTTTCTTGTTGCTGATTAGGTGCATAAATACCTATCAGCAAAGTCTTTTTTGCATCTATCACCAGTTCAATAGCAATAAATCTTCCTTGAATATCTGCCTCAATTAACTTAGCTGGTATATCCTTCCTGATATATACAACAATTCCATGCTTCTTTTCCAAAGCTGATGCAACAAAATGGTTACCCAATTTTGAATTAATTAAATATTTTTGGTCTGATAATTTTATATGTGTCTCTTGCAAACAAATCACATCATTTTTAAATTGTTTCAAGTAGTGAAATATTTTCCTTCTTTTCTGAGCTGAATTCAAGCCATTAACATTCCATGACAAGATTCTATTTGCCATTACTGGCCTCCTGAAGCTTTGAAGCAGACAACGAAAGCTCCTCCTCTGGTATCTTCCGTCTAGCTCCTCCTACAGCTTCCATACTGGGATCCTGACTTTTACTTTGAGACTGTTGCTCTTCTTTACGCTTAAGGGCTCCTCTTGTCACCCTTTGCTCTTGTGGTTCCTCTAATACTGGCAGCAATAAAGGCTCTTGGATCACCACGCCTTCTTGAGTCTCTTGAAGTTTTTCTATCACTTCTATTTCGACTTTCAAAACTGTAGAAAGAAAATCCTTTGCCTTTAAAACAGTGTCAATTCTATATCTCCTTCCTTGATAGAATACTATCAGTCCAACTGGCACCTCCCATCTGAATTGAATCTGATGTTTTTTAAGTTCTTGTGTAAAAAAAGCAAATTCCTTCCTGTCTCTTAACATCTTTGAAGGAATCTCTTTCAACACCTTCAACTCCTGTTCTCCAATTTTAAAGTTGTCTGATATGAAACTTGCAGAATCTGATTTCTCATAGTCCTTTTCACAAAATAAACCACAATGTCCCGAGGAAGCTTTCTCTGTCTTGCAATCCAAGAATTAACTCTATATATTTTATCAATTTGGTAAGCTACCTCTTGGGGGTCCACTTCAATAAATTCAGCCAATGCTTCTGATATAATTTTTCTTAAGTCTTCTCCTCGCTCTTCTTGCATACCACGAATTCTAAGAGCTCCTTCCATAAGTTTATATTGTAATATCACAACCTGATCTTCATTTTGATCCACTTTTTTCTGAACACCTTTCATTTTGTCTTCTAAATGCTTATTTGACTGAGAGATCTGTTGCATTTCCACTTCCAATCCTTCAATTTTTACTCAGTCCTTGAACTGCCATAAGAATATCTTCTTATTTTTGCATTAAAATTCTCCATCATCTCTTTTGCCTATCTTCAGAAAGTTTTAATTGTTCTTTCAATATTTTCCTCAAGACTTGGTTCAGATCCCTTCTTCCAGAAGGCTTTAAAGGTTTAGCTGCCATTCTGTCTTCAAAAGAATCAGGAATTCAAACTTAATAACTCTCCTTCCTCCTTTCAGTATAAAAACTCCGTTTTGTAACAATCCACAAATAACGCTGCTTCATCGTACTAAAAATTTTTACTTTCACTTTCAGACGCCATTTTAAAAGTCAATTAATCAAAGACAAAGAAAGGTTTCAAGTTTCAAAAAGGGAGTCGGTACTTGCCGTGCTGATTCTACATCAAAGTTCGAACGCTTGTGAAATTCCCGTCTGCTTAGAATATCAATCAATTTAATAAGTCCTTTAGAGCAGAAGCGACATTCCCACTCCTTTTTCCTGATAAAAACAGGAGCGTGCTGAAGTTGGAGGGAGTGGAATTCGGTGGGGTCATAAATCCAGGAAAATTCGCTCTTGAGAGCAAACCCCCTGTCAGACCTGCCACTTTCCCACAACTCTGATAACCTCTTTCACCCAGAGGTTATGCTAAGCTCAGTGAACAGTGATTTTTTTTCTGTTTCACTGACTTTTACAATCTTCTAACACGGAGTGCTCTGTTAGAGCACCCAGCAGGAGGGTGACGTCACTGGAGCCTTTGTAGTGAAAACTTTTATTTGAGGGTGTTTGGAAGATCTGTTGGAGTTTTTGCCTAGCATGGTTAATGATCTGTAAGTATTTACAAAATTAATTAATCAATATCAATAATGAAATAGCAACTAGCAAGTAATTAATCAGATAACAGATTAATGACAATAATAAATCAATTAACATAGAACAGTAAATAATGTCAATTAATTTAATTATTGAGTTGCTAATAATTAATTAATTAGATTATTGGATATTCAGCTATTCAGTGCTAATTAATTAATGACTAATGATAATTAATATTTGTTAATTGATAAATGATAGTAATGATAATTAATGATCAATAATATTAAAGTTAACCCTTACTTAATGGAATATAGTTGTATGACAAAAATAGCTAGGCAATTAAGGATAAATAGAAAATAACTATCAATTAATTATACCAGGTGCTAGATTAGTAGATGAATTGCTAATTGAAAGATAGAAATGAAAGTGTGGGGTGTTGTTGTCTTCCTCTGTTTAGAAGACAAACAGCAGGCCATTTCCTACAGCTTTTAGCTAGCGTGTTTTTTGTAGTCTTCCGGTGGGAGGGTTTTTAAAATGGTGGTAGATTGAAATCCAATCCAGTTTAAAATGGGGGAGTTTAATGAGCGTTTGAAGGTAGCCGGCACAGCCACTTCGAATAAGGATTATTTCGCCTGTCAATATTTATCCAATATCCAAGAAGTCTTGCCTTGGTGCTGGGGATGAAGCTCTGCCTTGATTTTGTGATAGGAAAATGATCCGATGATCTGGCGATCTCTCTCACATGCTGGGGATTTTTCTCACATGCTGGGATCTCTCACATACTGGGGATTTTTCTCACACACTGGGATCTCTCACACGCTGGGGATTTCTCTCACATGCTGGGATTAGGATTTTTCTATCATGCTGCGGATCTTTCTCACATGCTGGGATCAGGATCAATATCAGGGGCTTCAGGGTTCTGGGGAAGATGATCCAGCAATCTGTTTTACACGCTGGGGGATCAGGATCGATATCAGGGGCTTCAGGACTCTGGGGAATCTATTAGTCTCTTTCCAAATTGTCCCCTCTTCATTTCACTAAATCCTCCAGAGCCACCAAATCCGCTGATCTAAGTATGAAGCCTCCTTACTTCAAAATTTAAATCCACTGTGTATTATATCTTCACTATTCTTCCTTCTCAGTTAGATCTTTAACTCAGGCCTGATTGTTACAGTTTACAGTTTATTGTTTTGTATCTTCTTGTTAATTGCTCCTTCCTTACCTTCTTTTACTTTGTTGCCTTTGTTCGGTCGTCTCTTTTGAAGCGCTCCTCCTTCCCAGCCAGGTTCGTGGCTGCTTTGATGAAGTTTTCACTTTCTCCAATCTTTTGCGATCGCTAATGCTGAGATCCCCTTTTCTCTTCCATGCTATGCAGCCGCCATTGTTCTCGATCACACCTATTCTGGTGTGCAGTGCTCTAGCGTCGTTTTGAGGGTAGGAATTGAAACAATTTATGTCCAGGATGCGAGGATTTAGTTCTTGAGTACTTATGTCTCCTTTCTTCATCAAGAAACTTCACCTTCTCAATCCCCATCTCACTATACACTCCCGAGTGTATGTCCAGGATGTGAGGGATCTGTAAATATTTTCACAGCCTTCTTTTTGACTCGTGCAGTATACAAGTCCTCAATGGAAGGCAGGTTGGTAGCAATTGTTTTTTCTTCAGTTTTAATTATCCTCTGAAGTCTGTGTTTGTCTTGTTGGGTTACAAAATCAAACCAGACAATTATAGAGGTGCAGATGACAGACTTAGTAATTCCTCTGTAGAACTGGATCAGCAGCTCCTTGGGCAGTTTGAGCTTCTGAATTGGCACAGAAAGAACATTCTTTGTTGTCCTTTTTTGATGACATTTTTGATGTTAGCTGTCCATTTTAGATCTTGTGATATGGTAGAACCTAGAAATTTGAAGGTCTCTACTGCTGATTCTGTGTTGTCTAGTATTGTGAGAGGTGGAAGCATGGAAGGGTTTCTCCTAAAGTCTACCACTATTTCTAGGGTTTTGAGTGTGTTCTATTCCAGATTGTTCCAGTCGCATCATGAGGCTAGTCATTCAACCTCCCATCTGTATGCGGATTCATCATTGTCTCGAATGAGACCAATCACTGTTGTGTTATCTGCAAACTTCACTAGTTTAACAGATGGATCGTTGGAGATGTAGTCATTGGTATAAAGAGAGAAGAGAAATGGGGAGAGCACACAGCCTTCGGGGGGCCCTGTGCTAATTGTATAGGTATCTGATGTGAATATGCTTAGCTTCACCTGCTGCTTCCTGTTGTTAGGAAGCTTATGATCCACTTACAAGTCTGTTCAGGTACCTGTAGCTGGTTTAACTTACTTAGAAGAGTGTCTGGAATGATAGTATTTGTTAAGTTTGGGCAATGACGAGGCAGGAGACGATACAAGTGACAACAGCTCTGTAGTTTATTGTGATCCCAGCAAAAGCCAACAGGCAAAAAGCCCTCTTTAAATAGTATTTTGGCTGAGGCATCAGCCAATCAGCAACGTGCATTTTCCCGCCCAAATTTCCCTCCTAAAATTCAAATACATTACACTCCTCCCCTCCCAGAACACATTTTACCATATTTACATAGTTTTTTGCATAACATTTGCATGTTATTTTTCCACGTAGTCACGCAGGTAGACAGGGCGTCTCCTAACTCTTTCTGACCTGCGCAATTCATTCCCTGGGAGTGAGTCAAGCTGGTCGGAGGGACTGTTTGTTCCTCCCAGCTCCTTCTCTGGGCCATCCAGCCCTGGATTATTGGCAGAGTCGTCCCTTCTGTCCTCTGGAGGAGCCGGTTGGCATCGCTGGACTTCTTCAGACTCACCTAAGTCCTCCGATCGCCTCGGGGTTGAGTTAGCTGTTGGTTCAAATATTGGGTAGTCAGGGTCTGTCTGTTTGGTTTCTGGATTGTTTTGTATTCTTTTTCGTAATTGATCTATGTGGTGTCTCCACACTCGGCCATCCCCCATGTCCACTATGTATGACTTTGGGCCCATCACTCCTGCAATTGTTCCCTTTAGCCACGCTGGGCCCTCACTATAGTTATGTGCTCATATTGGGTCACCTGTTGTCATTGTTCTGGTTTTTTCCTTTGTGCCTTGGAACCCATCAGGGGAGTGTGTTGGGTTTAACCGATCTAGGGGGCACCGGAGTCTTCTACCCATTAATAACTCCGATGGGCTGCGGCCGGTGGTCACACAGGGAGTTCTATGTTGGACTGCCAGGAAGGTATCAATTTTGGATTGCCAATCTCCTGGGCTAATTCTAGATAGCGCTTCCTTGGCACTGCATAGGAAACGTTCTGCAAGTCTGTTCGTCGCCGGGTGGAAAGGCGCCGAGAGGACATGTTGGATGCCCTCTTCTGCCAAGTACCCCTCAAACTGGATGGCCGTAAATTGTGGGCCATTATCGGATACTAGAGTGTCGGGCAACCCGTGTGTCACAAATAGATGTCTCAATACTGTGATTACAGCTTCCGCTGTTGTGGTTTTCATAAGTAAAATTTCTAACCACTTCGAGTAGGCACCTACCACAATTAAGAAGGTCTGCCCATGGAACGGCCCGGCAAAATCTATATGGATCCTGGACCAAGGACCCTGGGGTTTCTCCCAATCCCTTATGGGGGCTGTTGGAGGTAGTGGCCTTGATTCCTGACATGCTTGGCATTTCCCTACCTGGTCGCTAATGTCTTTATCCATTTGTGGCCACCACACGTAACTTCTCGCTAGGCTTTTCATCCTTACAATCCCCGGGTGGCCCACATGCAATAGTTCCAACACATGCCCTCATAATTTCTCCGGAATAACCACTCTATCCCCCCCATAACAGACAACCCCCTTGTACTGACAGTTCCGAACGCTTTTTTGTAAATTCTTTGAAACGATCCCCCGGTGCAGTGGGCCATCCCCTCTGCACCCAACCGATCACAGTTCTTATGACAATGTCTTTGTAAGATGCCCTAGTCACTTCCGTAGATGTGACTGGGCCAGAGTCCAAAGAGTCAATTAACAAGATGGGTGTCCCTGGGGTCGGGTCTTCAATAGTCTCTGGCAACGGGCATCTACTTAAAGCGTCCGCATGTCCCAAATCCTTGCCCGGTCGGTGAGACAGTTTGTATGAATATGCTGCCAGGAAAATAGTCCAACGGGTCAGCCTGGGTGATAATGCAACTGGTGTTGGACGGTCCCCCACCAATAGTCCCAATAAAGGTCTGTGGTCTGTGACTATTTCAAATTGCCGCCCAAACAGGTACTCGTGGAATTTTTTAACCCCAGAAACTATAGCCAGGGCTTCCCTGTCTAGTTGGCTATAGTTCCTTTCCGCTGCAGACATCGTGCGGGAAAAATATGTGATAGGGGCTTCTGACCTGTTCAGTAACCTGTGGCTGAGGACAGCCCCTACCCCATAGGGTGATGCATCACAAACTAGTACTAGTGGCAATGTCCCATTGTACTGAATAAGAAGGCTATCGCTGGATAAGAGATTCTTAACTCCTTCAAATGCCTTAGCCTCAACCCTGCCCCAAGTCCAAACAGCTTTTTTTGCTAGTAGTTTATGTAGTGGTTCAGCTACCGTTGCCTTATTTTTAAAAAATACCGCATAGAAATTTACAAGCCCCAAAAATGCTTGTAATTCTGTTTTGTTTTTTGGGGTTGGGGCCTTTCTATTGGCTCGCACTTTGCTCTCCGTTGGGTGGATGCCTTCCTTATCTATCCGGTAACCCAAGAATTCTACAGATTCAACACCTATCTGGCATTTGTTGAGTTTAACCTTAAGCCCCGCAGACCTGAAAATGCCCAAAACCTTCCACAATTTGACCCCTAATTCTTCCAAGTTTTCTGCCGATATCAGTACATTGTCGAAATATGAAACTACTCCTGGTAGACCTTGTAGGAGTCGCTCCATTAGGTTTTGGAATAACCCGGGGGCTACACTAACTCCGAACTGAAGTCGAGTGCATTTAAACGTGCCCCGATGTGTGACAATTGTCTGCGCTTCAGCCGTTCCGTTGTCTACCGATAATTGTTGGTAGGCTTGAGCCAGATCGAGTTTGGCGAAGACCTGTCCCTGCCCTAACGAGTGCAACAAATGTTGCACTACGGGAATGGGGTAAGCACTCTTTTGCAATGCTTTGTTAAGCGTTGCCTTATAGTCAGCACAAATCCGGACTGATTCGTCCGGTTTGACTGGGGTCACTATTGGTGTTTCCCATTTTGCATGGTCGACGGGGACTAGTATTCCCTGGCTTACTAATTTGTCTAGTTCCCTGTCAATCTTGGGTTTGAGGGCGAACGGGACCCTCCTAGCCTTTAATCTAATGGGAGCCACCTGGGGGTCCAAATTGAATGAGATGGGGATCCCCACGTACTTGCCCAGGCAGTCTTGGAAAACGTCCTCGAATTCTCTCAATAATTTGTCCTTCAGGTTGACTCAGCTTCTGTGAACCCCGGTTACTTCCATGCCCAAGACTCTGAACCAGTCCAGACCTAGCAAACTGGGCAGGTTTCCATCTATGAAGTCCCTATACTCACAGTGGTTTGCGGCTTTCCTTAATGCGGCCATGTAGACGCTTATCGATTCACCCTCTCGCTGAACTCTTTGCCTCAACTCGAACCGTTGTACAAACTTCGATGGCACCGGCGCGTAGTGTGCTCGTAGCGTCGTCTGTAGCGTTTGCCATGGCACCGACTGTACCAGCGTCGGTTCCAACAGCGATTCGGCGGTATCGAAGACTTCTGGCCCACAGTGGCTCAGGAAGTAAGCGCGCTTCCGATTATCCGATACTCCTTGCAGTTCATTAGCTTCGAGGAAACACTCGAAACGAGCCATGTACGACCCCCATTTTTCCTTGGCTGGGTCGAATGGCGCTGGTGGCATATAGCTAGACATCGCTATGTATCCGCTCTTACTACTGGCTGGGTTTTAAACTAAGTCGCTGCTTCAGCTCTTTTCCTAGTCTCGCTGCCTTCAAAATCCCATCCTCGTCGCCAATGTTAAGTTCGGGCAATGACGAGGCAGGAGACGATACAAGTGACAACAGCTCTGTAGTTTATTGTGATCCCAGCAAAAGCCAACAGGCAAAAACCCCTCTTTAAATAGTATTTTGGCTGAGGCATCAGCCAATCAGCAACGTGCATTTTCCCGCCCAAATTTCCCTCCTAAAATTCAAATACATTACAGTATTGAATGCTGAATTAAAGTCCTCAAAGAGGACCTTTCCGACTCATATTTTAATTCAGACACTTCTTCCTTAGAATAGTATTATATCCAGTCCAATCCAATGCCTATGTATTTAGGTGTCAGTTCTATTGAAACTGACTTCTCAATAAAAATGCAATTATTCTTCTTAATTAGGACTGATACAAATATGGAAGCCTGGAATTGTGATCATAACTGACACCTCCAGTAAAATTATAAATCATCTTTACTTATTGAATAGAAGATTGTATATTTTCAATATTTCACAAACAGTTCTGCAAATTACCCATATCAATAAAAAAACTGCAATCCAAAAAAAAATCCCTCTGGAAAAAAAACAAAAAGGGTTATGTAGCAAACTTCAAAAACTGCTACAAGAATATTTGCAACCAAATAAAAACAGAATGTAACACTTACCACACCAAACAAGAAGAAGACCTTCTACGCACTAATTCCAATCGTGCTTTCTATAATTTTGTGAACAATAAACTTAAAGAAACAAGATCCATCCCACCACTAAAAGAACCTAACGGCAAAGAATGTACTGACGAAACAGTTAAAGCAAACCTCTTCAACACATTCTTCGGCTCAGTCTTTGTAAACAGTGATGGCTCATATCCAACATTCCCCAATCATACCAATAATATTAACAACGACTTAACTCATATAAACTTCACAGAAGAAAACAATGACCTAACACATATAGACTTCACTGAAGATAATGTTGAAAAAGCCCTTCGCAACCTGAAACCATCTTTATCTATTGGACCAGATGGACTATGTGCATACTTTTAAAAAAAACTTTCAATTAATATAGCTGAACCCTTAAGCATAATCTTTAATAAAGCCTTCAAAACTAGTTCCCTTCCAAAACTCTGGTTTCTAGCCACAGTCATCCCTATCTTCAAAAAAGGAGATCCAAGCCTAGTTGAAAATTACAGATCTATCTCTCTATGCTGTGTCTCATGCAAAGTAATGGAATCTATCATAAACCAATCCATTACACTCCACCTTGAAACAAACAACCTTCTCTCTAATAAACAATTTGGTTTCAGAAAAAAATTGTCTTGTAACTTACAACTTCTTCATTGCAAAAACATATGGACTACCAACCTTGATCAAGGTAAAGCAATAGACATATATATATATATATATATAAATATATATATATATATATATATATATATTTATATATATATATATATATATATATATATATATATATATATATATGTCTTTGGTTATTCGGGTTTTCTCCCGCGTAAAATTGGAAGTGTCTTGGCGACGTTTCGACGAAGTCTCATTCGTCATCTTCAGGCTTCAGCTTCGTGCTTCTGGGAGCAATCAGCACGAAGCAATTCAGCACGAAGCTGAAGCCTGAAGATGACCAATTTTACGCGGGAGAAAACCCGAATAACCAAAGACCTACATACAAACACCCGCGAAAACCTCAGAAAACATATATATATATATATATATATATATATATATATATATATATATATATATATATATATATATATATATCATGATATGCTTTTTTTTACTATGACAATGTAAAGTTGCGCACCCTATCCTTTGGGGCCAGTAACTCGCCTCCAACAGCCAGCCGCGGCTGCAGCTGACTGAATCGGGGTGCCGGCATCCACAGCCACTCCGTCTTGGAGAGATTAAGCTTGAGCCTGTTTCTCCCCATCCAGACCCGTACAGCTTCCAAACACTGGGACAGCACTTCGACAACTTCATTGGGGTGGTCCGGGGTGGAAAAGTACAGCTGGGTGTCGTCAGCGTACTGCTGGTATCTCACCCCGAAACCACTGATGATCTCACCCAACGGCTTCATGTAGATGTTGAACAGCAGGGGCGAGAGAATCGACCCCTGTGGGACCCCACAAGTGAGGCCCCTCGCGGTCGACCTCTGCCCCCCTGTCAACACCGTCTGCGCCCGGTCGGAGAGATAGGGGGAGGACCACCGATATACGGTGCCTCCCACTCCCCATCCCCCCCACCCGCGCAGCAGGATACCATGATCGATGGTATCGAACGCCGCTGAGAGGTCTAATAGGACCAGGGCAGAGGAATATCCCCTGTCCCTGGCCCTCCAGAGATCATCCACCAATGCGACCAAAGCTGTCTCCGTGCTGTATCCGGGTCGGAAGCCGGACTGGAACGGGTCTAGATAGACATCTTCATCCAGGTGTTGGGGCAGCTGTCGCGCCACGGCACTCTCTACAACCGCAACAAAGCGAAGGTTGGAACTGGGCGATAATTACCCAAAATAGCTGGGTCCAAAGAGGGCTTCTTAAGGAGGGTCTCACCACCGCCTCTTTCAAGGCGGCAGGGAAAACCCCGTCCAACAAAGAAGCGTTGATAATCCTCTGGAGCCAGCCTCGTGTCACCGCCTGAGTGGCCAGTACCAGCCAGGAAGGACACGGGTCCAGTAAACATGTCGTGCCGTGAAGCCTCCCCAACAACCTGTCCACGTCCTCGGGAGCCACAGGGTCAAACTCATCCCAAATGTGCTCAACAAGACGTGCCTCCTCTCCCTCGCTTGGATCATCCCAAATTCGGTCCAGACCGTCCCTCAACTGAGCGATTTTATCATATAGATAACCACTAAACTCCTCGGCTCGTCCCTGCAAGGGTCATCCGCACCTCCTGATGTAGGAGAGGCGGGTCACCCAGCTGGGGCGGCCGGGCGGTTATCTGCCGGCGCAATGAGGGTGGGCGTGGGCGCCTCGCTTCCCTCATTGCCACTAGGTAGGTCCTAGAATAGGTCCTAACTAGTGTCCGATCAACCGGGCGACTGGACCTCCAGGTGCTCCCTAGGCGTCTTCTCCGGCGTTTCATCTCCCTCAGCCCCCCGGAGAACCAAGGGGCCGGACGAGATCTACGCCAGGTCAGAGGCGCAAAGGCGCGACACGGTCCAGGGCCCCGGCCGCGGCCCGCTCCCAGGCCACGACCAGTTCCTCAGTCGTGCCGTGGGCCAGATCCTCAGGGAATGGCCCAAGCTCCGTCTGGAACCTCTCAGGGTCCATCAGGCGCCTGGGGCGGAACCACCGTATAGGTTCCGTCTCCCTGCGGTGGTGAATGGCGGTTCGGGAGTCTAGGCGAAGGAGAAATGATCCGACCATGACATTGGTTCTGTTACTAAATCGTCTAATACCAGATCATTTAACCACTGTCCAGAGATATAAATCAGATCCAGCATGCCTCCCCCCATGTGCGTAGGGCCATCATTTACTCGAATCAGGTCCAAGGCCGTCATGGAAGCCTGGAACTCCCGAGCTGCCGTCGATGACAAGCCAACTGATGGCAAGTTGAAATCCCCCATGACTATAAGTCTGGGGGTCTCAACCGCCACAGCAGCCAGTACCTCCAACAGCTCGGGCAGGGCTGTGGTCACGCAGCAAGGAGCCAGGTACGCGATCAACAAGCCCAACTGATTCCTATGGCCCCACCTCACATAGAGGATTCACAGCCGGCAATCTGAGGAACAGTGGCCTCCTCGGCTCTAGATCTTCCTTAATAACAACCGCCACCCCCACCCCTACCTTGGGCCTCGGTTGATGAAATGCTCGGAAACCTGGAGGCACAACTCAACAAGGCACCCCTCCGGCCCAACCAGGTCTCCGTAATGCCCATAAGGTCCGGACTCCCCTGAATAAGATCGCAGATCAGGGAGCTTTATTAGCCACGGACCGGGCATTACATAACATCAACCAAGATCCAAGCTCTGAGGATCATGGCCTCCTGAGGCAGGTAGGAACTGAGGGGCGAGCACGTGATCGCCTTCAAACATCGAACACGTGCTCCCAGGTCTCGATCGGCCCCCTCCGCCATATCTGCCTCTCCCACTAACCACACAGATGGAACCACAATTGTCATCTGGAACATCACCCTCCCCCGAAACCTTCACACCTATTAATCCTCCGCCCCAAACACCCGCCATGACTGGCCCCCCCCTCCGCGGGCTACCCCCAACCCCCCCCCTTTCCCTCCCCCCCTAAAATTCCCCTTAAAATCCCCCGATAAAAAACGACTAATAGAGTTCATTAAAAATCCCCTAAGCCTCCTAGATTTCGCATGCCATCTCTCGGGGTTCCAAAACCCGTCCTCAAGATATGCCCTCGATAATGTGGAGGGCCAAACCTGCGAGAGAGGGGAGTCTCGCAGGACAAGAAGGTCCGCGGTTGAAAATGCCAGCTGCTGCCTCTTGGTCTGCCTATGGAAACTCCTGGAAGTTTTCAGGCAGGGCCTGGTGGTCAATCAGAACCAGTTTGATTCGTTCGATTCCCGGTTCCTCAGGTACGTACTCAGTCTCCATCAGGCTTGAGTCTGTTAAGGAGGGAGTAGATTTTAGTTCGGTATTATCTGATTTGTTAGCAGTAGGGAAGAAGCGGTTAAGTATCTGATCTATGTGCCACCTCCATAGATGCCCATCATCTAATCTGATCACATATGATTTTGGCCCTGTTATTTGCTCAATTGTCCCTGGTAGCCATAGGTGTCCATCAGCAAAGTTTTTTGTGAACACCAGGTCCTCAATGCTTAAGGACCTGGTATGGCCTGTTGGTTCCTTCTTTGTTTCAGGGGCATAATTTGGGTGAAGGTGGTCTAAGACTGATTGGAGCCGGTGACCCATGAGGAGTTTGGCCAGGCTCCTTCCTGTTATGGTGCTGGGGGTTATATGCTGGTAGAGGAGGAAATTTCCATCTTGCTTTGCCAAACACCTGGTGCTAGTTGACCCTAATGCCTCCTTGGCAAACCTCACCATCCTTTCAGCCATACCATTACTGGCTGGATGAAAGGGCACCAAGAGGGCATGCCTAATGCCCTGGTCAGCTAAAAACTCCTTGAATGGCATGGCATGGCAGTGAATTGCAGCCCGTTGTCCAACACTAAGACGTCCAGGAGGCCATGGGTGATGAATAACTTTCTGAGTACCTTGATCACCACTTTGGCAGTGGTTGTGCCCATCAGAATAATTTCTAGTCACTTTGAGTAGGCATCAACCACGACTAGGAATGTTTGGCCATGAAAGGGCCCTGCAAAGTCTATGTGGATTCTAGACCAGGGGGATTGGGAGTGTTCCCACTCTAGGGCTGGTGCCTTTGAGGGTGCGGGCTGTGACTCCTGACATGGCTGGCAGGTAGCTACCCACTCCTGTACCTCCTGGTCCATCTTGAGCCACCATACAAAACTGCAAGCAAGGGCTTTCATCCGGACAAGCCCCAGATGGCTGTCATGTAATGCCCATAAAACCCCTTCTCATAAACTGGGGGTTATAATCACCCGATCACCCTATAGCCAACTCCCTAGTTCATTTTGTTTTGCAAAATACAGTGCAAATTCTGCACCTATAGGGCCTTTGGGCCATCCCCTCCACACCCAGTTCAAAATAGTCCAGAACAAGGGGAATTTTGCTGAGTGTTTAGCAACCTCAGCAGATGTCACCAGTTCAGAATCAAGGCAGTCAATAAGTAGGACCAGGTCTCCCAAGGTAGAATCGTCCAATAGTTCTAGTAGTTCCCATCACCAATCTCTTTCCACTTATGACTATATGACTATAACTTGTTGCTGGCAATCCTTATGATTTATATTGATATATTGGCCATCAATTGTGTTGTAAATGTTATACCTTGATGAACGTATCTTTTCTTTTATGTACACTGAGAGCATATGCATCAAGACAAATTCCTTGTGTGTCCAATCACACTTGGCCAATAAAATTCTATTCTATTCTAATGGGCAGTGGTTGAGGGCATCAGCATGTCACATAGTTCGTCTTGGTCAGTGAGAAAGTTTGTAGCTGTAGGCCAAAAGAAAAAGGGCCCACCACACAAATCTTGGCAGCATGGCCACAGGCGTAGGATGGTCCCCAGCCAGCAATCCCAGTAATGGCGTATGGTCAGTCACCAACTCAAAATCCCTCCCAAATAAGTACTCATGGAACTGTTTTACCCTGGCAACCACAGTCAGTGCTTCCTATCCAGCTGGCCATAGTTCCTCTCTGTGGTAGAAAGCATCTTGGAGAAATAGGCTTCTGGGGCTTCGGTACCGTTTGGGAGGAGATGGCTGAGGACTGCTCCGACCATAGAGGGGGAAGCATCACAGACCACCACGATAGGCAGGGTCTCATTAAACTGGATTAGGAAACTGTCAGCAGACAACAACTGCTTGACAGCCTGGAAAGTGGAGGCATCTGTTCCCCCAGACCCAAGGAGAATGTTTTGACAGCAGCTTGTGAAGCAGCTCGGCCACCATAGCCTTGTTCTTTAGAAACACGCTGTAGAAGTTCAACAGCCCAGGAATCCTGTTAGCTAGGTCTGATCCTGGGAAGTGGGTGCCTCTTGTATAGCTCAGATCTTGCCCTTGGTTGGGTGAATACCCTGTCCTGTAATTCTATAGCCCAAGAATTCTACTTCCCTGACTCCAATTTGGCATTTGCTGCCCTTGACATGGAGCCCTGCATCGCAAAATTTCGTGAGCACTTCCCATAAGTGGAAAACCAGTTGCTGCTCCATGCTGGCAGAACATCGTCAAAATCTGGTACTACCCCAGGAATTTTTAACAAGAATCGCTCCATAATCCTTTGAAATATTCCGGGGGCGACGCTAATACCAAATTGGAGGTGGTGATATTTGAATGCCCCCTTGTGTATTACAATGGTCTGTGCCTTGGCTGTAGCGCAATCTACAGGCAGTTTCTGATATGCCTTTGCGAGATCTAATTTATCAAAAATGGCACCAGGTCCTAGGGAATGTAGCAAGTGCTGGATGACCAGCACAGGGTAGGCGCTTTGCTGGAGGGCCTTATTGATTGTACACTTATAATCAGCACAGATGTACATTGATCCATCCTCTTTTATTGGTGTCACTACAGGGCTCTCCCATTTTGCATGGTCAACCGGTTCTAAAATGCCCTGTTTAATCAATATATCGAGTTCCCGGTCAATTTTAGGCCTTAGTGCAAAGGGAACTCATTGTGGCTTCATTCTAATGGGGCAATGCTAGGGTCCAAACTAAAGGATATGGGGCTGCCCACATACTTGCCGAGCTCTGGGCTGAAGGCATCCTGGAACTCATGGATCAAGTCGTCTGCGGCAGCACTGGCAATGGCATTGATGCTGGTAAGCCCCAGTCCAAAGGCACTGAATCAGTCCAGGCCGAGCAGGTTTCGGAGGCCCCCATCAACAACAATTAGGGATAGCCAACCGTGGAACTTGTTGTAGCTGATGTTGAAAGTCATAACATAACATAACATAACATAACATAACATCAGAGTTGGAAGGGACCTTGGAGGCCTTCTAGTCCAACCCCCTGCCCAGGCAGGAAACCCTACACCATCTCAGTCAGATGGTTATCCAACATTTTCTTAAAAATTTCCAGTGTTGGAGCATTCACAACTTCTGCAGGCAAGTCGTTCCACTGATTAATTGTTCTAACTGTCAGGAAATTTCTCCTTAGTTCTAAGTTGCTTCTTTCCTTGATCAGTTTCCACCCATTGCTTCTTGTTCTACCCTCAGGTGCTCTGGAGAACAGCCCAACTCCCACTTCTCTGTGGCAGCCCCTGAGATATTGGAACACTGCTATCATGTCTCCCCTAGTCCTTCTTTTTGTTAAACTAGACATACCCAGTTCCTGCAACCGTTCTTCATATGTTTTATCCTCCAGTCCCCTAATCATCTTTGTTGCTCTTCTCTGCACTCTTTCTAGAGTCTCAACATCTTTTTTACATCGTGGCGACCAAAACTGGATGCAATATTCCAAGTGTGGCCTTACCAAGGCATTATAAAGTGGTACTAGCACTTCACGTGATCTTGATTCTATCCCTCTGTTTATGCAGCCCAGAACTGTGTTGGCTTTTTTAACAGCTGCTGCAGCCTAGCACAGGGATCTGGTTGTCTTGGTAGTCATTTAGTCGTAGACTTTGGTGTATTAGCTGTTGTTTCTTTACCTTCGGAACTGCCTTCTTCAAGGCCTGCCAAGACATGTATCTATTTCCATTTCGCAGGTTGATTCCTTGATTTGAATGGAAATATTTAATTTCTGATTAGATGACACACTGGCTTGGCCAATCCTTGTTTGATTGGTGTTTGGGGTTCTTGCTTTGCTATTAGCTCGCTTAGGCTTCCACGAGTTCCATTTAAATAGCTTTGGTGCCTCTGGAGAGGTGGTTGCTGGCATCTCTCAGTGGCTGCTGGGCAGGGGTACTCGACAGACTCTCGCTAGATGCCCCTTCTGGTTGCACCTTCTGCAGACAGCTTCTCAGTAGTGGCAGGAGGCTCACAGGTGCTGTCCTCTGCAACTGGCTCAATATAGTTTCTTGCTCTCTTGCCCTTGTGTCTTTCACCTGTCAGTCTGGTAGACCTCGTCATCGCTCCCTTTGGATTTGGTCTCTTAGTAGTCCCCCTTATGCACTGTGGCCATGGGTTTCACAGCTGCGGGGGCTATGGCAAGTTTTTGGAGTGATTCAGTTGCTCTGCTGGAGGACTCTGATGCCCTGGCCTCATCCAACGCAGTTTACAGAGTCAATTTCATCTTAGCCAGCAGCCATCATTGTAGTCAGAGGTTTTGCACCTCACAGATGAGCTGGTCTAATAATATATCATCCAGGTCTCTGAATTCACAATGGGCAGTGGCTTTTCGGAGCACTGCCATGTATTGGTTTATAGATTCACCACTTTTCTGCATTTGATGCTGGAACTCATATCGACGAACCATCTTTGACAGAGCTGAAGAGTAATGTGTCTTCAGTGCATTCTGAAGGACTTGCCATGGTATGGACTGTACCAGCATTGGCTCTGACAGTGACTCCGCAGTGTCGAATACCTTGTGGCCACAATGGCTGAGGAACAGTGTCCTTTTTCAGTTGTTGACTCAGGAGATTGTTGACTTCCATGAAGCACTTGAACTGGGTCATGTAGGTGGCTCAATTCTCCTTCTGGGGATCGAAGGGTGTAGGCGGGTGGAACACAGACATGTTTTGCTGCTTTTTTTCATTTGAATTTGGTGCAGAAAATGGCCACTGTTCCGCAACGTCTGCTGGGCTGGATTGTTCATTTTAAGCTCTTTTTGCTTCAGTTCTCCTCTCCGAATCCCACCTTCAACACCAGTGTTAAGTTGGGAGAATGAAGAGACTGGAGATATGCTTCAGACAACAGCTCTTTATTCAGCAACTATGTACAATCCAGCAGCTAGCCTCTCTGACAACCTGCCCTTTTATAGGAAGCTTTCAGAGGGCTCAGCCAATCAGGTTTGAGAACCTTTCCTGCTCAAACAGCGGACCAGAGGAAAAACTATGCAACTGGTCAATATCTAACATAGAACAGCTCATATTCTCATGTAAAACCTATATACCGGTCAGGAAGCCACATAAAAACAGAACATGATGAAACAAATTGACTCCAAGTTGGCAAAAGAATACAGCAAGGCCATGTACTCTCCTGTCCAGTGCTGATTATACTACTCTGATAGCTAAAAATGCAAACTTCTGTAAACTTTAACAATAAAAGTCAAAGATAACAAACTCATGACAAGACACTCAACCTTATAACTGTCAATGAAGATATCAACATGACAGACAGCTTCTGCCTTTTAAGCTTCTGCCATCAACAATAAAGGAATAAGCAATTAAGAAATACATTGCAGGCTAGCATTTCATAACACATCCTTGAAAGCCATGGAAAAGTTATTCAAATTCCATGATGTGTCTATGCCTATAAACATGATAGTACAAGCAATGGTATTCTACAAAAGGAGAAATTGTACTTTAATGATCCAGAATAGAAAGTGATTAACACTTTTGAACTTTGCTCTTGAGTAGACTTCTGAGAGTAGCATGGACAGCCAGGAAAACAAACAAACAGATCATAGAATTTATCAATTCGGAATTCACTCAAGGCACAAGTGACTAGCCTCCAGTTACCATACTTTGAAAATGTTATGTGAAGGTTTTGCTCTCTGAAGAAGGCATTGAAGCTGAAAAATACTAGAAAGGAGAAGAAAAAATTAGTAGCAAGGTGAATGGACTCAGGAATTGCCATTTACAATGGCAATAGGTGCACAGATCCACAGGATCAGTTTAATAACAAATTGCCATGGAGAAAATATGTGTATGTGGTCACTAAAAGTTGATACCAATGTAATGGCAGATAATCAATATCAATCAATCAATCAAAATTTACTCAACATACTTGCTAAAGATATGCTATTGTTTTGTGGATCAACAGAATTCTGATTTAATTGTCCCCAAAATGCCACTACTGCTAAGATCTAGGGATTCAACTGTTTTAAGTGTAGTTAAGAACTTTGGGCTGTTTCAATAAAGAATACATTTTCAGATGTCCCCAAGTTCATGACATTTTCATAGATTATTTTGGTCTAAAACTTCATGCACACAATTTTAGGGTTGTGTACTAGATTTTATTTGGATGCTTCCATCAAGCAGCAGGAGTGCTTTTTTATCAATCAGGACGAAAGTGTTGATAATACATAGCCTTGATACTTCAAGAGAAATGACACTGCTGACTCACAATGAGTTCATTCTGGATTCCCTTTGGAAGAAAAAGTGTAAAATATAGGGATGTTCCTGAATTTCCTGCTAGTATCTGTGTGTAGCCGATATCTCTATTTTACTCTTCAAGGTTAGAAAAAAGAATTCTTTTACCAAATGACTTTCAATATTGACCATTTAATGCATAGTTATACCACTAAAGACTATCAGAAATACATAGCTAATGCAAACATGGAAAATTCAAAATAGCCACATGTGGAAAACAAGTTATTCCGCTTAAATAGAAATGCATCTAGCCAAATTGGGAAAGAAATCACTAGTATCCTTGAATCTCATCCATCTTAATGATCAAGTTCAAGACTTTGAGGCTAGCAAGTTCTTTACTTAGATTTAGATTAGTTACTTCTTCAAAGAGTAACATAGTTTATTTAAAGTAGTCTTTAAGCAAAAGGGTGTCTTGTGCAGTTTAGACTGTTTTCCTAATCTATCTATATAAAAAACTTTGAAATTATAACAATTGGCAAAGACTGGACTAACAAGGCAAACAGCTGGACATTGATTGTGTCAAGACATTGTCTTGACATTCTTAATAGCTGTCAACAGGAAAAGTAGTGGACAGGTTTATCCATAAAACCATGGATGTTTCTAAAATTAAATGGTAAGGGAGCTATTTTCCAACATCTTCATCCTTCCTGTAATTCGACTGATTTACACACAGCAAGGAGTTTTCTTGAGTTATTTTTATCAGCAGCATCCCTTGAGAATCTGTAGACACATACTTGCATAATTCTTTTCATGGTCTCTAGTTTCTTAATGTTGTTTTCCCACAAAAGTAATCTCTATCTTGCCTATTCTTAGAAATCCTTTTGTTAGTTAGTGTGTTAACATAATGAAAGTGGAGGTTCATTTTAACACTGGCTTAATCAGCTGGAGAATGTTCATGGTGGGACCTGTACCTGCTTTGGCTTTCTCCTGAATCAGTTTGGGAACTGTTAAAAATTCCCAATACTTTGGGAATTTCCTATAGAACAGTTTCCCAGTAAAACATTTTTAAAAAGGGGAAGTGCAATAAAATTTGTTCTACATTTACTTCTTAATATAAGTGGTAAGCAGGAAGATTTATTTTTACATTTATTTCTTTTTTTTTTTAGTAAACAGCTGTCAGAACTATCTTCTATTCATAGGGAATGGTGTTCTGATCACCTTGGTTTCTGGAAGGATGCGGAATCTTAGGCTTTGCTGCATTATATTTATTGGTTCCTTCTTTGGCAGACTATGCTTTTTCATGATCTTTTTTAAAAAAACACCTTTCTAATTAATTTTTTAGCTAATCATAATTCCCAGATCCTTATTGCAACTTCCAAGTCCTTTTCCAGAGATCCTTGATTTATTAATTCACTGACACTTTTTCTTAAAATTGTATTAGTTATTGTTGTTGATGATATTAGGTAGCCTAACTACTTAGGTCACTTCTCACCATGGCCCAATTTTTATGTTCTATTTTATTCCCTAAATGAATCAGATGCTGGATTCATTACTGAATGCTTCCTTTTCCCATTCATTATCATTACCATTTCTCCTGCATATATGGATCTCTTACTTAATTAATGGTATGTGTTTGTGAATATGATTTATGTACACTATACTGTTATAAATAATTCAATGTGGAAAAACCACTATTGTAAGTAGCAGTCTCATTAATTTGTACATTTGACTTCCAGTGGTGTGTCGGGGTGGCGCAGAGGGAAGTGGACAAACTCCATCCTTTACTTCTGATTTTTCTGTGTTTGAGGACTCTTCGAAGGTGTGTGGAGGTTGAAGCAGGGGGGAATCCCAAAGATCAGTGAGGCAGTGTGCAGTTGCCCGCTGAGGCAAGGGAAGCCCTCTTTAACCCAGCAAGAAGATGTCCCATCATTTCAACTGATATGGCAGACCCAAGGCCATGACAGCCCACAAGAGGATCAGGAGAAAATATTGTTGGCAGACTGTATCTATTTTTGCTGGTGAGAAACTCTCTCATGTGTGGTGAATAGATCTGTCAAAGTAGATAAATTTAAAAATTATTTGGCAAAATTGAAAGAAGCTCTGATAGAAAATTAGCGGCGACTGAAAGAGACGAGCTGTGACTCATCAAAAATGGAAATTGCCGAGGGAGGAGAGTGAAAAGGAAAGCAAGATTTGAATAAAACTGTAAGTGTGAAAACCAAAGTGGGAAGGTCTAGGATAACAGTGGAAAGAAACGGAAAGAAAAAGAAACACAATTCATGTTTTGGGAATTAAAAAAACTATTGAAGATTAGAAGGAGAAAGATCAAGACGGAAGTCGAATGGTGACGAAGAAGTGTATGAGAGGAAAGAAATAACTCGGGAAGAAGAGGTGAATCAGACGGAAAAATCTGGAGAACTGGAAAAAGTGATATCAGACAGAACAGATCAGAGATTTTCCGTGAGAAAAATGGAGAGAAAAGGGAGTGATTGGGTCAAATTGGACTCTGCCGACGGAAGTAAGAATACCAAGGAGAAATAGTGAGAGAGTGAAGAGGGGAAAAAGGGGGAACGGCAGTAATAAAGCGACTTGAATATAATATAATATTGAGTGACCAAGTGGAAAAGAGGACAGTGGTGTTGCAGAAATGAGGTTGGGATTAGTAAAAGAGTTGAAACATCTGAAAAATTTAAAGGATACAACAGAGTCTTTGTCTCGTGTGGAATATCAATAAGGCTGTTATATTATAGACAGTGACTACTACCTTGGAAATAGAAATTTTCCCTTCCTTTGAATAGTGATCTTGGTATTGTTTTGATATTTGATATTGTTCTTGTAATAAAATTATACTTAAAAATACATAGCTCAAGTATTACCAGTAATTATTGTTTAAATAGATTATAGCAAAGAGATTATATTATATTTAATGAAGAAATAACTATACATTTTCATAAATTGAATATACAAGAGTAGAGACACCTATTATATCTATTATATTTAACTTAGTTTAATTTAGTATAATTACAGGAATAGATTAAATACGGAGTAACTATAAAGAACAATTTGTAATTGGATTGTAATTATATTGATTGTATTCTACACTTTGCTATTGGTATATAATTGTAAATTCTTGGCTAAGTAATTAAGGATAATAGAATAGAAATAGAAACTAGAGTGTAATAAAGACAAACTATAAATAATAGACAAGCAACTCAGTGGATGGTAATCTGGGCAAGTATTTATAAAATCTTAGGAGAACAAAGCATAATCCTAAAAGAAATGACTAGCATTACTACCACAACTTTAAGAGCAGGGGAAAAGGTGGCATCAAACCTGATGGTGGTGACGGCCTCTCTGTCAAGCCAAAAAACAATTGATATGATGTTCCCGGTAGAAAAATTGAGTACCAATTCATCTGTTCAAATGTTGCAATCTATCTTGGTAACAATATAGGACATCATGATGAAACTTCAAGAGATGATGGTTAAAAATCATGGTGACCTGAAAACTGATATACAACCTCTGGATAATAAAATGGGCTCAAGTCAATTGGCAATACAAAAAAATGAACAAAAAATTAAATTGGTCAAAATGAAAACAGAACAAACTGAAAAAAAAATTGAACAGGTAGACCAAAAATTGTTGGCGGTAAATAAAGATCTGGAAAACTCTCTGATAGATCTCGAAATGGACCGAGCCTTTTTCTACTTGAGGTTTCAAAACATAGTAGAAACAAAAGAAGAGAATCTAGGGGAGATAATGGCGGAACTAGGGACACGATGGTTCAGGGGCTAGGATGTTGAGCTTGTCGATCGAAAGGTCGGCAGCTCAGCGGTTCGAATCCCTAGTGCTGCCGTGTAATGGGGTGAGCTCCCGTTACTTGTCCCAGCTTCTGCCAACCTAGCAGTTTCGAAAGCACGTAAAAATGCAAGTAGAAAAAATAGGGACCACCTTTGGTGGGAAGGTAACAGCGTTCTGTGTGCCTTTGGTGTTGAGTCATGCCAGCCACATGACCACGGAGACGTCTTCGGACAGCGCTGGCTCTTCAGCTTTGAAACGGAGATGAGCACCGCCCCCTAAAGTTGGCAACAACTAGCACGTATGTGCAAGGGAACCTTTACCTTTACCTAATGGTGGAAGTAATTGTCATAGCCCTACAGAGAGATAAAAGAGAGATTAAGAATAGGCTCGATGAAATATATCGAGTTCAAACTAACTATGGAAGGCGTCATCATCTCCCAAAAGAGGTGCATATTAGATTTGCACATAAAAAAAATATGCGATGATATATATAAAACTACAAGAGAGGAACCAATATTCTATAAAGGGACAGAAATCATAACACTTAAGCAGATTCCTAGATGGATACGAGAACAAAGGAGGGATTATAGATTCCTGGCATCTCTATTGAACACAAGGAAAATTCTATTTAGGTGGATCACTCCAGAAGGCATGATAATAACTTGGCAAGGAAAAAAAATTAAAATTGACAACTTAGACAAAGCCCAAGAAATATTTGACCAATTGACAGGGGTGGAGGAAAGTTCAAGCAGTAGAGAGCAATTGGAGACAGCTAGCACAAAAGAACAAATACAAGAATCTGGAAGTGAAGAAGTGGAAGAGGGAACTAAGGTGACAATGGAAAATCAAGATGAAGGAAAGTAAAGTAAGAAAAGACCACAAAGAACCACTAGCACAACCAGGAGTCAGAAACCAGCAGATAAATAAGAAAAGAGAGAAAAGAACCCAATTACTATCAATAAATGTAAATGGACTGAACGATCAGATAAAAAGGAAAAAAAATATTCTCCCTCAAGGCGGCGACAGCATCCAGGATGGGTTGACTTTGTGTGTTCAGTTGGAGGACTGAGTCTGCAAAGTTGTTAAGCTCCGCCTCTGTTGCTAGGTATCCCCAGCCTTTGACTCAGTCCATTCAGCCCAGACACATGTGTCAAGGTGGTCTCCCTTCAAAAAATTTCTGATCTTTAAACTTTGAGTGAGCTTTCAAGTTTTTTTACTTGTATATTGAGTCTATTAGCACTTTCCCTGCTAGAAAGAGAAAGTGCTGAATTTCTGATACTTTTTTCCCCCTCAGTGGCAAGAGCTTTGGCTGACAGGACCCCCTGTGGTGATATTTGACAGCTAGCTGTCAGATCACTGAAAAGCCTCCCGTTGAGCAGCAGGCGCTCCAAACAGGCTAAGAGTGGAGTCCAGCACTCCCCACTGAAGCAGGGGGTCGAGGAGTGGAGCTCCATGCTCCCAAGAAAAGCAGAGAAAGCCGCTTTTTTGACAGCTGCTGTTTTGAGCCGGTGCGAATTGGGCGGCCATTTTTTTGACAGTTCATGGTTGTCTGACCTTTTTAGAGTGGAGCTGTGCACTCCCAAAATGCCTTGCCTGCCTCGAGGCTGCGCCAGAGCTTACTAAAATCTGCAGCAGAGCGCAATAGGGGATTTTAAGCTTCTCATGGAAATATCGCTTAGGGCTAGAGCCGCTGACAGGAGCTTTGTGCCTCTGGTGGCAAGTTCCCGCCTTTTTTGAGAGCTGTGCTACTGATTACCTGAATGTGAGGAAGCTGTTCTTTACATTTGCCCCTCTGATATTGCCCAGCGATTGTTGATCTTTGAGAGCTTCTGTGCTTTCAATTACAGAGAAAATGATCTGTTGGCAACAGTTTCATCTGAACAGAATGCCTAAAGCCCTATATAAATCAAAGCATGGCAAGAAAGCCAGGGCTCATGATATGTCAGGGGCTGGATCAGTCCCTTCTGATTTGCCTGTTTTGGCATCCACTAAGACCAGAGACCAGACTTCTTCCTCTAATAAGGACTGCAGGCAGGATAGGCATGTTAAGACCTCTGTGACATCCAAAAAGGATGAGAGGCGGGCTCTGCCAAAGACTTGTATTAAAACAGGCAAAAAGACTTTTTCTTCTATAAAGAAAACCTCTGAGCCCTCTGCTCACAAGAGTCATACCAGCAGAGATTTGTCATTAGATGGGGCTCCTGACCAAGTACCTCTGCAGAGTTTTCCTATACATCTTTCAAATGTGAATTTATGCGGTTCCTCTCCCAATGATTGTCACTCTCCCAATGAACTCCCTATAGCAACCACTTCTGCCAAAGTTGCTTCAGTGACTGCAGAGAGGCACCCAGATGAGGGCAGGGACAATCATCTGTCTATCAATGTAAAAGATTTTATTATGGAGGTTATCAAAGCAGCTTAGCTGAATCTGGTCAGCAGCCTGCAAGGGCTTACTCTTTCAGCTGATCCCAACAGCCTAGGGGATGCTGATCAAAGGTGGGTTCTAAATTTTTTTTACTACCGGTTCTGTGGGCGTGGCTTATTTTGTGGCCGTGGCTTGATGGCCATGTAACAGTGGGTGTGGCTTGATGGTCCTATGACTGGGTAGGCGTGGCCAACTCAATGTCTCTCATGTCAAGGGGTACCTCGCCTAGCCCCTGCCCTCCCAGCCATTCCTTGTCCCAGCCTCAACGTATCTATAGTTCTGCAAAAATGTTGTTCACCTTTTTTCAACTTTATTATTTTGATACTATAGATCAGAGGTCTCCAAACTTGGCTACTTTAAGATTTATGGACTTCAACTCCCAGAATTCCTCAGCCAGCTTTGCTGTCTTAAAGTCTTAAAGTGGCCAAGGTTAGAGACCTCTGCTATAGATGCACTTTCATGGACCACTGAAAGGAGGAAATGGCTCACATGCTTGCCCAAGAGCGTGATAGGCAACAGTCTTTTAAGGGGCTGCTAGAAAGAAGGAGGGGGGAGTATTTTCCAAAGCACCAGAAGGCAAAACAAGAAGCAATGGATGGAAACTCAACAAAGAGAGAAGCAACCTAAAACTAAGGACAAACTTCCTGACAGTGTGAACCTATATTGGTTTCAGTCATAATTTCACATATAAAATAGCCATTCATGTAATACAACCTGCATATTGTTCAAAACAATCATTAGTATTATGGCTGATGTTTGACAACAAGCCTAAAATCCCCATTCCCTTCCCACTCCAGGGGAAGGTTACTTCAAAATCCCCATTTCCTCCCCACCCCGCTAATCTGTTCTGGGAAGGAATCAAACTCCCCCCTCTTCATTTCCCAAATAAAATATCCCAGATAATTAAGGAATAATAAAGCTGCTAGCAAGGAACCTGGAATTCCACATTCCTGCCAGCTGTATAAAGGAAACTTTGTAAGCAGAAAATAGCTACTGGTGCTTGTAGATAATATAAAGTGGAAGCCGGAAGTTCAGCTCCATTTACAAGCAGGCAGAAAACTCATTCAAGACAGGATACTTCACAATAGAAATCACCCAAACCATTTTAGAAACACAAAGCCCATGTTGCACAAACCCCAAAACTTCAAAAACATTGAACCATATAAGAATTCCTCCTCTTATCTAATTTGTTGTTCAGCTGACCCAGAAAGGAGCTTATAAGCACTCTGTCAATTTAAAATGACAGCGGCTTTTTGCCCCCCACTTCTTCTTTGCCAAGAGATCTCCTGGCTGAGAAATGAGCCAATCAGTTGGGAGGCTTCTTAGCTTCTCAATTTAAAGGGACGGTGTCTTGTTTTTTCCCCCTCTTCTTCGACAAGTGAGTCTTGATTTTTTCCTTCTAGACGATCAGCTGGGAGTTGGGAGGCAGCAATAGATTGGGGGCGGGGCCAGGCAGAATTTTTACTACCGGTTCTCCAAACTACTCAAAATGTTTACTACCGGTTCTTACGAACTGGGGAGAACCGGTAGCAACCTACTACTGGTGCTGATGAGGAAGATTTCATTGCAGATCATGACCCGGCTTCACCTGCTCCATCTCTGACAAGTTTGCCATCTGTATCAGGGGAGGAGGCACATTGAGAATTCGACCTTTCGGATGACGAAGGTCTCACACCTGAACAACCTGCCTTCACAGGGCTGTTTCCTCCAAGTGTTTTTAAATCTTTCCTATCTTTCCTATTTAAGGCAACCAATGCAGCTCATCTGAGGTCACGGATGGAAAGTGACATTGATAAGGTCGGTCAAGACTCAGCTGACTCACTTTTTTGAGAGCCTCGCAGGGCGATATGCACAGTTCCAGTCCCACGCCTATTTATAGATGTGGTCAAGAGACAGTGGTCTGCTCCAGGCACCGCTCCTTGCCTTCAACTCTGGACAAACGTTACTTTAATGTGGCTCAGGACATGGCATCCATGTTACAAACGCCTGAGGTGGATCCACCAGTGGCAGGTCTTTGACTTCTACTCTCCCTGGAGATCTGGAGGAAGGCCTGCGGCCAGATGACAAATGTGCAGAACACTCATTGCAGAGAGTCCACCAGGGGAATGCCTAGGCTATTAGATCGGCTACCACGGCTTCCTTTTTTAACAGGGCTATGTTAGTCTGGCTGCGCCAATTGCAGGAGAGGGTGCCAGCAAAAGATGTCCGAATACAATGGGACATCAATAAGATAGTAGCAGCTATCCAGTTTTCTGCTGACGCCACATTATATTTGGCAAGGTTTGCTGCTAAGGCCAGGGCATCTTCGATGGTGGCCAGGCATCTACTGTGGCTTAGACAACGACAGGCAGATGCCTGCCATAAATGGCGGTTGGCTTCTACACCCTTTATTGGAGGGAAATTGTTTGGAGAGGTGCTGGACCCATTATTAGTAGGGACCAGGGATAAGCTCAAGGTTTTGTCTTCCACCTAATGCAGAGGTGATTATCATTTCTACCCTTTTTACCATAGACAGCCCTTTAGGGGATTGGAGATGGGGGCCGGTCTGGCCTGGCCATAGGGAATTTTTCCCTAATGCTTAAGATTCCAGCAGGACAGGGCAACCAGAGGTAGACTTTTCCCAGCTAGATGGCCCTTTAGAGGAAGAGGAAGTCGCACCTTCCAGCATCGCAAGTAACTGCATAGTCCTTCCTCCCATTGGTGGCCATTTAAAAATCTTTGCCGACCGATGGGGAGAGATAACATCGGACATTTGAGTTAGGGAGACGATAAAATCTGGTCTCCTTCTAGAGTTCCTCTCTACCCCCCTCCCCAAGGTTTTTCATTATTTATTTTATTTATTTATTTATAATTTAATTTCTATACCGCTTTTCTCCCAAAGGACTCAGGGCAGTTTACAGCCATATTTAAAATACAAATACAAACAGCAAGTTTAAAAATAGAATTAAAAACAAATATTTAAAAGGCTGAATCGAACTAAAATGGTCATAGACCGATGTAAAACCCATTAAAATTACAATTTAAAATTACGCTTAGGCCAGTCCCGCATGATGGAATAATAAAGTCTTAAGTTCACATTAGCTGCCCAGTATCACGGGACCCTTCAAAAAGGGCAATTATGGAGGCGGCCATCACTCATCTGCTTAAGATTAGAGCGATTCAACTGGTACCAGTAGCACAAGGGCAAGGATTCTACTCTAACTTGTTTGTTGTGCCTAAAGCGCGTGGAGACCTATTTTAGACCTCAAGAGATTGAACCGCTATATCATCTACAGACGGTTTAAGATGCAATCCCTTTGGTCTATTTTGGCCTCTTTGTGGCCTGGCAACTTCCTCACCTTGATTGATCTTACTGAGGCCTACTTACACATACCAATTCTGCCTTTACACTGGCAGTACCTTCGTTTCTATTACTCAGATAATCATTACCAATATAGGGCCTTGCCCTTTGGACTGTCTTCAGCCCCTTGGGTGTTCACTAAGGTTCTAGTAGCCCTTGCAGCCCATCTCAGAATTAAGGGGATCCGCATAGAATGTTATCTGGATGACATTTTCATCCAGTCATCCTCAATTCCCAGGGCCAGATAACAGTCAGGGTTCCCACACAGCATGGCTTCTCTATTAATATTCAGAAGAGCCATTTGACACCAACTGGGGGCTATTATTGATACCATTGAGGACAGAATATATCTGTCCCAGGAGAGGCTGGACAGCATACGAGACCTAGCAGAAAGAATTCAGAGAGAGCTCAGGATGTCAGTGGCCTTACTGTCACAGCTCCTGGGGAAGATGGTCTCCACCATCTCGATCACACCCTGGGCGTGGTTGCATGCTAAGGACCTTCATTGGTTTCTTTTGCCTTTCCAAAAAGCAGGCAGAAGCAATTCTACAACCAGGATTCTGGTGCCCAAAGAGGTTCTTCAGTCCCTCAACTGGTGACGATCAGTGGCCCTAGCCCGAAGTTGCCTCTTTCAGGAGTCTCTCCAGTTGGGGAGCACATTGCCAATCCCAGGTAGTGCAGGGCACTTGGTTCCATCGAGAACAAAGGGCAAACATCAATTGGCTAGAACTACCAGCGGTGTCCCTGGCTCTCTTCCAGTTTCGTCCATCAATAATGGACCAGGATGTACTGGTGCTTGCAGACAATGTAGCCACAAAGACTCATATAAACCACTAGGGGGCACCAGGTCACAGGCCTTGATGTTAGAGGCCAAGAGACTATGCCTTTGGGCAGAGAATCACTTGCAGTCGCTGACAGCAGAACACATCTCCGGGGTATCCAATGTGCAGGTGGACTGGTTAAGTTGTGTGACCTTCGACCATGCGGAGTGGGTCTGCATCCAGCTACTTTTCAGGAGTTGGTGGACCGATTCGGAACCCCAGAGATAGACTTGTTTGCCACCCCAAAGAATTTGCAGCTCCCGAGATTCTTTTCTCGGTTCCCAACGCAAGGTGCAGAGGGGGTGGACACTCTTCGTACCAGGTGGCTGCCAGGCCTGTTGTGTGCATTCCCACCTCTTCCTCTTCTTCCCCGTGTCATCCGGAAAATTCTACTGGAGAGGACGGAGGTGTTGCTATTGGTTCCACATTGGCCCAGGAGGTCGTGGTTCTCAGACCTCATGAGTCTACCGGTGGCTCCACCCTGGAGGATTCCTTGGGGCAATCTGTCACTCAGCCAGGGGGCGTTGGTCCACCCGGACCCACAATGGCTCCAACTGACTGCCTGGTGCTTGAGTGGCAAGCCCTGAGGGAGGACAATACTTCTTCCAGGACGATCAAGACTATCCAGGCCTCTAGGTGGCCATCCACTGAACACATTTACTCAGTGACCTGGCGGACCTTTTGCAAATGGTGTAATCAGATTGGGGTGTCTCCTGTCCAGGTCTCCTTGGGTCATATTTTAGATTTTCTACAGGACAGATTAGATACTGGTTTGGCTCCTAACACCATCCAGAGACAGGTGGCGGCCCTGTCCTCTGTCCTGACTTACATCTTACTATCCATCATTTTATTAGAGGGGCAGCTAATTTAAGTCCACCTGTCATACATAGATATCCATCCTGGGACTTGACCAGGGTTTTGAACTCGGTTATTGGAGCTCCTTATGAATCGTTGCAAACTGCCAGCCTAAGCCTATTATCTTGTAAGGTGGCCTTTCTAGTCGCAATCACATCAGCTAGATGAATTTTGGAGCTGGTGGCACTGTCAGTGCGAAGCGATCTCTGTGTCTTTCACATGGATCGAGTAGTGTTAAGATTGGACCCTCCTTTTTGCCCAAGATTAACTTGCCCTTTCACAGGATACAGGACTGATTTTACCAAATTTCTGTCCTCACCCTGTCCAACCCTTGGAAAGACGATGGCATAAACTAGATGTGAGAAGGGCACTCCGTATTTACTTGAAACGCACTGCTAAACTGATACGGAGAGAATCTTTGTTTATATCTTTTCAGCCTGTCTCTTTTGGTTCCGAGGTGTTTTCTGCTACCATTGGCTGCTGGTTACAGCTGACCATCTCCAAAACCTATGACCTGCAGTCATTGCTGAGGCCTCCACGAATGATAGCGCATTCAACGTGCAGTGTGGCCACTACGGCGGCATGGGCCACACAAGCAGAGATCTGAGAGCAGCTACATGGACGTCACCTTCTCCCTTCATCAGGGACTATAAACTTGACATGTATGCCTCGGCGGAGGCGGCATTTGGTCATCAGGTCCTACAAAGGGTCCATACGGAGGAAGTGACCACCGACCAGACTGGGACCCACCCTTAAGACTTGGGACAGTAGCTTTGGTATGTCCCATTCTGGATGCTGTCTCCACTTTGAGGGAGAAGGGGCGTTGGTCACACCTGACACGCATCTTCTCGTCAGGTGGAGACAGCATCCAGCCCCACCCTTCAGATTCGTTGGTCTGGTCTTATGGTAGATGACAATTGTTTACCTTTTCTTGACACGTCGAGTCTGCCCTTATGCTTCGTCAAAGACTGAGGATACCTAGCAACAGAGGCGGAGCTTAACAACTTTGCAGACTCAGTCCTCCTGCTGAACACACAAAGTTAACCCATCCTGGATGCTGTCTCCACCTGATGAGAAGGTACGTGTCCCTTTTCAAAATTAGCAAAGCAGAATGTAGATATAATACGTCTCCAAGAGGCACACATTAGAAAACAAGATAGAAAATATCTGGAATACAAGAAATTGGGAAACTTGTTTGCAGCACTATGAGAAAAAAGGAAAGAGGGGTAATGGTATATATCAGAAAAGAAATAATAGCCAAAGCAATCTATGAGGACCCTAAAGGAAGAGTACTTTTGATAGAATTGATAAGAGGGGAAACTAAAATGTTATTAATTAATATATACGCAACAAAAAATAAAAAGAATTTTATAGGAAAATGCATGATATGATTATTGAGGCGGATTACCAAAATGTATTTATAGTGGGTGATTATAATGGAATAATAGATATAAGAAATGATTATATTTGTAACAAACAAAGAACAAGGAATGTATTACCAAAAACTTTTTTTAATATGGCTGAAGAACTGAATCTGAAGGATGTATGGAAACTATTAAACTCTGGGGAGGGGGAGGGGAATCGCCTTCTATTCTAATTCACATGATTCGTTTTCAAGAATTGAAATGGTATGGGCAAATAGAGAAATAATCAAAGAAATTGAAAATATAGAGATTCTTCCCAATGATTGGGTGGATCATAATCCTTTGAGAATAACCTTGAAAGGCCAAAAAAGGAAACCTAGGAGATGGACTCTAAACAAGCTAATATTAAAGGAAAAGGAATACTTAGAGAAGATAGAAAAAGAACTGATTTTGTTCCTAGACATATATAAAATACATACATCATTGCAGAACCTATGGGATATATTAAAGGCATTTACAAGAGGAATAACATTAGCATATACATCAATGAGGAACAAGAAAAAAAGCAATAGCAGGATATATTATTGAAGGAACTAGAGTACCTAGAAACCAAACTTCAACTAAACCCAGGTGACTCCCAAAATAAGGAAGAATTAATATCAGTTAAACATATTGAAAGAGGCGGTGGTGAGGCCCCTCCTCAAGAAGCCTTCCCTTGACCCAGCTAGTTTAGCAAATTATCGTCCGGTCTCCAACCTTCGCTTTTTGGCAAAAGTTGTCGAGAGTGTGGTTGCACGACAGTTGCCCCAGTACCTGGATGAAACTGTCTATCTTGATCCATTCCAGTCCGGTTTCCGGCCTGGTCACAGCACGGAAACAGCCTTGGTCGCGCTGGTTGATGATCTCTTGAGAGCTCGGGACAGAGGTTGTTCCTCTGTCTTGGTCCTATTAGATCTCTCAGCGGCTTTTGATACCATCGATCATGGTATCCTGCTGCGCCGACTCGAGGGACTTGGAGTGAGTGGCACTGTTCATCGGTGGTTCTCCTCCTACCTCTCCGACCGGTCGCAGACGGTGTTGACGGGGGGACAGAGATCGACCCCAAGGCGCCTCTTATGTGGGGTGCCGCAAGGGTCGGTTCTCTCGCCTCTTCTGTTCAACATCTATATGAAGCCGCTGGGTGAGATCATCCGTGGTCTTGGGGTGAGTTGTCATCTATACGCTGATGATACTCAGCTCTATATTTCCACCCCTAACCACCCCAACGAGGCTGTTGAAGTGATGTCCCAGTGCCTGGAGGCCGACGGGTCTGGATGGGGAGGAACAGACTCAGACTCAATCCCACCAAGACCGAGTGGCTGTGGATGCCGGCCCGGTACAGTCAGCTAATTCCATCACTGACCATTGGGGGCGAACTATTGGCCCCCACGGAAAGGGCTCGTAATCTGGGCGTCCTCCTGGATGCACGGCTGTCTTTAGAAGATCATACGATAGCTGTCACCAGGGGAGCCTTTCATCAGGTTCGCCTGATACGCCAGTTACGCCCCTTTCTGGATCGGGCTTCCTTATGCACGGTCGCTCATGCCCTTGTTACATCCCGCCTGGACTACTGTAATGCTCTCTACATGGGGCTCCCCTTGAAGTGTGCCCGGAGACTCCAACTGGTCCAGAATGCGGCTGCGCGGGTGATAGAGGGAGCACCTTTTGGCTCCCATGTAACACCCCTCCTGCGTAACCTGCACTGGCTCCCAGTGGTCTTCCGGGTTTTTATTTATTTATTTATTTATTTATTATTTAAATTTATATACCGCCCTATCTCCCAAAGGACTCAGGGCGGTTCACAGGCATATAAAACATCAATATACAAAATTAAAATAATCTTTAAAAAACTTATTCCAATGCCCTATCATTAAAAATAGAAATATAAATATTAAAATCAATTTAAAACCCCTATAAAATTTAAAATCTAAGCCAGTCCTGCACAGATGAATAAATGTGTCTTGAGCTCGCGACGGAAGGTTCGAAGGTCCGGAAGTTGACGGAGTCCTGGGGGGAGCTCGTTCCAGAGGGCGGGAGCCCCCACAGAGAAGGCCCTTCCCCTGGGCGTCGCCAGACGACACTGCCTAGCTGACGGCACCCTGAGGAGTCCCTCCCTGTGAGAGCGCACGGGTCGGTGAGAGGTATCTGGTCGCAGTAGGCGGTCCCGTAGATAACCCGGCCCTATGCCATGGAGCGCTTTAAAGGTGGTCACCAAAACCTTGAAGCGCACCCGGAAGGCCACAGGTAGCCAGTGCAGCCTGGCCAGGATGGGGGGTATCACGGGAGCCACGAGGGCTCCATCTATCACCAGCGCAGCCGCATTCTGGACTAACTGCAGCCTCCGGATGCCCTTCAAGGAGCCCCATGTAGAGAGCGTTGCACTAATCCAGCCGACCCGCCACGAGGCCGTGAGTGACCGTGCATAGGGCCCCCCGGTCCAGAAAGGGGCGCAACTGGCGCACCAGGCGAACCTGGTAGAACGCTCTCCTGGAGACGGCCGTCAAATGATCTTCTAGAGACAGCCGTTCATCCAGGAGGACGCCTAAGTTGCGGACCCTTTCCATCGGGGCCAATGACTCGCCACCGATGGTCAGCCGCGGATTTAGCTGACTGTACCGGGATGCCGCATCCACAGCCACTCTGTCTTGGAGGATTGAGCTTGAGCCTGTTTCTCCCCATCCAGACCCGTCGGCCTCCAGACACCGGGACAGCACTTGATAGCCGTTGGGGTGGTCGGTGTGAAAAGTACAGCTGGGTGTCATCCGCATACAGCTGGTACTTCACACCGAAACCACTGATGATCTCACCCAGCGGCTTCATGTAGATGTTAAACAGAAGGCGAGAGAATCGACCCCGCGGCACCCCACAAGTGAGGCGCCTGGGGCCGACCTCTGCCCCCTGTCAACACCGACTGCGACCGGTCGGAGAGATAGGAGGAGAACCACCGATAAACGGTGCCTCCCACTCCCAATCCTCCAACCGCGCAGCAGGATACCATGGTCGATGGTATCGAAAGCCGCTGAGAGGTCTAATAGGACCAGGGCAGAGGAACAACCCCTATCCCTGGCCTCCAGAGATCATCCACCAACGCGACCAAAGCCGTCTCCGTGCTGTAACCGGGTCGGAAACCGGACTGGAACGGGTCTAGATAGACAGTTTCATCCAGGTGCAAGGAAACTGATATGCCACCATACTCTCTACAACCTTCGCCGCGGCGGGTTGGAGACCGGACGATAATTACCTAAAACAGCCGGGTCCAGGGAAGGCTTCTTGAGGAGGGGCCTCACCACCGCCTCTTTCAAGGCGGCCGGAAAGACACCCTCCACCAAAGAAGCGCTCGTAATCGCCTGGAGCCAGCCTCGTGTCACCTCCTGCGTGGCCAGCACCAACCAGGAGGGGCACGGGTCCAGTAAACATGTGGTGGCATTCAGCCTCCCCAACAACCTGTCCATGTCCTCGGGAGCGACAGGGTCAAACTCATCCCATACAATGTCACCAAGACCACCCTCAGCCGTCTCACCCGTATCACCGCAATCTTGGTCCAAGCCATCCCGAAGCTGAACAATTTTATCGTATAGATAACCGTTAAACTCCTCAGCACGTCCCTGCAACGGGTCATCCCGCTCCCCCTGGTGTAGGAGGGAGCGGGTCACCCGAAACAGGGCGGTTCACTTTAAGGTACTTGTCATCACCTTTAAAACGCTCCATGGCCTAGGGCCGGGATATTTACGGGACCGCCTACTGCCACCATTAGCCTCTCACCGACCAGTGCGCTCTCACAGAGAGGGACTCCTCCGGATACCGTCAGCTAAACAATGTCGGCTGGCGACCTCTAGGGGGAGGGCCTTCTCTGTGGGGGCCCCTACCCTCTGGAACGAGCTCCCTCTGGGGCTTCGTCAACTCCCCGATCTCAAGTCCTTCCGCCGCGAGCTGAAGACGTTGCTGTTTCGAAGAGCAGGACTAGCCTGAATGTAGTTTTTTAAATTGGGATTTTTAAAAAAGGGGTTTAAATGAGGTTTTAAATTTGTATTCAAAAGTTAGAGCATCAATTGAATTCAACTATCTATTCTTTAGCTGTTTTTAATCTATTATATGTTTTCTGTTGTTTTTTGTCTGTGAACCGCCCTGAGTCCTTCGGGAGAAGGGCGGTATACAAATATAATAAATAAATAAATAAATAAATAAATACATTAAATTTAATTGAATAAACAGAACATATTAAAAATATTAATTATGTGAAACAATATCAGTTTGAAAATGTAAATAAACCTACAAAATAATGAAGAAATTAAAACATTAGAATACTTTGAAAACTTGTATAATCAAGAGGAAGTGGAGATGGAAAATATAAATGGTTACTTACATGCCCTGGTTAGAGGAAGAGGAAAGGATGAGCTTAAATAGAGAGATTTCTTTGGAAGAATTAAAGGAAGCAATTCATAGACAAAAAAACAATAAGACTCTTGGACCTCATGGTCTACCAGGCAAATTTTACAAAAATATGGAGGGAATATTGGAACCGGTACTCGGATTTATACAATGAGGTATCGTTGGAAGCAAAAATGTCCATCTCATGGAGAGAAGCATATAATACAGTCATATGAAAGAAGGTACTGACCCAAATCAGATTCAAAATTATAGACCAATTTCTCTTTTGAATACTGACTACAAGATTTTTATGACCATCATGGCATGAAGGATGAAAAAAATATTAAATAGAATTATCCACCCTGATCAGAATGGCTTTCTCCCATTCAGGCAAATTAAAGACAATACAAGGACAGTTTTGAATATATTATGTATTATATATTATATATTACTATGAGGCATATCCAGAGAAACAAATAGTCCTTGTTTTTCTGGATGCGCAGAAAGCCTTTGATAACTTAAATTGGAAATATATGATAAAACAAATTAAAGAAATGAAATTCGGTAATAAATTTGAACAAATGATTAAAACAATCTACTCATCAGGGAAATCACAAAATCATTTGAGATAAAGAAAGGAGTTCGCTAAGGATGCCCATTATCACCTCTGCTTTTTATTCTGACATTAGAATCATTATTGAAAAAAATCAGGGCGAATACAGAGATTAAGGGGACTAAAATTAAGAGAGAAGAATACAAATTAAAGGCATTTGCAGATGACCTGGTGTTTTTCATTGAGGAGCCAAAAGAGACAGGACCTATTTTAATAAGGGAGATAGAAAAATATGGAGAAATATTGGACCTTAAAATTAATAAGACAAAAACGAAAATGATAGTTAAAAACATGACAAGACAACAGGAAAGAGATTTAGAAGAAAAATTGGGATTACAAAGTGTAAAGAAATTATATATTTAGGAATATGGTTGACAGCAAGATGCTCCTCAATAAAAGAAAACAATTACATAAAACTTATATAGCAAATCAAATTGGATTTAGAAAGATGGGGTGCATTACAATTATCAATATTAGGCTGAATTGCAACCATTAAAATGAATGTCTTGCCAAAATTTTATACCTTTTTCAGACCATACCCATAAAATTAGATAAGAATTTTTTTTTATAGAATTGAACCAAATTACAACAAAATTTATGTGGGCTGGCAGAAAAGCACGAATAAAATTAACAGACCTTCAAGATAGCAGAAGCTATCTCGGTTTAGGGCTTCCAGATTGGCAACTCTATTACAAAGCAGCAATTTTAACCTGGGTTAGGGAGTAGATAAACTTAAGAAATAAGAGAGTCATATTAGAAGGGCATGATTTACAAAAAGGGTGGCATGCCTTTCTATGGGACAAAGAAAATAAATCCCATTCATATTTTTTTCCTCATAAAATGCAAAAGGCCTTAATGCTAATATGGCAAGAGACCAAGAAAAAATACTATATGAAAATGCCTGGATGGGTGTTGACAATGGAGGCAACGATATAACCAAATGCCATGGATATAAACAAAATGGTAAAATATTGCAAAATTTTAGATGCCCAAGGAAATTTAAAAATTCCTTTAGGCAAGATTTGGAGAAACAAGGAATTAACATTGATTGGTGGCCTTACCTAAAAGTAAAATTGCGGCATTTAAAAGATAAAGAGAAATATGGAATCGAACTGGTTCCACAACACTTAGACAAATTACTAATTGGCCCAGATGAAAAATTAATAACTAAATTGTATAAATATTTTTTGGAATTTGACAGAGCAGAAGAAATAGCTAAGGGATGATGATAGTGTGGGCAAAAAATATACGGCACAACATCGAATTAGAGGAATGGGAAACAATTTGGACAGAAGTTATAAAATAACAAGATCGGCAAAATATAAAGAAAATCAATACAAAATGTTCTACCTCTGGCATTTGGCTCCCTCAAGATTAGCAAAAATATATCCAAATGTAACTCCAAATTGTTGGAAATGCGGACAGAAGCAGGGTACCTTCTATCACTCATGGTGGCTGTGTCCAAAATTGAAAAAAATATTGGAAAAAAATAAAACATTGGTTATAGGAAATAACCAGTGTTCAACTGGAAATATACACCAGAATTGTTTCTTCTGGGGATAATGAGAAAAACATACGATAAGAAAACAAGATATGTGATTATACATATAACAACTGTGGCAAGATTGGCCTTTGCACAACGTTGGAAAAATGTAAAGATACCCTCCAATGACTTAATAATTAAAATTTTTTTTAATTGTGCTGAAATGGACAAACTATCATTGGAATTGAAAGAAATGACAGACTTGGAGTATTATGTATCATGGGAGAAATGATACAATTGGATTGAAACCAGAAAAATAAAACAGACTCAGACAGTAAAATTTGATAAAGTAAACGTATAGAGTATAAAAAATTTGTAGTGATATGTTGTGTAAATGGTCACAGTTCTGCACACAAAAAATATTTTTTGTATTTTTGTATTGCTATATTTATGTTTTTGGTTTTTTTTTGTTTAAAAATTAATACAATATGGTATAATTTGTACATTTCAACATAAAACTAATGGTAGCAAATAGCTGGAGATATCCAGTCAGCAGATTACTGCATGACATATCTGGGGAATCCCAAGGGCCACGTATGCTGTTGTCCCCTCTGAAGTTTATAGTCTTGGTTTATAGGCTGAATTTAGTCTACCATAATTTGGCACCTATTACATAACCAATTTTGCAATAGCTATCTTCCCTGCGGTGAGGAAGAACAGATACTGCTAATAGTCTCCTTGTACAATTTTTACTACCCTTACCTAACAAGAGGTAAAGCCTAAAACTCCTTCCTTTACTTCTGGGAGAAGCTGTAATAGTAATTATTCAAATTGTTTTTCCTTTTTTATTACAACTATCACCTAATAGTTAAAGCCCTTTTTAGTTTGTTGCTAGGAATTCCTATTTAGTATAATCAGATCTGATTTCATCAGATGTGGTAGAATCTAGTAGTGTCACAGGAAGGGGGAGGGGTGACTTTCCGAAGGAGCGAAGAGACAGTTTAGCATGGTCTTTGTTATATAGAAAGGGACGCAAGGCAGATTCCTCTCAAAACTTCCAGAGTATATTCAATAGTTATGCAGAAATGTGCTTTAGTATGACAAGATTCCGATCTATAAGTGAGCAACAATACAGAGAAACTGCACTGGAATCATTCCTCTGGTCATTCTTGGTTCATTGTGTCTGCCACTTCATTCTTTACTAGTTAATCTAATCAGTGATTATTCCCAACAGTGCAGTTTAATGTAAATGGAAGCGTGAAATGGAGGGAAGTATAGAAACCATAGAAAATGCAGTGTTACTTTGTCATCAACAGCAGCATTACTGATTTAATCTATGAAGAGAGATTGGTGTTATTACAGTATATCTATTTATGTATTTACATGTGGTATGTTTTTGAACTGCTAGGTTGGCAAAAGAAGTTGAGGCAAATGACAGGAGATCACTCACCCAGTGCTAGGACTTGAACTGCTGGAGCAGACCATCTCCAGCTTCTTTAAGCCACTGAGTCACTGTGCTTCCTACTGAGTTAGTGGAAGAAGAGTCACAACTATTTTTTTGCTTCTGAAATATGTAGGACATGATGTTGTTGAGGTGACTAACAATGTATAATTGATATTCCTTGCTATAAGAGTTTTTAAAATTCAATTTTGAAAATGTATCCCTTCAAGAACTACAAGCACAAAATAGAACATGGATTCTTAATAATAAAGCTTACATGAAAAGGTTGCAGAAAATATATTCAGGTGCTGCAAGTGATTCACAGGTATTCCTTTTCTCCCTGTCAGCAAACTTTCAGAATTGGTCCTTTTTGGTTTTGTCACTGTTCTTTCTAGTTTTAGATTCAAAATGAATGTCTTAAGCTTTGATGATTCTTAAAATGTTCACTTCACTCTTAAAAAGTCTGAAGCCTAACTTGCTAAAAAATTTTTTGGTGTTGTCTGCATTTGGAGTGTCCTCATGCAATTCCAAGTCCAGTCCTTATGTTGAGAGTTACCTTTCTGAGCCATATGGAATGTGAACAATGAAAATATAATAATTAAAATAGGAAAGTGGTTGCAACTAATTTAGAATAAGGCAATCTTGTGTCAAATTTAAGTTGTTTTTTTTTTGGGGGGGGGAATGATAATAATTAAAATGGATACTTTACCACTCATTTCAATATGATTTGTGGAAGTATCAAAAATAACAGCAGTTATAGTTTACTTGTAGTTTTTTAGTATAACAGCTCATCTAGTCTAGAAGTATACATAAGATATTCACTTATGCACTAACATCTGCAATATTAAATTCTCAGTTTTTCAGGATAATTTTCTTTTTTCTGAAACTAATTCTGAAAGTTATATTCAGAACTCATTTAAAAAAACTGAAAAGCTGGACATAATTTGGTTCCTAATTGACTTTTTCCCCATTAATTTATCACTTTTTTTTCAAAGCATAAAAATAATTTTTTTAATTTATTTTTATTTATTTATTAAATTTTTATAAATTTTTATAATTTAAATTTTATAAATTTTTATAATGACTAAAACAATGAGTGGACAGACAGAGGACAAGATTTCATTGTTGGGGGGAAAAACTGCGTTAATGCTGGTTATGTTTCAAAACAACTGGTCACAAATTCAATTTGATTTGAAAGTAGTTAGTCTTCTTCCGAGCAGTTTTTTAATGAGCGTTCAAAGTTGCAATGGCCTCGGAAAGGGTACCTTACAGCTTTTAAAGCTATTCTGACTATCAGAAACTTGGTCATATGATTATATTTCAAATGCTTGGCCACAGGCTCATATTTATGATCAGTTGCCCAGTGCTCCATGATCATTCAATTGTCATTTATAATCTTCTCTGCCAGATTTTCAAGAAAATAAATTGGGCAGCTAGCTGCTTGTTGGGTTTCAAATTCGTGCAAATCTGAAACCCTGCAGCAGGCAGTCCTTTTTCTCTCAAAGCAGCTGCCTGCTGGGAATATTTCAGCTAGAAAGAGCTGAACTTCTTTGGCAGTCAGCTTTTTTGTTCCATCTGCTTAATGATCCAGGTGATCACTTAACAACTGCAACTGGAAGTGCTAGGGTTGTAGTCTTTGAGTGGAATTGTCATGTGATGTTTCGCTTAATGATTGCTTTGCTCAAAGACTAAGGCTCCAATTGTGCTTGTAAAGTATTTCTCAGCCACCTACCTTCACAGGATTGTTGTGGAGAAAATAGGAGGGAATAGTATTAGGTATGTTTGCTATCTTGAGTTATTTACAAAAATAATAAAGGTGGGATTTAAATAAAATAAAATATGTATAAAATGCCAGGTAAAATAGTACCAGTATTTAAAATAATGCAATTTTTCAACTAAAATAATCTTTCATACTCAAGTATGTTACATCACAACATTGTTTATTATGTGACTTTTTACAATACAAACAAAAATACAGAAATGCAGTATATGAATACAGCTAAATATAGAATGGTGACTTTTCTAAAAAGGCCATGATTCTCATTTCCAGACTGCACGCAGGTATAAACAGTTGGTGGTTAAATCCACACTGTTTTCTAGAAATGACTTATAAATGCATTTTCCTGCTACTTACCATAAAATGTAAAAGGAGAATTAAAAGAAAATGTTTTATTTACTGGTTCCTATCATATGGAAAAAAAACCTACATTCTATTTAGCAGGGCCAATATATGGAAATATATCTAAATTATATGTTATTACAAAAATGAAGCAGTAATGAAATCCATCGGGCTAAAGCAATTACTAAATGAGAATAGCATACATTTAATGAATCCCAAACAAACAAAAGATTGTTATAAAAAGCTTTTAGGTGCCCCATAAACCTATAAGTTTGTCTTTCCATGTCTATTTTTAAAACAATGGAAGTGTCCAAAATAGGATCAACTGTGTTAGACTAAATTACATTGTTATATATGACGTATTGAATGGAATTTTATATAACAGACGCATAGTTCATATTATATTATGGCAATGTATCCTTATGGAAAATTTTCCCAAGTCCTTATATATTGGAATATTCTGTAAACAAATCAAACCACCAGAATATGATTGTACAACAGAAAATTTCTTTACATTTAAATGATTTCTGTTCCTTTTTTGTATTTTGTTAAAAAAAAAAGTACTTAGAGCTGTTTTCCTAAGCTTACAACATTCTAAACAATTCAAGGCATTCTCAAGTGCCATCAAAATTAACACAAAAACTTGTCATGCTGATAAATCCAAACATATGGATACAAACGGTGCAAGATTGGTTAAACAGATCCAAGACACACTGATGTCCAAGGGTAGAATATTGGCAATTAAACAAAACTGGTGGTCTGCAAATCTCTTTAAAATATCTTCCCTTTCTTTTTGTTTTTTTCCAAAGTTCTGGAGGAGAAAAAAGAACTCATTAGATATATTAGACACAGTATATTTTATAATCAATATTCTCTTTGTATTATTATGCTATCTTATACATCTAATATTTCCTTTCCCAAAAATTGTGTTCTGAAAAGCTGTCAGTACTGAACATTATGCAAATATAGTGCAAAGTAATATTGTTTTTGACTAATAGTTTATAAAGGTACAGACTTGTAACAATAACAGTTATAAGAGAAAAATGGCCATAAATTATGTAGATTATGGCAGGAAACATAAACAGGCTGATGTAATTCCAATCTTCAAGAAGGGGAAAAAACGGATTCAGGAAACTACAGACCAATCAGCCTAACATCAATACCTGGGAAAATCCTGTAAAAGATAATCAAGCACTTGTGAGTACCTAAAAACAAACAAAGCCATTACTAGAAGCCAGCATGGATTTATCAAAAACAGATTGTGCCGAACAAACCTTATTGCATCCTTTGACAAAAGTGGTTAAATTAGTGAATAAGAGAAATGTGGTGGGTATAGTTTACTTAGACTTCAATAAGGCATTTGACAAAGTAGACCACAACCCATTTCTTGGTGGATAGAAAAATGTGGGATAGACAGTACCACCACCAGAGGGATTCGCAAGTGGCTGACCAACCACACTTAGTGTGTAGTCCTCAATGGAACTACATCTACATGGAGGGAAGCATGCAGTGGGATACCTCAAGTTGTTTTATATCCAGGGCTCTTCTATTTCTTCAAATAATCTAGATGAGGGGATAGAAGGGGAATTCATCAAATTTGCAGATAACAACAAGATTGGGGGGAGGAAGGAATAGCTAACACTTTAGAAGATAGAGTCAAGATTCAGAAGGATCTTGATAGACATAAACACTGGGCCCTATCCCACAAAATGCAATTTAGTGCTGAGAAAAGGTCCTGCACATAGGAAAGGAAAAACCAAATGCACAAGTATAGAACAGAGGTACTTGGCTCAACATTAGTAACTGTGAGAGGCATCTAAGTATCTTAGTAGTTCACTCACAAGAATGAGTATTTAATATGAATACCAAGTACTCTTCAATATCTTCATAAATGATCTAGATGAGGGGATAGAAAGGGAATTCATCTAACTTGCAGAGACACCAAACTGGGGAAAATTGCTAACACTCTGAAAGACAGACTCAAGATCCAGAGGGATCTAGACAGATTTGGACCCTATCCAACAAGGTGCAGTTCAGTGATGAAAAAAGAAAGGACCTGCACTTGGGCAGGAAAAAACAAATGCATAGGTACAGAATAGATGGCTCAACAGTAGCAGCTGAGAGAGAGCTCCAGATATGGGGTCTCTCTCACAGCTACTACTGCAGGAGTGTGCTGCAGCTACCAAAAAAGCCAATGAAATCCTAGGCTGCATCAGTGAAGGATAGTTTCAAGGTCATGTGAAGAGATAATATCACTTTATACTGCACTGATGAGACCACATTTGGAATACTGCATCCAGTCCTGTTCATCACAATACAAAAAATATGTTGAGACCCTAGAAAGAGAGTAGAAAACAACAAAGGTGATAAAAGATCTGCAAGCTAAATCATATGCTGAATAATTGAGGGGGACTAGGTATGTCTACTCTACAAAGAGGAGGACCAGATATAATAGCAATCTTCCAGTATTTAAGGGGCTGTTACAGAGAAGATGAGGTATTATTCTTCAAAACACATGAGGGCAGGACACAACATATGAGTGGAAGATCATTAAACAGAGATCCAACCTAGAACTAAAGAGAACTTTCCTGATAATGGGAACAATTAATCAATGGAATGGCTTGCTTCTAGAAGTTGTCAGTACTTCATTACTGAGGTTTTCAATAAGAACCTGGACTAAATTTGTCTGGAATGGTATAGGTTATATGCCTATAATATGATAAATAAATAATTATATGATAAGATATAGGTCTCCTGTTTGAGCAGAGGGTTGGACTAAAAGACCTTCAAAACTCTTTCAACCCTATTATTCTATATATTAGAAGAATATGGCTATAAAAGGGATGGCAATAAAGAACTTGAAATGGGAATGAAAAAGACAAGAGTTTTTTGATCAGGAAAAAATTATCCTTGTTAAGAGAACTTTTAATCAGATCGTGTTTGTATTTTTAATAATTAGTTCATATAAATTAAAATAAGGCTAATTCATGAGAGGGATACAAATATATTATCTTTAAAAATACGGCAAACTTGAATTATAGCTGACAGGTATACAATTCTATTTGTGTCAGCCAAAATAAGCAGTCAATTTTTAGATACATTCCAAGTTTTGGTCAGACAAATTTGGTCTATGCAAATAGGATTGTAGGATTCAGAACAAGACACTGTTCTATGGAATGGGATTCTGTCTTTATAATTCAAAATCATACCATCAGAAAGACCAGAAAATTACCTTGAAGAATTCTGTTGTTCCAAAATACGTTGCTGAGTTTCCCAATTTGACTTTTCATCTTCAAACTGACGTCGTTTTTCCTCCAGTTCTTTGTGTTGGGCCTCCAAATTCTTTTTCATTTGCTCATGACGTCGCTGGAGCTAAGGAAAAACATATTAAATATGGTAACTCATTTTTGATTAAAAATTCACTTTAAATTGTATTTTTTTAAAAATTACTTTTCAACAATACCATATGCACCATCCTTGCAATGCTTGAGAAGCCTCATTCTCTAAGCCTCGTACAATTTGGAAAAGGAGGCTTCTGAAGCAGGGCGAAAGTAGATCCTACTTAGAGGATGGCACAAGGTGGCTTTGGATCAGTAGTGGGTTTCAATTTTGTTCGCTACTGGTTTGCTCATGGATGCACGCGCACGATGCTTCTGTACATGTGCAGAGACATCCGGGCAGGTGGGTGGAGCCTCCCACTGATGCCACTACCGGTTTGCCTGATTCGGGGCGAACCGGTAGCAACCCACCACTGCTTTGGATGTATCCATAGCAGAGAAAAATGGCAAAGGTAAGTGGGGTGCTTTACACATGCTGATGGGTTGGGGGAAATCATGATTGGTCTACAACAGACCTCACACACTGTCTTGAAGTATCTGCTTTCCTTAGGTGGCACTCCATCTGCTTAACAACTGCAACAGAGAGGGTTGAGATTGCAATCATTGAGCAAAGTGACCACATGAACAACCATTTCACTCAACAACTGAGATTGCAGTTCCAACTGTGTTTGAAGGTTGAGGACTTCTTATAATTTTTACTATCAAAAGGCCATATAACTGAAAATGCCTGCACAGATTTTTGTAATGTATGATAAATTTCAGTATCATCTAACTATGGGTTAGTACATGCCTTCGGATAATCTTGACTCTTGGTGACTGCCTGAACAAATCCTTGATTTTCTTTGTAACATTTTCAGAAGTATTTTGCTTCTGCCTCTTTTCTAAGGTTAAGAGAAAGTGACTGGCCCAAGATTACCTAGCCTGCTAAGTGTTTAAGGCAGAGTTCATAATTTCTATGTTCTGTCAGTTTTCTAGCCTGGTGCCTTGACTACTATGGTAGAGTGACTCTTCCCATCAGTCTAACAGCTCTATAAAAACTTAATAAACTATAATAAACAAGATTTTAATGGACTAAAACATGTATCTCCACCAATTTCTGCGAAATTCAATATAATTTACCCCTGGGTGGACTATTAATTTTCCCAAGGAGCCACATGAGAAACTGGGACTATTGTGGAGCTGTTGGGCTCTTCCCAACCCCCAACCCTACCTACATGCTAGCCCTAACATACATGGTGTCTTTTCTATACTCTCAAGCATAACCTAACCCATACACCACTCTACACCATCTCCCATTAGTGTGATATCTCTCCCATATTTCTGTGACCTTCTTCAACTCCCCCCAATAGGTCCTATCTTTGGCATGCATCTCCACAATACAACCCCCACCCTGTTTTCTCAACCTATGGTGTCCATGGGTCCTACCTGATTGATACTTCTTGTTAGGAGGAATACAAGTGGTCCTCAATTTAAAAGCATAATTGAATCTAGAATTATGATTGTAAATCAATATATTAAATGATTGGACCCAATTTTCCAGTGATTATTATGTGAATGCTGCAGTTATTAAGCAAATCTATTTTCCCCAATGGACATTTTTTGCTGGAAATTGTAACTGACAAAAAACATATTGTGGTCATATGACTCTGGGACAGTGCAAACAGCTATAAAGGAGAGCCGCATGTCAAGCACCCAAAATAAAATCATGTGACCATTAGATTAACAGAGTTGGAAGGGACCTTGTAGATCATCTAGTCCAACCCCCCTGCCCCAAGCAAGAGGGCCTACACCATTTCTGACACTTGACAGTCCAATCTCTTCTTGAAAGCCTCCAGTAATGAAGCTCCCACAGCTTCCGAAGGCAAGCTATTCCATTGGTTGATTGTTCTCACTGTCAGAAAATTTCTCCTTATTTCTAGGTTGAATCTCTCCTTGATCAGTTTCAATCCATTATTCCTTGTCTGGCCTTCAGGTGCCTTGGAAAATAGCTTGACCCCTTTTTGGCTGCTGCTGCACATTAACACAGTTAATATTTAACTGGTTGTCCACTAAGACTCCAAAATCCCTCTCACAGTTACTACTATTAAGCCTGGTTTCACCCAGTCTATATGCATACTTTTGGTTTTTCTTGCCTAAGTGTACGACTACTTTTCTCTACATTTAATTTCATTGTTAGATAGGGCCTAGTATTCAAGTCTGTCAAGATCTATCTGGATCTTGAGCCTATCTTAGTTTAGTTTAGTTTAGTTTTATTAGATTTTTATACCACCCTTCTCCCGAAGGACTCAGGGCGGTTCACAGCCAGAATAAAATAATAACAATATACAGATAAAAAGAAATTAAAAAACTTATTATATAGTTGGCCAATTCTAAAACAATTATAACAGTTAAAACCCCTTAAAATTTGTATCAAAAATTAAAATTCAAACCCTTAAAATATCAAGATATAAAATTCCTAAGCCAGTCCCGCGCGAGTAAACAAATACGTCTTCAGCTCGCGGTGAAAGGTCCGAAGGTCAGGCAGTTGTCGCAAACTAGGGGGAAGTTCGTTCCAGAGGGTAGGGCCCTCCACAGAGAAGGACCTTCCCCTGGGGGCCGCCAGCTGACATTGCTTGACGGACGGCACCCTGAGAAGTCCCTCTCTGTGTGAGCGTATCTTCTAGGACAGTGATGGCGAACCTTTTTTGGCACATGGAAATTGTATGCACGCTTGTCAGGCAACTCTGGAAAAGCCGAACTTCTGGGTTGTAGCACGCATGCACACCCAACCGGCTGCGCATGCTCAGGCCAGTTTTCAGCACTGCCATGTGCGCCAAGGGATTGCTGTCCAGAAAAAGCTGAGCTTCCACATTCTGGTGCGCATGTGCACTTGACAACCAGCTGGCCGCTGTGCATGTGCACAATGGTTTTTGGCATGCTGTGTGTGTGAACGACAGCTGATTGAAGCACGCACATGCATGCCAGAAACCCGTAACACAGACAGGCAAGGCTGTGTGTGCTGGGCAACATGGCTTCATGTGCCAATTTGGGCACGCCTGCCATAGGTTCACCATCATGGTTCTAGGGTGTTCTGTACTTATAACTTTGATTTTTCCAACCTAAATGTAAAACTTTGTTTTTCTCCCCTTTAAAATTCATTTTCTTGGATAGGGCCCATTGTTCTAGTTTGTCAAGATTTTTTGGATCCTGAGCTTGTGTTCTGGGGTGTTGGCTGCTCCTGCCACTTTAATATCATTTGCAAATTTGATGAGTTCCTTTTTATTCTCTCATCTAAGTTGATAATGGAGATATTGAAGAGTACTGGGCCTAAGACAGAACCTTGTGGTACCCCGTTTACTTCCCTCCATGTAGATGTACACCCATTAAGGACTAATCATTGAGTACGGTTTGTCAGCCAGTTACAAATCCATCTGGTGGTAATGCTACCTATCCCACTTTTTTATAGCTTACCAAGAAATAGCCTGTGGTCTACTTTGTCGAAAGCCTTGCTGAAGTCTAAATATATTATATCCACAGTATTTCACTGGTCTACTAATTTAGTCATTATATTGAAGAATGAAATAAGATCGGTTTGGCATGATGTGTTTTTAACAAACTTATGCTGATTGCTAGTTATTACTTTACTCATTTCTAGATGTTGGCAGATCTGCTTTTTTATTATCTTTTCCAGTATCTTCCTGGGTATTGATGTTAGACTGATTGGTCTGTAGTTTCCTGAGTCTTTTTTTTCTTCCTTTTTTGAAGATGGGAACCACATCACATTTTTTGAAGATGGGAACTCTTTTCCAGTCCTCTGGTAGTTTTCCAGTGCTCCAAGATTTTTGAAAGATGTGGTGCAGTGATTCTGAGATGACATCTGCCAGCTCCTTGAGAATTCTGGGATATAATCCGTCAGGTCCCAGTGGTGGCGCAGTGGTCAAGAGTGCAGTACTTAGCTGTGGTGGCACATTGGTTAGAGTGCAGTACTGCAGGGTACTTCTGCTGACTGCTGATTGCCAGCAGTTCAGCAGTTCTAGTCCCACTGGCTCAAGGTTGACTGAGCCTTCCATCCTTCCAAGGTCAGTAAAATGAGGACCCAGATTGTTGGGGGCAATATGCTGACTCTGTAAACTTCTTAGAGAGGGCTGTAAAAAGCACTGTGAACCGGTATATAAGTCTAAGTGCTATTTCTATTTCTATTCATCAACATCAGATAGGTGTTTCCATATTATTTTTGCTGTTGCTTATTTTAACTTTTGTTCTAATCTGCCTTTTACAGTTATGTTTTTGGTAGGTTAGGCTATAGTTTCTTTTTGCGTGAAGACCCATGCAAAGAATAAGTTAAACAGCTCTGCTTTCACTCTATTGCCTGTTACTTCCTTGCTGTCTTCTCTCTTTAGTGGACCGATTGTTTCCTTGACTTTTTTCTTGTTATTTATATGTTGGAAGAAACTTTTATTATCTTTGACTTTTGTTGCAAGTCTTTGTTCATTCTGAGCTTTTGCTTTCCTGACTTCATCTTTGCAGATTCTGGTTATCTGTTGATATTCTGCCTTAGTTGTGTGTCCCTCTTTCCATTTTTTGTACTTGTCCTTTTTGTCTTTCAATTTGTCAGAGAGATCTTTGTGCAGCCATGCTAGTTTCTATTTGGATTCCTTGTTTTTCTTTCTCAGTGGTATTGTACTGGTATGGGCTTTTATGATCATACTTTTCAGAGTTTCCCAAGATTTTTGAGTTCTTTTCCCCTCTAGGATTTTCAATCCTTCCCAAGTGCTGAGTTTATTAAAATCAGTCCTTTTAACATCTTAGTCATTATGTTCTATTGCTTGTGTTTGTTTTACGTTGAATTCTAGTATGATATGGTCACTCTCACCCAGGATTCCTGCAATTGCAACTCCCTCTATCACTTCTTCTCTGTTTGTAAGAAGTCCAGTATGGCTGTCCTTCTAGTTCCCTTCTCTACCTTTTGGACAACAAAGTTGTCAGCTAGGTTGGTTAGGAACCTATTTGATTTGTCACTTGGTGCACAATTAGCTTTCCAATTGATGTCAGGGTAATTGAAATCCCCGTTACTATTGTGTTTCCTACATATATTTGTTCGTTGGTTAGCAAAAAGGACATCTATTTTTTCTGCTTGATTGGGTGGCCTATAGTATACACCTATGGCCATGTCATTCTTTTTTTCTTTTATATTGACCGATATGCATTCTAGGTTTTCGTCTTTGGTTTCATGCATTTCTGAAGGAATATAGTGGTCTTTTACATACAGTGCAATTCCACCTCCTCTTTTATGGGGTCTGGTTGTTTTTTTTCTTGAAGAGTTTGTATCCTTATATCAGTATGTTCCAGTCATGGATTACATCCCACCAAGTTTCTGTTATTCCAATTATATCATATCTACCTTCATATATTAATAGTTCAAGTTCACCCTGTTTGTTCCCCAGACTTTGTGCATTTGTATATAGGCACTTGAGATCTTTATATCTGACTCTGGCTATGCTTCGTATGTTTCCTATTTGATGTTTGAGTTTGTCTATCTTCCCATCCCTCCTTATTTCATTATTTGACTTGCTTTCTAGGGGTTTTTGCTTGGAATTAGGTCCTGGAGATCCTAAAGATTGGTCACCCCCCCCCCTCAATTTTAGTTTAAAACCCTCTTGATAAGTTGAACCAGTCGTTTTCCAAAAAACATTCTTCCCAATCTTTGTGAGGTGCAGCCCATTCCTTGCCAAAAGCCCATAATGGAGATAGTACAGACTATGATCCAGGAATCAATTTTTTGGGAACACCAACCCTTTAGCCAGTGGTTCACTTCTAGAATTCTTTGTTCTCTTACTGGATGTTGTCCTTTCATTGGCAGTACAGATGAAAAAAACTACTTATGTACCCAAGTCCTTGACTTTCTTGCCTAGCTGCTCATGCCATTCAATATTATTTTCAAGTCCTTTTTTGTGTCATTTGTCCCTACATGTAGTAGTAGAAAAGTAGTAGTAGTAATCTGTGGCCCTAATTATTTGGTTAGGTTCTCAGCCACATCCTTGATTATTGCTCCAGGAAGACAACATAGATTGCATGTCTGGTTTGCAGATATCTGATTCTGTTCCTTTGAGAATAGAATCTCCTATCACAAACACTCACCACCTTCCTTTTTTAGGGGGTACAGTCTGGGGTGCTTTTCTGTTTATCCCAGGTGAGTTTGTTGATGTGTTTCTTTTCTAAGTGTTTTCATGTTTTCTTTGAGGGGGAGGTTGTGGGTCTGAGTATTTTCAACTAGGGGAAAAAATCGGTTGCTCAGTTTTAATGGAGCTGCTTCTGATTGGATTAGATTGGGCAGCAGGGGTTTGTTAGATATGTGCTGCTTCTTTCTTTGATTATTGTGATTCCTTCTATGTGTGACATGCCTCCATTTGTCTTCCTCCAAGGGTTTATCAGCAGGGTCAAACTCTGGGAATTATTTGTTCATTATTTGGTTCAATTTGGGCATAGCTTTCTTGCATATGTTGGAGTTTGGCTAGAGCTGCCTCTAGATACCTTACGTTTTCCTCTAGTAGTTCCCATAGCTTATATTTAATAAATGTGTAATTTGGGTGTTCTTTGGGCATAAGCACATACACAGAACATAAACTGCATACCACAATAGTATCAGTCACCTGTTCCATGAATTTATTTCTTTTTGTTGGTTCTTTTAAGGGTAGAAAGTTTTGTATCTTTTTTAAAATCATTTTTTTCTGCCATTTTGTGCTTGTTTTTATATTTTATTTATTTTACTTGCTTACTATTATGTTAGTTTTATTTATCCCTTTCTTCCCTATATTTTTAAAAAGTTTTTGAGCTCCAGTTCCTCCATTTTATTTATTTGATTGATCTTTATTAATCCTATTCTTCCTTGATTTCTAACTTTCCACTGTTGTTCTTATTATCGTCTTTATTATTTGCCTATTTATTTATTTTTATTCTCTACCGGGGGTCTTCCCTCCTTGTCTGGAACCTCAGGCTTAATTTGTTGCCTTCACTTCCCTCACTTGCTGCTCCAGCTTTTTGTTGTTTTCTCTGCCAGCTCCCTTCTGTTCTTTGGTGCTCTGGTCCCTGCTCTGATCAGCTCTCTCAGCCTGCCATAAGATCAGCTCAGCTCTGCTGTCCAGTCTGCTTCACTCAGCCCTCCACTCACCTCCACCATCACTTTCCTGGTTGCTCTCTGCAGTGCTTTCAGGTTCTAGCTCACATGCTGCCTTGTGCTGCTACTGACTCTCTCTCCTCCGTGCTGTTCTGCTGCTCTAGAGCAACATGGCTCCCTTTTGCTGTCCATCACACTGGGGATGCTATTTTCACCAGCCAACAGCCTGGATGCTCCCCAGCAAACTCGTGTCTCTTCTCTTTTCTTCTCTTCCCTTGCTCCCTGCTCTGTTCTCTCACCGTTGTTGCGCCATCCTCAGTCGGCTGGTCTCTCTGCCCCACAGCTGTTTTTCCTCCCTGCTTCGCAGCTGGCCCCACTTGCTCACTGGCTTGTCTCTTTATTCGCCACCAGTTGGCTTTACTGCCTGCAGTTGGTTTGTCTTTCTGTTCATCTCACTTTAATGGGCCTCCGGTCTCTTGGTTAGGCCTCTCAGGTGCAGCTGGGCTTCTTTCTCTTTTAATTTCTCCAATCTTCCTCTCCGTTTCCTTTCTCCAGTCTTTTTTCTTTTTCTATGACTTGTCTTTCCCTCTCTACCTCTCCTCCTACTGTTTTATTTTATTTTAGTAACAACTTATCTGCCTGCGATGTGAACTATGCTTCCTCCATTGTCGCCATCTTGAATTGACACTGTGGGAGGCATGGGTTGTATCTTCAAAATGAGTTATACCATGTTTTCCTGAAAATGCGACCTACCCCGAAAGTAAGTCCTAACTTGATTTGTGCACCCAATATAAGCCCTAATTAAGACCCCACCCACTCCAGGGTGCTAGGTAAAAATATTGATGCGGGATGGAGCTGCCCTACTACTTACCTTTGGACAGCTGCAGCCAGGCCTCGGACATCCTGAAACCTGCCTTGCCAGCCCATTTCTTCTGTGGCCAGCAAGGCTTTCCTGAAGGCCTCTGTAGTTGTTAACAGAACTTGGGATCTATCTGGAGCTCTGTTATCGGCTGCAGAGGTCTTCAGGAAAGCCTTTTGCCAGCTGCAGAAGTTCCTGAAGGCCTCTGACAGCAAAAAGGAGGCCAGGTGCGATGTGCACAAGGGAGTCAGTGGATGATATCCACCCGAAAATAAAACCTGGTGCCTTTTTGGTGGGAAAAATATAAGACAGGGTCTTATTTTCGAGGAATCACGGTAGTTTTGTGGGATCCATCAAACTGTTTCTAAGTAACTGGTATTCAATTGAGGACTACTTGTACACAAACTTAATTTCAACTAAAAGCAATATTAAAAACAATCTTTTAGCTTCCTATGTATGATGGAAGAGAAGAGAGAATAAGATTAGCAATCATAGCAGTATATACTTTAAAGTGGTAGCAAAAAATTCAAACAAATATATATAAATGAAGCAACAGAATTATCCAGAATTGATTTGAGAATTACAAACTTCATTTATAGTAGCTTATTCTGACTTGTAAACTCAAAACCCAATATTTCTTTTGATTCAGCCATTCTATTGTAGATTTACTTTTGGGTTAGGATCACTGTTGTACTGCATGACTTATACCCATCCCCTAAACATTTGGAAACCAACCTACAAGCTTGAAGAACAAACCTTCACCTTCACTCATATGTTTCAGGTAACTGGTAGATAACATTTATGTTCTCCCATAGATTTTTTTTGTATAACTGAGATCCTTTGTTCCATGAATAATTATGAGCCATCCATGACCTGAAGTTGCTAACAACCAGTTGTATCATTCAAATGGTCTTTGGCCAACCCAAGAGACTACTTTTGTTTAATGCTTTCCTAATGGAAGACGCATAGTAATAATAGATCATAAGGAATGGCCTGCAGATCTTGAAAGTTCTCTGAAGAGAAGCTACATTATTTATTTCTGAAGACTACTGAGGTGTTTTTGGATTGAGGCATTTTTCACTTTCACAAACTTGTGAAAGAACAAACTTTATGGCGAGAGCAATATCAACTATCAGTTAATTGTCCTTTCATCTGACTCACCACTTTAGAACTGATCATTCTATAGTTTTACTACTTTTTCCAAAAGACAGTGAATATTAGTTCAACATATTCAATATAGATTTGACACAATTTCCTGTTTTATTTAACCAGAATCCCTATTAACAGAACTTAACTGATACTCATCACAACATTGTAGGTTACAATATTGCAAGATTATAAATAATTCTAAAACCTTCACAAATGTTTACCATTGTACATGCCATGACAACTTATGTTAAACAAATCCACTCTTACTGTAAAGCAAATAATACTGTACATATTTAACTAAAAATAAGAGCCACTGAATTAAATGAGATTATTACAAAGTAAATACATATACATAAAGCACATATTTTGCTTGTTGAGTATGTATTTGTCCTATATCTCTGAAAACATCAGGATGTAACTGTCTCTGCCTTTGTGAGGCAATAATTTTTGTGCATTTATGAAAAAGTAATTAATTTTACAAGTGAGACACTTTATTTTTATAAGCAATTAAAATTAATGAGGACTAAAAATTAAATTCATATTTAAATAATATTTTTGTTCTAACTTTCTTTTTGATGTATGGTTCCTGGTTAAGTGGTATTTACATATTACGTGCCAAACATATATAAATGGACCACATTCAAATGTTTCTGGGGGGAATTGGCAATTCTTGTTACCAAAACAAGGAAGCCAGGAAGTACAGAGTAGTTTTGGAATTTGTTCATTCATTTTTTTAAAATCTAATTTTTCTTTGATAGAGAGAACATATCCTTTTCCTTTTGGATTCTTTCTGTATTTATGGATGACTGTTTTTCTTACTCTGACATAAACCTTTATCATCATGTTTAAAAGTCTTTTAATAGGATATTGACCACATTTATTGTCTTGTTTTACAGTCCAAAGTCTAATCCATTGTCAGGAAAATAAATCGGAAATTCAGCTTAACACATTTATTGTTCCATTTTATCATTCCAGAATCATTAATCCCCTTCCATCAAAATAGGCTAAATGTTTCACAAAAGCCTTTCCAGTTATATAGTTGTATTATCTCTGTGTCTTGCCGCTTGGTGCAGTGACACACATTTGTTGTAAGAAGTTATTAGGAGTTACGCTCATCTCTCATGGTACATAGGAAATTACTCTGATTTTCCTTACATAGATGCTTATCCTTAGAGTAGCGCAATCACTGTTAAATACTACATTGCTTCTAATTATTACCTTATTCAGTTGATGCTAGATTGCAATTTTTTAATCAAGCTATACATACCTCAGCTTCAGAGTCTTTCAGTTTCTGAACTTTTTCTTTGACCTTCATTTCAAATACCTGCTCCATTTCCATTTCCATTTTCTTCATTTTTGCCACATGCTCCCGTCTTTCTTCTTCCATTTGTGCCAGAGGGCTCCTGGAATAAGTCAAAACAGACAATTATATTCAATATTATTTTACTTCATTGGGGAGAAACATAACAGACATACATCAATAATAATCAAGCAACATTCTAATATGAAGTAACCCAGTGTTGAGACACAGCTAACAAACAGAATTTAAATGCCTCACTTTATTGTGTACTATACTAAAAAATAACATAAAAAGTTAGTTTAGGAGAGAATGAAATTATGATGGTCTACTTACAGTAGTGTAACAAAAACAATAATTCTAAAATGTTAAAAATATATGCAGGGCTAGTGGGTATTAATACCATAAGTATATAATGGACATCCTTAAGAAGCAGTGTACTGTGAAATAATCTATCTAAATGCTCATCGTATCACTGTTCGTCAGTTGGTTTAACTTGGAACCAGAATTCTGTTGCTATTCCTCTTACATTTACACACACACACACACACACACACACACACACTTTGAAGTCTGTGATACCAATTAATCTGTAGCCATCCAGTCTGTTGTTAGGTTTTTGTGATAAAAAAAATGGTATTAATTTAGTTGGTGCCACAATTATAGCAGGTTATATAACTTGGTAATACATTTATATAATAGCAGCTAAGAAAGAACCCAGGAAAAAAGGGAGAATGAAAGGGCAAAAAAGAAGATTGAGAAATAGTTATCCAATCAAATCTAAATAGATTGACAGAAATGAGAAAGAAAGAGACTGAACTAACATAGGAAAAAAATAGTAAGCAAGTATTAGAGAAGACTGAGGAAAAGTAATCAGACAGATATATTTGGAACATGGTACCCTTAAATAAGTTACAATTAAAATTCTTTGGAAGGTGCCAGTATGGGGAAGAATGTGGTCTAGATTCTCAAAGGGAAATTATTCTAGGTGTGCCTTTTACTATTACTATAGCAGTATGATATAGCAATTTAACAAACATTTTAGAAGAAAAATAGAGAATTTTCTTGATGTATTGGATATTATCCCCAAATAAAATAGACTGCAATGTAAGAATAAGAATTTTCAACAATCCTCTTGAAGTGCTTAAGAGCTGTATTAATGTCACTGCTTCTGGAAAAGAATTTGGATTTTGAATTTGTGCATGAATAGGTACAACTGACAACAGGGTTCTAAAACTCAGCCAATAATTTTATATTTTTGATATACAGAAGTGTCTCACAAATAAGAGTGTACAACGTGTTTCATTTTGAAGTGTTTCAAGCATAAAGCTTCTTGAAACTACTTGTCCTGAACACGAAAGCTATCCCAAGTTCAAAACAAAATATTTCAAACATTTCAACTTGAAACATTCTGGAAATTTATTCATTTACTTTATTTAAAAGAATTTATATGGCCTACCACTCACTCTCGGTGGTTCTGGGTGGCTTACAAAAAATAATACTTGAAATTGACCAAATTTACATTCTAAACAATTCAAAATGAATTATTTTTCATAGAAATTATTTTAAGAATCCATATCATAAAGAGGTACAAACAGTAGAAAATGGTCCAGATTCTAATTTGAACATACCAAAATCATCCTACAAATTCAATCTCATCTTCATAAGACCACCAGAATTATACTATGCTGACATTTCTTAAATGATTTTGTTTAAAATTGTAATTACAGTAAAGCTTCAGATGTCTACTAATTTTCTATTTTCAAAATTAACCAGCAATGTAAGGAAGAACTGAATCAATCTAAATCAGACTACATATCTTGGGTAAATTGATTGAAAAAAAAAGAGAATACTTTTGTTTAATAATACCTGCTTGAATATTAAAAAAAACCCCAAATGATTCTTATCCCCTACCAATATCTATACAGAGAGAGAGAGAGAGAGAGAGAGAGAGAGAGAGAGAGAGAGAGAGAGAGCCCTCTTGAACTCAAAATATTATGATTACGATAAATCACAAAACAGAACAGCCACTTCAATCAGAAAAACCTTAACTGCTAGTTTTAGTTCAATGAGGACAAAGCAGCAAGTGAATTAAACAAATTCAAATGGAGAAGATGAAAGGTAAAATGACAGAAAGAATGTATTATTTACTAAATTATTATATTGGGAAACTAAAAATATAGAACTAGAGAATGAAGAAGTCACAGGAATCCTGTAAACAATGAAGATTTCATGAGAACAACTACAGAGTTAATATGTTCTAAACTAAGTTTAATTGAAATATTTTGTACCAGAAAAGTAAAAGTATATTAAAATGGATTGATGTATATAGCAGGGATCCCCCTCCCCCGCAACATAACAATTTCATTATCTGTATAGTCCTTTCTGCAGACTGTTATTAGATTATAGTTTCTAGAATCCACAAAACCATCAACCCCAGTTGATCATCTACCAGCGACCAAAGCCGTCTCCGTGCTGTAACGGGTGGAAACCGGACTGGAGCAGGTCTAGATAGACAGTTTCATCCAGGTGCAAGGGAAGCTGATATGCCACCATACTCTCTACAACCTTCGCCGCAGCGAAGGTTGGAGACCGACGATAATTACCTAAAACAGCGGGTCAGGAAGGCTTCTTAAGGAGGGCCTCACCACCGCCTCTTTCAAGGCGGCGGAAGACACCCTCCACCAAAGAAGCGATCGTAATCGCCTGGAGCCAGCCTCGTGTCACCTCCCGGTGGCCAGCACCAGCCAGGAGGGGCACGGGTCCAGTAAACACGTGGTGGCATTCAACCTACCCAACAACCTGTCCATGTCCTCGGGAGCCACAGGGTCAAACTCATCCCAAATAATGTCGCCAAGACCACCCTCGGCGTCTCACCGCATCACGCAATCTTGGTCCAGACCATCCCGAAGCTGAGCGATTTTATCGTATAGATAACGTTAAACTCCTCAGCCCGTCCTGCAGCGGGTCATCCGCTCCCCTGATGAAGGAGGCGAGTCACCGAAACAGGGCGGCGGGCGGTTATCTGCCGATGCAATGAGGAGGCGTAGCTACGCCTCGCTTCCCTCAATGCCACTAGGTAAGTCCTAGTATAGGACTTCACTAGTGTCGATCAGCTTCGAGCAGCTGAACCTCCAGGAACTCTCTAGGCGTCTTCTCCGGCGCTTCATCCCCCTCAGCTCCTCGGAGAACCAAGGAGCCGGTTGGGCCCTGCGCCGGGTTAGAGGCCGCAAAGGCACGACTCGGTCTAAGGCCCCCGCCGCGGCCCGTTCCCAGGCCGCAACAAGTTTCTCGGCCGAGCCGTGAGCCAGACCCTCAGGAAATGGCCCAAGCTCCGTCCGGAACCCATCCGGGTCCATCAGGCGCCTGGGACGGAACCAACGTATCGGCTCCGTCTCCCTGCGGTGGTGAATGGCGGTCAGAAAGTCCAGGCGAAGAAGAGAGTTAATACCATAAGTATATAATGGACATCCTTAAGAAGCAGTGTACTGTGAAATAATCTATCTAAATGCTCATCGTATCACTGTTCATCAGTTGGTTTAACTTGGAACCAGAATTCTGTTGCTATTCCTCTTACATTTACACACACACACACACACACACACACACACACACACACTTTGAAGTCTGTGATACCAATTAATCTGTAGCCATCCAGTCTGTTGTTAGGTTTTTGTGATAAAAAAATGGTATTAATTTAGTTGGTGCCACAATTATAGCAGGTTATATAACTTGGTAATACATTTATCAAAACTTTCTAATAATTCTATCTGATGCTCCATAAAGAACTGCTACAAAAATGGGTACGAGGAGGAGAATTGAGCAAAGAATATACAACTAGCATGTTTCATTTAACATTATTCCTGAATTGCCAAATTGGAATTGATATCAATTAAAGAGGGAGAAAAAGCTAATTTACTGAGATTTCTTTAAAATTGTTTTCCCTTTCCCTAATCTCTGACAATAGATATTATAAAACCTAAGCCTTGAAAAGTAATAATTCAGACAAATTAGCTAAATATTTGACAGAAATAGAACAGGATATAGTATATTTCACACTCTTTCAATACACACACTGTGTACTGAGGAAAAAGGGGAAGGTTTTAAAAGATGTTTGGGCAGAGAAATACCACATTATAATGATAAGCAATACTGCTTAATTACTTGTTCTCTGTATTGTGCAAAAATTGGATGCATGTGACCATTTGAACACAAAGCAGAATAATAATTATCATATGAACACAAAATCAAAAGATGAGTTTTTGTAAACCAGTTCTTCTTTGTCTTCACAAGATAGTGCTTTTACATGATCAGATAACCTCTTTAACTTAAAGAGGTAAGAAATAAGCTTGACATGTTTTCATATAATAGTATTAATAATGTATTTTATATCCAATTATAGCCAAACCAGTTTCTAGACTGTGAATAAAGATGCTCTTTAGTCCTCATAAATATTTAACCATGTGTTAGGGAAATTTTAGAATAAAAGAAACATTAAAGCAAAATAAAATGCACAAGCTGAAATTAAAGTTTTAAAAGTTACACTTAACATTAAAAGCCTTTTTTAAAAAAATTCTTAAGTCTTTTGAAAAATGGAAATGACCACTTACATGCCTTCAACTGTGTCAAATCTAAAAAACAAAAAATATACAGAAGCTTAGCATGCTTAAATAAAACCACAAAAATAAAAAGCAGCAATTAAAAAAAAGCAAATTCATTATGGATTTGAAGCTCTGCTGTTTTCTATGATCTTCTTAAGCAAGATTTCCATCATAGTGGTAGATAGTTAGTTAAAGCTAGGCTTTAAATATTCTGTTAGTCAAGTGTTGCACATAATTAATGCAACTGCTATCCAAAGGTTTCAAAACTCTTTGCCTATGTTGGTATGCTCAAAATTATGCATCCTTTTTAAAAAGAGGACTAAATATTCATCTAATTAATTATTCAAAATAAACCTCAATTTACAACTCTCTTTAGGCCTATGTTACTTGCAAGTATATTAAAATGCAATATTGCAGGCATTTCATTTGACTGACTACATCAAATGGAAAATACTGACAATAATTAATTTCTGATTAACACTATAAGTAAGATACAATAAGATACAAATAGCAACTCTTGTCTTGGTAAAGCAGAACTCATACTTCATTACTGATTAACAAAGCCAGAAAAAGAACTCAAGTTTAACAGTATACAATGACTGCAGGTTCAATCATTGAAACAAGTTCGGCACAAACTTAAAATATTCAATAAATTGAGATAACTTACAACATGTCTGATTTGAAAAGTATGATTTTCTAAGCTTCAATTGAAAAAGTTTTATATCCTATAGAAACCAATGAAAAAATTCCACTGCCTTAAAAATTACCTCCAATTTTCTATGACATGCATAAGAACATGTTCTCAAGGATCATGAAATAATTATAGATTACAAGTATCACTTTTATCAAAAACTTTCTAATAATTCTATCTGATGCTCCATAAAGAACTGCTACAAAAATGGGTACGAGGAGGGAGAATTGAGCAAAGAATATACAACTAGCATGTTTCATTTAACATTATTCCTGAATTGCCAAATTGGAATTGATATCAATTAAATTAAATTAAATTTTATCATTATAAACTGAGGTACAGCTCTCTTAGTTCTATGCTATGTGAGTCCATTTATTCTTTCTGAAATAGGAATTGATAGATCCTAAGTGCTTGGTAGTTAAAATTTTCTTCCTAGGGAACACTTCTCTTTATTCATACTTAACAGTTTATAAACTGAGCGAAGAAAATATGAATCAGGACAATTATAATACAGTTAATATAGAATTCTTTGTGTAAAACCTCAAATTATTATGCTAATTAATTAATATATGGTAATAATAATAAAATGCATTCTGGTTCCTGGGTCCAGAAATATTATTAACTCCTATTTCTTGCAAGCTGTATGAAAGATGTTCTAAAGTAGGTTTAAATTAGGTAAAAAATTATTAAGGTGCTATATATTAGGAGTGGATTTACTATAATGCTTCTTAATATCCATTGATGTATTTCACATTCAGATTGCTAGAAATAATCTCTGAATATGTTTTCTATTTCATGAATGATATTTCCTCTTTTGAGCAATGGAATTCCATGGTCCTATTAATACTCTATTGATAGGCTAGTATTAGAAAATCTTTGTTCTTATATTGCTATGAGGTATTAAAAAATTGTATTAATTTCATGGAGAAACTGATCAGAGTAGAAGGTTTTAAAGAAAGATAGTAAAAAAAATGAGCTTAAAAAAGAATTTTAACCTTTAACCTAAAAGCTGTAGCCATGCATTTGTTAAAATCCTTTTAAAATATTGCCTTTATAGTTGGTAAAACAAAACAGAAGCTGTCAGAGTCCTAAGTAATTATATCAATTACATGGAAGACCAGAGCCTAATTTGAGTTAAAGAATTACTAAAAACTATATTATACCAACATGAACAGTAAACAGCAATGAAATTTTATGCCACAGACAAAAGCACACATTAAATCTGTAATGTTTTGTCCTAAACTCATAAACATTATAAACCTATCCAATTTAAAAAATCTATGATATTAAAGGGAGAGAGCAACAATTAATCTATCTATTTTTGGTAAAATTATTTAAAATAATTGTTAAGAAAATTGTATGAAGAAAACAATGTTAACTAATACAGATAATATAATGTTTCTGTGCTAAAATTAAAAGGCTATTTTTCTCAATTTTTCAGTCTATACCAAACTGAACAAATTACTGAGATTACTGGACACACATCATCATTTGTGATCAATATTCAAAATAAATTCCTCAATTAATCTGATAAGTAATAAAATAAAATAAAAACTCCAAATGAAACTAGACATGCAGCTATATACACAAGCAGAATTTTTAAAAAGCTTCTTGATGGGATGTTTCATTTTCAACTAGGTAGTTTAAAGTCTGTGCAGTGGAAACTTTTAATAAATAAATATCCAATTCCCTTTCTGTCCCACTTGGTCCGCAAAGCAAGTTTATTGCTCTGGATTTTGGACAAGTAAGAAAATAAATGTAGCTTTGATACAGTACAGAATAACGCATCTAAGCAAGAATTCTTTGTTTTAATGGTTTGAGGAAAGTTTCTGTAGAACATGGTCTGAAAACACTGCATTTTTACATTTAATTGTTCTGATACCAAATACTTAAAAATTAGCTACTACTGGTATCAATCATTATTCCCCTTTTTAAGCTTTGGTTGTTTGCTTGCTGGAGACAAAGTTTTTGATCCAGTATGTTTCTTTTATCTGAACTACATTAGCTGTCAGTTTCTTTACAGACTTAGTTTAAGGCACTAACATCATGTTTCCCAGAAAATAAGACTGGGTCTTATTTTCTTTTGACCCCAGAAATAAGCGCTTGACCTTATTTTCTGAGAGGACTTTTTTTTTTTGAGGTGCAGGAGACAGTGAGTGTGGTCATGGCTGTTGGGCCCCTTAACCACGGCCTGTGGATCAGCTGAGCTGATCAGGAGCTGCCTCTTGTTCTGTCTCTCTGGGTACCTGGAGGTATTTCTTGCACACCCTTGCTGCAGCCCTGCCACGGGACCAGGCAACCTCACAGCCGAGGGCCCCTTGTCGAGTCCTGATCTGGGGCTCATCATACCAGGGGCTGGTGGTGGGGGCCCGGAGCTGCAACAATTGGAGCTGCCAAGTCCAACGACGAGCAAAGATATGGTGGCAGGACACGTCAGGGCAGTGACTGCCAGCCACTTGTCAGCAGGCCGCTCTCCTGATGAGGCAACAGGACTTCCGGTCACAGCAGCATGGCCAGGTCGATGGCATGGTGCAGAGTCCTGGGAAGCATGGCTGGAAGGGATGCAAGCAACAAGGTGCACAGCCAGTGCAAAGAACAGGGAGGTGACAGCACTTCCAGTGGCAGCGCAACACAGTCGCTCATCAGCTGTTCGCCCCTGCATCCCTTCCAGCCATGCTTCCCAGGACTCTGCACCATGCCATCGACCTGGCCATGCTGCTGCAGCTGGAAGTCCTGTTGCCTCCATTCTTCACACCAGCAGTGCACCTTGTTGCCTGCAGGTGCTGCTTGCGGCCAGACCTGACCATGATTGGCCTGTTGACTAATGGCTGACTGGCACTGTAACTGCTCTGATGGTTGCAGCTTCGTGCACCCACCCAGGTATGGCGAGCCCCAGATTGGGACTCAACAAGGGGCCCTCAGCTGCGAGGTTGCCTGGTCCTGTAGCAGGGCTGGTAAGAATGTACAAGAAACACCTCCAGGCACCCAGATAGAAGAAAGAGAAGCAACTCCAGATTAGATCAGCTGATCTGCAGGTTGCGATTAAGGAGCCCAGTTGCCATTAGCTGATGGAGTAAGGGAAAGGCTGTCTCCTGTGCTGGCCACGTCCACCCCTTCACTAGGCCTTACTTTTGGGGTAGGGCTAGGCCTTACTTTTTGAATAGGTCGTATTTTCGGTGAAACATGGTATTGATCTTTAAACCTTGCATGTTTGGAATACGGATGATTGCTTCCATATGTTTCTCTCAATAACCCAGGATATTATTACAACCGCAAAGACTACATTTTTGATGTTGGCATATATGTTATTCTGCCTAAAAAATGTTACATGCCACATGTTACATTTTAAACACTGTATAGAATTTAACTCAATAAAAAGGGATTTAGTCTTTGAATGGGTTGGATGGAATTATATTTGGTATTTAGTCTAAAAGAGAAATGCTACACTTATAAGATTTTCTTTCTACAAATATATGCAAACTTGTGGTTCACTGTTGATTATATTTCTAATGCTATCTATGAATAATATCAAATTCACAAATCAAGTTTTATTTAAATCTGTAGGCTGAGTCAACCTTGAGCCCCATCAGAACTTTTAGGCACATTTTTTGTGGAGTCTTGTTTAGATTTTGTTTTGTTGTTATTTTCTCTTTTTTGCTTGCAGTTAGTATTTTAACTTTGGAAATACAATAAAAATGTATTGGAAAGCGTTCATGCCACTATGGATAAGAATAAATAATATTGCTTTATGGGTAAGACATTAATAAAATTCTGAATTGTGATGGAACAAGGAGACTGAAATAGCACTGAAATAAAAATCCATGCTCAGTTAAAAGCCATGTACTTACTCTGATGTTTAATGTTGCAGATATTTGTCAGTATGAAAAGCAAAGGTAATAATATCAGGGTGCAAACACTTTCACTGTTGATTTTACATAAATAATTCTCAGTAGTAAATGAACAAAAATTCCAGGAACAGCTGAATTTTTAAATTCTGAGATAGGAAGTAAACTGAAAACATTACTAACCTTAAGTTGTGCTAGGGCGAATTATGTTTGCATACCTTATAAAGAATTTTTTAAAATTTAAAACAGTTCCCAAAATAAACAAGATTATTTTTTGCAAGACAAAAAAATATTCATATAAGATGGCGAAGATAAATTCAATTGGCAATATAAAATATCAAACATCTTTCCTATTATATGTTATCTATGACTGTGCAGAGTTGGTCTTAATACAATTGGTCCATAAACTACTATATCCTGCAATACATTACATTAACCTCATTTGGACAGGTATTTCTGCTTTCAAAATGGCAAGATGAATCTTTGACCAAAAAAAAAAAATGTTCCCACTAGGTTTTCGTAAGGAATACACACATACATACAAATACCAAATGTAATTTATGAAATGTGTAGTAAAAATCTTGAAAACAATGTACTAAAATCTGAATCACATAGAAAAGCAATATATGTATAGCATAAATTGAAATAATTTCAAATAGCTCATAGTACATTATATGTATAGTATTTTGAAACAGATCAAACTACTAAGCAACACATATAGATATTTGAGATTAGGTTTAATTAAAATCAATACAACATGCACATGATTGCATTCTGTGGTAGAATCTGTTTGAATGAGATAAATCCTATTTACTTCAATAAATCCTGTTCCTCACTCTGCCAATCAATTATGAAAAGTGTATTTTGAAATAGTGATGTATTTCTACCGTACTCCAACGATTTGCATTTTGAGATAGAATAATCTGGAAAGCTGCATGATACTACACTATTTTATGAGATTTAAAAATATAACAAGATTCAGAATATTTAACCTCAAATAATTCTCCAGAACCAGCTGGAACAAACTATAGCACCATCTAAATTACCACTTACTTTGTTAACTGCCCTTTGTTTTTGTTGTTGTCAACTCCATTATATGTTACAGCTGCCAATTTTCTGCTTCTGTAATTCTCATAATGGACATTATTAGTGACATCTTTCAGATCTTGCATGTGAGTTCTAGAAAAGGAAACCAAAAACCCACCAGCAACTTATTTCCTGAATAGTACCATATAAATGCCAAATATAAGCAACGGTGTTAAACTTTGCTTTCATAAAATGGTTTTCAAGTTTGTTTAAAAACTGAAATAGCTTTAGACTTACAACAGTTCTTTTAATGACTGTTCAAAGTTACAACAGCACTGAAAAAATGACTTATGACCATTGTAACATCCCTGTGGTCATTTGATCAAATTTTGGATGCCTGACAATTGGTTCATATTTGTGAGGCTTGCAGTGCCCTGAGATCATGTGAACAGCTTTTGAGACTTTCTGACAAGCAAAGTCAATGGGAAAGCCAAATTCACTTAACCATGTTGTTGTTGTTAGTTGCGAAGTCGTGTCCGACCATCGTGACCTCATGGACAACGTTCCTCCAGGCCTTCCTGTCCTCTACCATCCTCTGGAGTCCATTTAAACTCATGCCTACTGCTTCAGTGACTCCATCCAGCCACCTTGTTCTCTGTTAACCATGTTGCTAACTTAATAACTGCAATGATTCACTTAACAACTGTGCCTAGAAAGGTCGTAAAATGGGGCAAAACTAAACAAATATCTCACTTAACAACATAAATTTTGGGCTCAATTATGGTTGTAAGTCAAGGACTACCTGTATTGCTGTTACTGTAAATTAGTTCAGGACTGAAAAATTCTACATCATTACCCTCCAAGGGCAGAATACATTATTCTGTGAAGCATTTAATACTGATGTTAAGTAAGGAATAACTTAAAAATGTATTGCTAATATTAATGTTATAGATTACTTGTTTACCTTATTAACATGTTCCTTAGAATTGTGAAGTCACAGTGTTCGCCATTTTCAACTGCATAAAAAAAATGCTTATTTTAAATACACTTTAATCAGCATCAGATGGGCAACCTGAAAATTAAACCCTGTATTTGCCCTTAGTAAAATTTCCCTTGATGCTTAGTAATTCAAAAAATACACCCATGTTATTTTTGTTGCAACAATATTGATATGCTTTGCCAATGCCTTCTTTCAAGAAGTTTTTATAATCTCCCACTTTAGTATATAACTCTGTTTGACTATAGATTTCCCATTCAAGTGTTAACCAGGTCCAATTAGTTGATTTCTTTTTAAGATCAATAAAAATGGTAAAAACAAACTTAATACATGTAATATTGTATTATTGAAATCATTCTAATTATCCAAATTTACAATTAAAGAAATAACCAGTGTAATAAAACAAATATTAAAGTTAGCTGCAGATTAACAAATATATACTGTTTCCCTGAAAATAAGACCCAACCAGAAAATAAGCCCTAGCTTGATTTTTCAGGATGCTCGTAATATAAGCCATACCCCAAAAATATGCCCCAGTTAAGATCATCAGCCAGATGGACGCAATTAGTCATGTATTTCCCCGAAAATAAGACCTAACCAGAAAATAAGACCTATTGCAACTTTTGGAGCAACAAATAATATAAGGTCTTATTTTCGGGGAAACATGGTAATAAAGATATGCTGTGCTTCTGATTCAAAAGCAAAATAATGCTTTAGAGCAGGGGTCCTCAAACTTTTTAAACAGGGGGCCAATTCATGGTCCCTCAGACTGTTGGGGGGGTCGGACCATCTGGGTTGGCATGGCTAGATGGTCATGCAACTGGGTGGGCATGGCAAGGTGGTCATGTGACTGGGCATGGTCAATTTAACAGTGCGTTAAACAATACACATAAATTAATCTTTAATTTGTTATGTTCCTAGAGTGGAAAACATATTAGTGAAAGGATGTGGCTGCCATGGAGGCAGTGTGTGTGAGGGATTTCTGTGTGTGTGTGTGTGTGTGTGTGTGTGTGTGTGTGTGTCCCTCTCTCTCTCTCTAGAGGCTGGGGAGGCCAAGAACAGGCTGGGTTTTGGCCTCCTGAGGCCTTCGTGCATCCCATCTTTGGCCTCCTTGGCCCCAGTACCACTCTGCTGCCTAAAAATGGAGCTGTTTTTGGTCTCCTGAGGCCTCCATACATCCCATTTTTGGCCTCCTCAGCCTCCAGAAGTGGGTGGAGGCCAGCGGGTAGGTGGGGCAATGTGGCCAAGGCAGCCTCGTGGTCCCAAGTGGACTGGATTAATGGCTTTGGTGGCCCATAGTTTGAGAATCTCTGCTCTAGGGTCTAGATATACAGTATAATTAAGGGCACAGTTATATGGAAGTGGAAGGGCAAGTGGGAGAATCTGTACCTCTATTTTGCTTTTCTGAAACTATAATATTCCTATAAAGATATAGCTTATTGCCCAATTATGTATGTTACACATTCTATTCACTTACCTTCTGCAACACCCCAAGGATACTGTCTTCCCCTAACTCTCTTCCCATTGACTTCAATAATAGTATTACTACCTACTACCGCAAGAGGTAAACGATCCTACAAAAGAAACAGAATATTTTTTTCCTAAAATAACTTATTGACAGGTTGGATAGAAAGTAAAACTTTTTATACTGCCCTGAGATCACAATAAAAATAAGTGTCAAAGAAGATTAGAAAAAAGAGCTAATAGTAAAGAAGAGCATCATCTGGTTATAAAATTAGGAGAATTTTCTGTTCAAGATTGGTCATGCACTAATGGAATTGAAGATTATATTCTTTAATTTTAATCCCATCCACAGGAAGGCAGAACCTTTTGATTGATTTATCTCCAGCAACTAATGACCCCAACTGGTTTTCAAAATAGCTGGGGCAAATACTTGATTTGCTACAGAGTCCTGCTGAGGCCCTGGCTCTGATAGGATAGCGACTATGTGGCCTTTCTTGGCTCATCACTCCAGTTACTCCCTGTGGTTCATGGAGAAGTTGAAGTAGTTGAAAAAGGTCAAGAGATGTCTAGAGCACTTCTGGGGGAAAACAAAGAATGAACTCAACCAAACATGAGTTAAAGCCACTATTAAGGCTTATCTCATCGCAGTAAGAGCATCAATACTTCTCTGCTCTTATTATATCCATAGAATGCCCACCCCCCGGTGACTCTTTTTAGGGTCATCCAGACTCTCTTTTCAATTCTGAAGAATGTTATATAAACATATATAATTGCGAAGCCTAAACTGCCACACAATTTATTTTATTTATTTATTTATTAAATTTTTATACTGCCCTTTTCCCGAAGGACTCAGGGCGGTGTACAGCCAAAAATAAAAACACAGAAATGTACAATTAAAACGACAATTTAGTTGCAATGAATTTCAATAACATTCCTCGGAATTGAAATGATTTTACAACCAGTATATTTCATGCAAAAATCACACCCACATCCATTTAGAACCAATTAATAAAATGAGCAGACAGATGACTGAACAATTGGGAAATCACTAGGATAAGAAATCTAAATATATTTTCTAAGTATATTTATCATCTCACTACATGACAGTGTGGCAATCTACCATAAGAGGGCACTACAGCCTCTCATTTTAAAATCTTACTTGTTAAAAATAAGAACTATTACAAACATTCCATTAGGCTGAAAATATGCACTTTCTTTTCTTTGCTCAACTAGTTATGTTAAAATTAAATATATTTTGCCTAGCTATTGATGACAGTTACGGTAAATCAAAAACAAAAATAAAAAATCTGAATATGCTTGTTATTTTAAAAAGAAGAGAGGATTCAGGTAAGATTCACCATTATTTTCTTTTGCAGCATAATTCCTTTATTATTAACCAGTAATAAAGGAAACATCCAAAAGCAGTCACTACAATAGAGTAAAAGCAAGGACATTTTATAAATAAAAATTGTTTTAGTAGGCTTGAGATATTAAAGAACACTCAAAACTTTCCCTAATAATCTGATTCTATTATGGTGTATGTCAAAGTGTTTAAAAATTTATATATATCAGAGTTTTCTATAGACAGATATCCGATACACATTTTTTTGTGGAATGACTCTGTCCATTAAAATAAAACCCATTTGCACAGAATTTTGTGACATGAAACTGTAACAATTTGTTTCAATATATTTTGGTACCTTAATCTTTTTAACCAGCTTATTTTCTTCTTCATCATCTGTTTCTGGAAATTCATATATTTTAATTTTGTGCTCTTGGATTTCTTTCATTATCTAAAAATAAATATTTTTAAAAAGGAACTGTAACAAAGATTGAATATATTAATAAAGTATGCTGATGAATTTTATTTTTATGTATTAAAGATGAACACCACAAATTTATGTCAGAACATGGATACTTCTATAATCAAAATGTCTTTTGAAATTCAAGTTATGTGTTTCTTACTTTGCAGATAAAATTATACTTTTTTCCATTTCCCAAAGTCAACCCACTCTCACTCATTCCAATTCACACAATATGGTAATAAACAGTATAAAAGGATCATTGGAGATTTTAATATTCTTTCACAATTTTAAGAATATTTTAAGAATAGATTGTAAGCATCCAAACTGATGTGTTTCACAATTGTTTCAAAAGCTATGCAACAATTCTGATCTCACATATATATGTTATTTGCAGTACATTGCTGGTATGTGTCTTAATTACTAGATTTATATTACTTAATTACTAGATTTCACACCCTCAGGGTGCCATCAGCTAGGCAGTGCCGTCTGGCGACACCCAGGGGAAGGGCCTTCTCTGTGGGGGCTCCCACCCTCTGGAACGAACTCCCTCCAGGACTTCGTCAACTTCCGGACCTCCGAACCTTTCGTCGCGAGCTTAAAACACACTTATTCATCTGCGCGGGACTGGATTAGATTTTAAAGTTACTGGTTTTAAGGGGTTTTTACTATTTATATTGTTTTTAATAATTTGGCAATAGAATAAGTTTTTTAATCGTCGTTTTTAATCTGTGTTTATATGTATTTTAACTGCCTGTGAACCGCCCTGAGTCCTTAGGGAGATAGGGCGGTATATAAATATGAAAAAATAAATAAATAAATAAATAAATAATAAATAAATATTTTTTCATTCAGAAAACTATATACTATTAAATTAAGTTTCTATTCTGATAGGTAATCGTAGTCATCCTTACAGAAACTTCAATCAAAAGCTATATATTATTTTTCAAATCACAAATATACCATCTTCTACAAAGACATAATAACAGTAATGTATTATTGAATACTTATTGACTAATCTGTAGTTTTAAACAAAGATGGCAAATTTTCAAACAAAAGTTCATTGCAATTGGTAATTATCATTCCTTGATGTCTGTGTGGGTATGTATCTATGTCTATGTGTGTCTGACAAAGGGAGAGAGGGGGGGAGGGAGGAGGCAGTGGGAGGGAGGGAGAGATTATGTGTATGTGTTGTGAAGAATTCTATTTCAATTATTTAATCGGTGATATAACATCAGTATATAGGTAGCCTTGACTTATGATAACAGTTGGATCCAGAATTTCAGTGATGTGATAATTAAATAAATCATATGATCAGGTTCAATTTTATATGACCATTTTTACCCTGATCATTAAGTGAATCTCAGTTGTTAAGCAAATCGTTATGATCATTAAATTATTCAAACAGTTGCTAAGTAAATCCAGCATCCCCAATTGACTTTGCTTGTTAGAAGCTGGACAGCAAAGTTACAAATTATTATGTGACAGCAAGATGCTGCAACAATGCAAGCCAGTTACTAAGAATTTCAATTGCACATAACCATGGAGTGTTGTGATAACAGTAATTTTAAGGATGGATTTTAAGTCATTTTTTCCAAGTCATAATTTCAAACAATCATCAAGTGAACAGTTGTAGGTCAAGGACTACATATACATAGTTTCCTTATTAGAGCTCTATCATATGAATGAATATAAATGAAATATCATTCATATTTTGCCTTCAGGAAAGAAATTAACTATTCACCATCCAAATTAAATATGCTTAGATATTATAGATTGTAGTATCTAATCTGCTACCATGTTTCCCAGAAAATAAGACCCTGTTTTATATTTTTTTGAGCCCTGAAATAAGTGCTTGGCCTTATTGTCATGCGCTCAAAATCCTGATTGGGCTTATTATCAGGGGATGTCTTATTTTGCGGGAAACAGAATACTATATGATATATGAAAGCGGTATTTATAAATGCTATATTCATATAAAGGACTGATAGTTCATCTGTCTCCAACCTTTTTGGCTTGGTTGGGTGGGGGAGAAGAGGGTATAGTTGCCTGCGAGTGGCAGGTGGGAGCACATGAGCAGCCTGTGGGTTGGAGAATCCTGTGATATTTGAATCATACAGATCTTCTCTTGGATAGAATAAGAACAATTAAAAAAATTAGAGCAATTAAAAATAAAAGCTATTCTAGAACATCTTGAAAGGCTATAATATAATAATCCAGATAGACAGGATTTCTTGCTATTTTTCATCACTTTATTGTTTTTACTTAATGCAAGCTGCAAAGAATCATTTTGTTGTCACATGGCCTGCAAGCCTCATAAACAGACAAAACAAGTGATCATGACAGCCTGAGGGCGTTCACTAAAAAAATCAAATATGTATTTGCTAACCTCCTGTCAAAAATATGTAAACTTGAGCCTCTGACAGTTTCTCAGCAAAGATTCTTAAATAAAGAATGATTGCTAATTCATTAACAGCAGAAAGCAAAGAATACAAATAAATGGGATTTTTCTCAGTGGAAAAAAGTCAGAGGTAGGTTTGTTGGAATTTCTATAGCAGGGGTAGTCAACCTTTTTATACCTACTGCCCACTTTTGTATCTCTGTTAGTAGTAAAATTTTCTAACCACCCACCGGTTCCACAGTAATGGTGATTTATAAAGTAGGTTTGGGGGGGGGGCGCCGGCTACCAGCTCTGCCTGTCTGTTAAAGCTGGGTGGTGTGGGGGGAGATGCGCGAGCTATTCTGGGACGAGGCTCTTTTGTTTGCGGTCGCACTATAGCGCTATTTAGTTTCACTCACATAACTTGAACTAAACTTATGCACGGGTGATACAAATAGTATATTTTCAGAAATTTAAATTGTCACGGGGAATTTTATGAAAACCTAATGAAAATGTTTTTAAATAATGCTATGAATTTTTTTTAAAAAGTCAATTAAATTTTTTTTAAAAGGAAAGTGCTTCAGTATCGGGCAAAACTCCTGTTGCCTACCATGAAAGCTGGAACACCCACTAGTGGGCGGTAGGGACCAGGTTGACTACCACTGTTCTATAGCATAAGAAAAAAAATCCCACAAGTTAATATAAGCCAGGTATTGCAAGATACAAATGAAAGATTATTAGGTCTACCAGATTTGAAATTATATTTTGGTTCCTATTGTTTAGCCTTGAATAGATGTTGCAAAGAAACAGGTTATTGGAGTTAGAAGGACATGAATCTGAATTTGAGTGACATATATATTTATAGTATGGAATAAATGTAAATACTGAATGTGGCTAAAAACAGCTTTTAGTTTTCAGCACAAAAAACATTTTATAGACAACAAATAAGTAAATGACTAATTTATCATGATATACTATAATTTCCTCAAGAGGGTTGTAAAATAAAACCAAGAACAGATATATGTACCGTATTTTTTGGAGTATAAGATGCACTTCCCTCCCCCCCAAGAGGCTGAAAATTTGGGTACTCAGAATGTAGCTTCTTTGAAGCTTTTTTTCAGCCCTAACAAGGTGCTAGCGAGTGGAACAATCTTCCAATCTTCCAAACTTTGCCTGCTTCCTCCGACTCTCAGCTGTGCTTTAGAAGCTTTTTTTCAGCCCTAACGAGGCGCTAACAAGTGAAGCAATCTCCATGCTTTTTCTGATTTTCTCATTGCTGCTCCTTCTCAGCTGTGCTTTAGAAGCTGTTTTTTTATTCCCAAGCAGGGAAAGAGCGCGCTCATGCTTAAAACAAGCAAACTAATGTGCTGAAACTGACCAGACTAAGGATGAATACCTGATAGGCAAATTTCCCCCCCTTATTTTCCTCCCCAAAAACAAAGCTGGGTTACTCCAGGGCATCTTGTACTCCAAAAAAATATGATAACTTGTCCATGGTTTTCTAATGTACAATTATTAGAAAGGTTTAAAGAGGATAAAATATTTTATGATTTTGAACTATTTAGTTCAGTTTGAGTTTGAAACAGAATTAAGCACTAATGATGAACATGTTATGCTAAAATGTATGTTAGTTGAAACATGAGACAAGACGACAAGGGAAAGAATATGTAATAAAATGGGACAAAATTTTGGTGACAATATACAAATGGATCAATGGGAAAATATGTGGTTGAAAGGACTGAAATGTACGTTATTTTCTAGTCTTAAAGAGAATTTTATAAAATGATGTATTGTTGGCATTTATCATTAAATAAATTGTCTAGAAGGTACTTTGAATCTTTGTTGGAAATGAGAACAACGTGAGGAGACACTATCATGTTTGGTGGATGTATAAAAAAGCTAACGAATTTGTATACAAATACATATATTAATTCAGAAGATTTGAAAAACGAGAGTACAATTAAAATCAAAGGCTTTTCTTTTGGGACTAATGGACTGACAAGAAGAAAAAAAGCATGAAACTTTGTTTCTATAAATGAACCTTCTTTCTAGTTCATTACTTTTCTGAATGTTTCTTTCTTCTTTCTTTATTATGTATTAGTTGTATTTAAGTTTAAATTTTTTAAAAAATATACTTAATTTCAATATCACAGAGAGAGAGAGAGAGAAAGAGACAAAGACAACAGAAGCAGAGCCCATTGTATATCTCTGATGGGATAAGTGGTTTTAATTTCCTCATAAGTAATATTTACAGGTAAACAGCAAACTTGCAAAGTTGTGGATGATACTAAAATAATCAGAATGTCAAAATTAACTAAGAAGTGTTAAGATCTCTTTACACTGGGTAACTAATTACATGGAAATGCATGAAAAAAGATACACAATTGGGTGAAACCCTCCTAACCTTATATACACAGTGATAGAGTCTGAATTGTTTACATTTCACACAGAAAAAGATTCAGAGTGGATAACACAATGGAGATGCCAAGAATATACAGCAATGGAGTATGCAGCAGCTCAAAATATGGATTCAAAAGAGCTAGAGAAGAAGCATAAGAGGACAAGTAAAATGATCTGGGGTTTGAACATCTTCCATATGAGAAAAGGCTAGGAGGCTGCTTGGAAACAAAGTTGCTGAGGAAAGATATTACTGAGGCATATAAAAATAGACAGGTCTGAGAGAAATATAACTTCCAGGGCATCCAAGAATCTTCAAATGATCCTTCTGTGGAAGTTATTATCATAAGATGTGGTGATGCTCACTAACTTGAACAGCTTTAAAAGAGGACTGGATAAATTTATGGAAAATAGGCTTAACAAGGATTAATAATCATGAAGACTCAATGTTAATTCCAGGTAGGAAATAACATGTCTCTAAATATAAAATCTAAGGGAATAGAAATTGGAGAAGCACATATGTCTAACTTCTGCATGTGACCACCTTGGAAGCATCTGTTTGGCCACTCTATATAAAATGCTGGATTAGGATGGGTTTTGGCTGATCTGGCAGAATTGTTCTTATGCATGTTATCGTGAAACTAAGGAGAAAAATATAATTATATTGAAAGAAAAAAAAAAGAAAATTACCTGTTTTTTAAACTGTTGGCATTCTTCAGGTGTGAGTGTGTCGGCCTTGGCAATGAGAGGGATTATGTTCACTTTTTCATGCAGGCGTTTCATAAACTCAATATCCAAAGGCTTAAGTCTAAAATAAAAATTAATGAGATTTTTCCAATTTGGCTTCCAAACAAACACAGCCAAAATGAAATCCATATACGGTACAGAAAGTAAAACAGATAGACCGTGAGTTATGACTGTAATGGAATCTGTCCATTAGGGTTGAAAGTCGGGACACACACTAAATGAACTACCTCATGTAATGGCGAGCCATCTCTGCTCTTCCCAGTGCATTCATTAACCAAATGTGTGGGTTATTATGTAGAGCACGGGGTGCCTCAAGGATGGGGGAAATCCTAGGAGGCCTAATGAGGCAAAGCCCCTTGCCTCAGATATCTCAAGGCTTCCTCCACTCCAAGATGCACCATGCTCCATTCTGCCTTTTCGATGGCTCCTGTGTGCACCTGCTGCATAGCTGTCCTGCTATCAAGAGACACTGATGATGGCTGTGCCTGCCCTTCCTGGTTCTGTCACTGCCTTTCCTCCTGCCAACTTATCCTTTTCCCTTTCTGGGGCAAAAGGATAATTTCCCTAACTTTTCAGAGCTTTCTGTCCTGATCAGCTGGCCACCAATCCTTTGGATGACTACAAACTTCTGGCTCTAGCTAGCCTTTGGGAAATCAGACCCTACATGATAAGGTAGCTGCTTCATGAACTTCCCAAAAGCCTTACCTTGCTACAAACCCTGTCCCTCTTCCAGAAAGCCATGTTTTTCAGTAAAAAGCTGGGAGGAATAGCCACCTTGTTCTCTCCTTTGGCCAATTAGATGTTAAAAGTAAAATCCTCAACTCTTCCCTCCAGTCTTTACCCCTTTTAAAAACATTTACCTTGGCTCCAGATTGACAAGGAAGAAAGCAAGCAAAGAAACTCTCCAGCTTTCTGCCTAGAACAGCTGCAGAAAAAAACTCAGCTCAGAAAGTTTAGCAAGGGGAGCACAAAAAAACGAAAACAAAAAAACATCCGGACAAGTTTTTAGCTGTGTGTCTCAATTCTGTAGGACCCAGCTATGACTCTAAAAGTCAAGATCAAGAAGTTTGTCCTGCCCAGCTTTTTTTTTTTAAAAAAAAACCCTGAAGAAATGTGGCTTTCTGTGGGAGGGAGAAGATTAAAGCAAAGGAAAGATTTTGGGAAGCTCATCCTGAAGCTGCTATCGGAGCATTCAGGCCTGGTTTCCCAAAGTCTAGCAAAAGCCAGGAGAAGTTTGCAGGTTCCTGAAGGCCAGCTGATCAGGGCAAAGAGCTCCAAAAGCAGCTGCCATTTTCCATAAGGAACTGTTGGAGCACTGAAAATGGCAGCTGCTGCCAGGAGACACAGGGAATAAGCCCAAGTGCTGTGGGGTGGTGCTGGAGCAGGATGGGGGAAAGGAAGGAAGGTGGCGGCAGTGCTGCAACATCCCCCTAATCAGTGGTAATGGTGAATAACCCAGTGGCCCTGCAGCCATCCTAACTTTGAAACAAGGTCATATGCAGTTTTGGGGTAATTGTCATAACTTTGAATTTTTAATAATTGATCTCTTATATCTGGAGGACTACAGTAATCGCATCTGCCTTGCAAATATGTATACAATAAAACCTCTACACTAAAAGATATACGCTTCTGAAAATGGTTCAGAATTTTAAAACTCTTCCAAGCAAAGTTCCTTTCTACTGCTAAGTAATGTATCTGTCAGGCCTGGAAACCATACTAGGCCTTAGGGCTCCAGACGTTGCCACATTTTTCCCCTGAGGGGAAGAAGGGGGGTTGAGGGGTATGGTAACATTCTTCAAGCGGTCAAGGTCGGATGGTGTTCACATCTGCAGGAGGAGTGGCGAGAAGATATTCGAATGAACTGGGAGAACATGGGACCATGTGACCAGTAAAGGGGTTAGGGGGGTGGGACTCTTGGGGTTTGTATAACTGGGAAAAGAATCCGGAAGTTCAGTTTTGGAATTTCACTCATCGTGTGCCAGTTTTCTTATGCTAGTAAAGAACTCTGAAAGACAATGGCTTCTGAGTTTTTTTTTATGCAAAGAGGTTTTTCTGGAACCTTGACATTATTCCAAAACTCCTAACTTTCTTTTGCTTAACGGTACCCTCTCCTCCGCTCAGGAGGGGCCTGTTAGGGGGGTGCTGGGCCCCAGCCTCCGCAACCTTCACAGCGGTGCAAAGACCCAGCGAAGATGGAAGGGCAGCAAGCTGAAAGCGTGGAAGGAGCGCAAAGGCTGGAATCTGAGGACTTGGTCGAAATCACCTACTTCCCATCGGAAGATATGACTCAAAAACCCGAAGTGGTAGAGCCTGCTTGTCAGCTTGGTGCACGGCCTAAAGACTCCGATTTATGGGTAAGCTGTCATTCCGGCCAAACCCCACCCCATCAATTGCAAGAAGTGAGATCCCTGGGAGAAAACATTTCCCCGGGGCGGAATGGAGAGCCCCCTCCCTCTTTTCAACCTCAATGGAGGACAGTAAAAACCGGAGAATCGGGAGAGTCACTGGATTGGGACCTGAGAAACCCCTGAAATCCCAGTCCCTATTGGACCTCCCGGAAACTTTTGAGCGTTTGGAAGTGAGGCCTTGTATAAGCTCAGCTCACCCACCTCGAGAGCCTTTGAGTTTAGCTCAGCCTAAATTCACCTTCCCTCCCTCCAGAGAGGGAGAAATTACTGAAGCTCGAAGCCATTCCAATGAACGCAGGAGGACCTCCCTTCCCTCCTTCAGATGGCAGGGAGTTCAGGCAGCACCAGGGACTTGGGGGGAATCGCAACTCCCCCCCCCATTGACTTTTCCCGCCAACAGAGGCCTACGCTGCCTCCTGCTGCTTCTATTCCTCCCAGTTGGGCATTTTATCCTGGACAAGGATGGATCCAATACCAATGGCAACCAGCAAGTTCAGCACCTTTTTTTCCTGGGGGCCTCAGGCTGAGTTTTGCCACGTCAGCTGAAGCATTTCAAGGACTTCGTTCTCAGCAGCCAGGGGGAATTCCACCCCACTTTACAACTCAGCAACCAGCCACGATAGCAACAGCCCTCCCACAAATTCCTCTTCAACCACAAGCAGGTCAGTTAAACTTACTTGCTCCCCCACCACCCTTGATAATCCAAGGTGAAACCCACTATGAGATCAAGAAAATCCTTGACTCTAGACTATACAGAGGTCAATTACAATATTTAGTCCACTGGAAGGGATATCCATTATCTGAATCTACTTGGGTCAAAAGTTGGAAAGTAAATGCGGACAATTTGATTAAACAATTTCACGACACTTTCCCTAACAAAATTAAAAAACCTCTTGGAGGGGGTAGAGGGGGGTAGAAGGGAAGTGTGGACCACCGAGACTCTTCTTTATTAATTCTTTGTTTTCTTTCCTAGGATATAGCTTCTTTTCCAAGGGGGGACGCCTGTCAGGCCTGGAAACCATACTAGGCCTTAGGGTTCCAGACGCTGCCACATTTTTCCCCTGAGGGGAAGAAGGGGGGTTCAGGGGTATGGTAACATTCTTCAAGCGGTCAAGGTCGGATGGTGTTCACATCTGCAGGAGGAGTGGCGAGAAGATATTCGGATGAACTGGGAGAACGTGGGACCATGTGACCAGCAAAGGGGTTAGGGGGGTGGGACTCTTGGGGTTTGTATAAGTGGGAAAAGAATTCGGAAGTTCAGTTTTGGAATTTCACTCATCATGTGCCAGTTTCCTTATAGTAGTAAAGTAAAGAACTCTGAAATACAATGGCTTCTGAGTTTTTTTTATGCAGAGGAGGTTTTTCTGGAACCTTGACATTATCTTTTTCAAGTTTGCAGGTCTATTGAAAGTACACTTGTTAGGGAAGAAGCAGCCATATATTCAACTTTTCAAATATTTATATCTACTATCCTCTGAGAATTAGGGCAATATTTACCAATGATTTCAAAAACAAAGTGCTTTATAAGAACTTATCAGTACCACAAATTATAATTTATAAATATCTGATAAAAGGCAATTCAAAGCATTGGCAGAAATTGACCTATTTGGCCTATTTATTTGTTTATTTATTTATTACATTTGTATACCGCCCTTCTCCCGAAGGACTCAGGGCGGTTCACACCCAGTTAAAAAATACAATAAATACAAATTAAGAACAGACTAAAATTTATATAAATAATGGCCAGAATATTAAAAACTAAACAATATAAACTAAAACCCCATTTAAAATTACTTATTCAGGCTATTAAATAACCTATCTAAAACGTCAGCATATCTTTTAACTAATCATCCTTTATTATGATACTGTAAATAAAGCATGAAAAACTATTTTCAATTTGACCAATTAGAAAAATCCAAAATACAAAACTAATAATAACATATAATCCCAACTCTTGCTCTTCTGGATTCTAAAACAGAAGAAAAACTATTAAGTTCCTTACAATTTCTATGATATGACATATCTAACAATGTATTGCTTAACATAATGTAAGCCGCCCTGAGTCTTCGGAGAAGGGCAGGATATAAATTCAAATTAAAAAAATGTAGTTTAAATGTTTCTGAGTGGAGAAATCGCAAGGTAGGAGCAAAAACATTAATCTTTAATACTGACCCGTGTCCTGAAGGAGCAATGAAATATAAGCAACATTGGACCCTGTTATCTGGCATCTGTCGTCTGTTCACACGTGATTCTGCATTAAGATAGTCTTCAAACTTACTGTCAATGTAATCAATAACGGGCTGCCAGCTGCAATATACAAACACATTTTTAAAAAAGCAGATTAACTTGAAAAATTAGTACATATTAGTACAAGTTATAGTATATTAGTACAAGTTATAGATAATAATATTAAAAATGACACGTAAATATCACAAATATAATTTTCCAGGAGAAATTTGGTTAGGTTGCTATATGAGCAATGCCCATTCTTATATATGAAACAAGAGTAACAAGCAGAAGGTTTAGTACAGAGGTCTGCAACCTTAAACACTCAGAGCCATTTGGACCCGTTTCCCACAGAAAAGAAAACACTAGAAGCCACAAAACCTGGGTGGGCCTGGCCAACGTAACATCACTTCCACCCAGTCACATGAACACCCCCCCCAGCCATGCCTACCCAGGTTTTATGGCTCCTGGTGTTTTCTGTGGAAAATAGGTCTCTCTTTCATTCTCTCCCTCCCATTTCTGTTTTTCTGACTTTTTCGTCTCCATCTCCCTTTCTTTCTTTTTCTTTCTTTCTTTCTTTCTTTCTTTCTTTCTTTCTTTCTTTCTTTCTTTCTTTCTTTCTTTCTTCCTTTCTTTTGTCTATTTTCTTTCTTTCTTTCTTCCTTTCTTTTGTCTATTTTCTTTCTTTCTTTCTTTCTTTCTTTCTTTCTTTCTTTCTTTCTTTCTTTCTTTCTTTCTCTCTCTCTCCCCATTCTCTCATTTGTTTCCCTCTTATTCTCTCCCTCCAGCATTTTCATTTTTCTCTCCCTCTAATTTATTTCTCTTTTTCCTCTATCAATTCTTTCCCTCCATCATTTTCTCATTTCTCTCTCTCTCCCCATTCTCTCATTTGTTTCCCTCTTATTCTCTCCCTCCAGCATTTTCATTTTTCTCTCCCTCTAATTTATTTCTCTTTTTCCTCTATCAATTCTTTCCCTCCATCATTTTCTCATTTCTCTTTCTCTCCCGTTTTTTCTCTCTCTTGCTCACGCACGCGCACAAGCGGGGATATCCTTCACAAACAAGCAATGCCGCCAGTGGCACTGATTGAAAAGTGTCCTCCAGACGGCTTTATATTTTGCATGGGGGACTTGTGTCAGCTGGGGGGTGTTTTTCAGTCAACGCCACTGGCGCACTGCTCAGCTGCAGGAGTAAAGAAGCTCAGAGCAGTGGGAAAAGGGGGCTGGCCCCACTGAACCTCATACACTCACCCCGGGGATCAGGCTCAGAGAAAGCTGGAGCATCCCCGCCAAAGACAATTCCCCATCAGATGGTCAACCCACCCACTCCACATGCCTTCGCTGTGCTTTGGTGATGCTTGGCCACTCACTTGAGGAGGGTATCCCCGCTTGTGTGTGCCCTCCTGGCCCCACAACAGCTAGCCAGGAAATCATGTGAGAAGAATAGAATAGAATAGAATAGAATAGAATAGAATAGAATAGAATAGAATAGAATAGAATAGAATTTTTATTGGCCAAGTGTGATTGGACACACAAGGAATTTGTCTTAGTGCATATGCTCTCAGTGTACATAAAAGAAAAGATATCTTCATCAAGATACAACACTTACAACACTTAATGATAATCACAGGGTACAAATAAGCAATCAGGAAACAATCAATATCAATATAAATCATAAGGATTATGGAAGATTATGGAAGAAGGAGCAGGTGGGCTGTCTTTGGGGAAGCTGCCATGCTCGCTCCTCAAGTACGAGTCTATCCTTTCCATCATACCCTCCTCCCGGATCCCATTCGCACCCCGCCAGCCCTGGTGTTAGCGAGGTTGCATCAGCCATGGCCACTTTGGGCCAGTGTCTTGGGGCGGCAAGCAGGTTGCGTGACTGGGTCAGCAGAGAGCTGCAGGAGAGGGGTCAAAGAGCCACATGCGGCTCTGGAGCTGTGGGTTGCTGACACCCAGTTTAGTAGTAAAAGGAAGGGTTATAGAAATGGTATGAAGGAACATAAAGCATATTTCCCAAAGCTATTTGTTAAAGTATAAATTTCATTTGTTAACTATCTACAATAATTAATAGATTGAATATTTATTCATTACATTAATATTAAAATAAAAACTTTATAATAACCGAAGACATTCTTGACATCTCATAGTTATCAATGGTACTTAGTCTTTTGACTTTTCTCAGTAATAACCAAATAATATTTATCTCTGAGCTAATCACAAAGAAACAAGACATATCCAAACATGTAGAAACAAGGCAGTTGATAACTACTTTAGGAAAATTATTTTTTATGTCATTTTTGACCAACAGAACTGCAGTAAAAGTGCCATATAAAGAAAAAAAATCTAGTTTAAATATATGCAAGTATTGCAAGATAATACCCATTACTAATATTAGAATGTACTTACCAGTTGCTATTATCCACTGCATCACCAAATCCTGGTGTATCAACTATTGTCAGTAGCAACTGTACACCACCTTCTTTAATTAGAACCTTAGACTGTTCAACCTGAAAAATTTTAAAAAGATAAATAATGCATCTACATTAAATATTAGTGGTACTTTGCTAATAAAAACTTTTAATATAATAATTTTAGATTTTTTTAAAGAAAATATTATAGGTCAACTGTTCCTAAAATGTTGTTTAAAATATGACCATAAATGAATGTTATTGTTATGTATGCTAAACTGCTTTTCTATAAATGTAGTAATTCTTTTGATTCAGGGAAAAACTTTGATTCAGTGGAGAATCCTTTTATCAGCAGGAGAGGATGAAGCATTGATAAAAAGCATCTTCCCAACTCTTCAGGAGAGGCTGAATGATTACGCAAGAAGAAATTGAACAAAAATGCTTTTTATTTTCTTCTTGAAAAAATATCCTACATGTAGAGTTCTGGTCATATCAGTTGAGAATCTAAATCATGTTTCTTTTTCTCTATTCATATTTCTTTGCTCAATTTGTTTTTCCAACTCTAGAAAAAATGTTTTTATGATATAAAAAAACAAATGGTTTTACAACACAAACCAAAACTGAGATGGGTTTTCAATGCCTCTGCTTAACACTTTGGGTTTTAACCTGTAATCTTTTTGTTTTTTCACCTTCATTCACACATTAGAAATGTTGTTTGGGAAATTCTTGAGTAAAGTATTTGATTGGTACCGATACAAGATAATATTTGTAACTCAAAGTTGAATTGTGGAATCCTTGGTGCTTACTTATTTTTTTCCCCAGACATTTCATTACCCAACCAGGGAACATCATCAGTACCAGAAGGGAATCAGGTTTGCTCTATTTTTTTGATATACTAGTGGCTTGCCCTGTCAGTGTTGATGGGAATGTTCTTAATGGTTTCTTGAATAGACTGTTTTGTACTATTAGCTTGCTTGTCTGAGTTGGTAGTTCTTTGATAGGGGTATTGGTTGTTGATCTGGTATTAATCTTACTGTTAATTTCTGTTATTTAGGTATTGATTGCTTGGGTGCAGATGTTTCAGTCTTTCAGTATCCTTTTTGGCTTTTAATCATCCCCTTTGAATAGTATATCTCTCTATATGCTTGTTGGCAGCTGGTTTTCTAAGTGCCAGGAATTCTCTAGCATTTTTGGACTTGGCTTGGTCAAGGATGCTGTTTCCCAGTTGAAACTATGGTAAAATCTGTCCACGTGTTGTGAAACTCTTCATCATGTCTTCTGACTCCTAGCTGGTGTTCATAGATGCACTGTTAGCTTTCTGCCTGTTTGTTATCCTACAAAGTAGCCATTTCAATCCATTTGATCCCTATTGCGGATCATTCTTATTTTTTCTTCTGAGGCTGTTGGGTTGTGTCCCCCCCGCCCCGCATTAGGATGTTTTGGAGGGTTTTAGTTGGTTCATGTTCTACAATTATTGTATTTTTCGGAGTATAAGACACACTCTCCCCCCCCCAAAAAAAAGAGGGAGAAAATTTGGGTGTGTCTTATATGCCGAATGTCGCCCCATCCACCCGCCAGCCCCCACCCTTTTGAAGGCTGCAAATGTAGCCTCCCAAACAGAAAGCCTCTCAAACAGCCTCCAAAAGGTCCGTTTAAGAGGCTGACTTTGCAAAGAGAAGCTCCTTTGCAAACAGAGCTTTTGAAGGCTGCATATGCAGCTTCTCAAACGGAGAACCTCTCAAGCAGAATTTTTTCTTCTTATTTTCCTCCCCCCAAAATAAGGTGTGTCTTATATTCTGGAGCGTCTTATACTCCAAAAAATATGTTAGGCTATGTTGTTGTAATAGTCTGAATGTCATCTCAGAAAGTATCAACAGACAAGCCAACCATCAACAGGCACATAGAGATAAGCGACATCTACATACCATTCCACAGTTGATCAAAATGTCAGAAAGGAAAGAGAAAGACCAAAACACCTCAATTTACATTAGTGAATATTTTTATTTTGTACTACATCATTACCTAGACATGTCTTAGATATTTTATTTTAAGCTGCTGGAGCTTTAATAAATATTGTGGTTGATGATTGTATTTCCTTTACAATTACCATTTTTAATTTACAACCTCTTAAAACTTAGCTTCAAGATTATATGAATATAATATACAGTAAATATTCAAGCTGAATTCATTTGTACATTCTATCTGGTCAATTTAGTCTTTTCTTTTTTAAAAAAGTAATATGACCATACATGGACAAATCCTCATAATGTACTACTTGTTGGAAGCCAGCCAGAAAACTATTGTAAATAGCATCAATCCTCATTACAACTTCAAATGAATCATATTTAGTTTTAGAACTAGTCTGTGGGGATTTAGGAAAAATAAATTAGCTCTAATCTTGGAATGCAAATTTTTTCACAGTAAGGTTATTTTCCAAAAGGTTATTTTCCCATGCACTCTATTTTAAATAAACATGGATCAGATTCACAGACCATGTCAGATTTGTAAACTTAAAGTTGTCTTATCCTTTAGAAGTTGTCTATTTGATGTATTTTATGAACAGCTTTCTATTATTTTTGTTTCATGGGAAGCAGAGATGTTTAAAGTGATTTAACTTTAACCAAGACACATTTAAAGTACAAAAGCATGAATCCTTCCATGCATAGTCTAAAATAGTCTAAGTATTTCAACTACTGTGTTTCCCCGAAAATACGACCTACCCCAAAAATAAGTCCTAGTTTGATTTTGGGGGGGGGGGGTGTAGGCCTAATATAAATCCTACCTCAAAAATAAGGCCTAGTGAAGGACTGGGCATGACAGTACAGGAGGCAACCCTTCCCTTCCCTGATCACCTCATGGCAGGGCCGGGAGCTGCCTCTCATTCTGTCTTTCTGGGCACCTGGAGGTGTTTCTGTTGCACTCTTGCCAGCCCCAGCCCTGCCCGCAGTGCCAGGCAACTTCGCAGCCGAGGGCCCCTTTCTTCTGCAGCTCACCTTGTGGCTCTGGAGGCGACCATGCTTTGTGCTCTGCCAGGCCTGGATCTTGCTCAGGCTGCTGCTATGATTAGGCAGATGACACATTGGAATCGGTTGCACCTGCTACTCCTGGCTTTGTGGGGCCTCATCGCCCACCTAGCTGTGCTGCTTTCACCAGTCCAACTGGACTGCTCCTGCCTGGCATGGGGCAACTGGGTCCAGATCTCCAAACCACCTCCCCCTTCACCAGCGTTCACGCTGCCCTGTGCAAGCTCCGTGGTGGCCCTGCAATGGGACGGAGGAGGAAATCACCCCTTCCTCCTTTGCACCCCAAAATCTCATTTTCCCTGGTCAAGCCCCCAACCTGCACTCTTCACTGGAGCAAGATGTGGAACACAATGTTACCCATGGAGGCCTCCCACTGCAACGCTCTGCAGGATCTCAATGCTGAAGGCTTCGGATGGAGCATTTTGGGGATATAAGTCTGTGCTGGTCTGAAAGAAAGGATGGTCTCCCTCCTCATTTTCCTGCCAATCGTCCTTTCCTTGAGTCTAGCACAGAGACGAATCCCAAAAAGACTCCGTCTGAAGCCTCCAGCCTTACAATCCTGGGATATGTGCTGGGATATGTGCTGGGCTCAAGCAAAGGGTGATTGGCAGGAAAATCCCCTCCCCCATTTTCCTGCCGATAGTCATTTCCTTGAGCCCAGCACAGATGCCAAAAGGCTCCATCCGAAGCCTTCACCCTTGCAAACCTGGGATATGCATCTGGGCTGGGCTTAAGGCCACACTTCTTGGAGCCGGCGGCAGGAGGCATGAGGCACAAGGGATGCCTCACTTGGCCTCCTGATCAACTTGCTGGTACGAAAAGACTGTTCTTAAAGGGGGCATGAGTCGTTGGGGCCTCCTGCCGCTTTTGCAGCCTCAAATCTCTGCAAAAAAATTTGTGCTTCTTGGAGGCGGCAGCAGGAGTGTACCTGCAGATCAGCTGTTCCGCGGACCAAGCTGCTGGTAAAACAAGCAAGGAGGCGCAAGGGGCAGCTCGCTCCCGCTGCCTGGTACATGGGGAAAAAATAAGACCTCCCCGAAAATAAGACCTGGTGCTTTTTTTGGTGACCCAGTCTTTTTTTTGGGAAAACATGATAGTAGCAAGATAATTAAACATTGAAGAATTTAAAAAATCTTAAACCTAAAATTTACATAATTACAAATTATTAATTTTAAACATGGTAATGTATTAATATCAATAAATAAAAGCCACAGATCATAGAAAGATGTTAAAATGTTATTTCAAGCTATAAAGAAACTGAAAACAGTAATATTATTCTAGCCAAATAGATTATAATAAGAGTAGTGGACTAAATGTAATAATAATTTTTGCTCAGACATTTCTGAATCATTGTAATCTTGACTGACAACATTTATCAGGATTGTCTGTCAGTAATTGCTTCTTTGAATTCTTTTACATTCATGTTTATGTTGTCATTAGTAATAACATCAAGGTATTTTGTTTTCTGACACTCTCTTTTTCATTAGCTTCCATTTCCTATACATTAGCCTTTTCTCCTCCAATTAGTCCTTGCCTTCATATTACATGTTTGAACTATTTAAGCATTAATGTCTATGGAGATTCTCAGTCATCCAGGTCATGGTTGGTCCCAAAGGTGCTTTCTTCAAAAGGCAACTGGATTTTCTCTGAAGACATTTCACTTCTCATCCAAGAAGCTTCTTCAGCTATGACTGGATGGTGAGAAAGAAAGTTCCCAGCAACCATTCCCCACCATCCAATCATTCCATTCCCCACCATCCAGTCAGAGTTTTAGGCTTACTCTTATGTTTCTCTCCCAGAGATTCCATCTCTAGGTTTCCTGCTAACTCCTTCAGCTTCTCTTCATTTCATCTCTTTTTCTGGGTTTCTAGGCTTCTTAAGAGAGAATGAAGAGAAAGGACTATGCTGGAAATACTGCTTAGTGTGACTTAACTCCTCCTGGATCAGGTCAGCAGAACACCCTTTTCTTTACTGAGGGAAGAAAGGATCTTCTGCTCAGTCCTTTCCCAGAGACCAGAGCTCCATCAATAACAGCAATCTCTCTTCTTCCCATCTTGGATCTTATATAAAGGGAAGCCACTATGGACTTTCTTCTCCCTCCCTGACCAGGAGCCAACAACTTCTCTAAACATTCACGTAACAAACACAACTATCTCTCCAACCAGATTCAATAGTCAAGTTTTTAAAGGTAGCCCTTGACTTATCACAATTGGGATTGGAACCTATATCACTAAGCAAGACAGTTAAATGAAGTGCACCCAATTTTATTATTTTTACATTTCTTCTGCAGCCATTGAGCTGATCGCTGTGATCACATGGTTGTTAAGTGACTGGCTTCCCCACTGAAAGTAGCAAATAGTGATCATGTGACCCAAGGACACTGCAATAATCACAAATACATGCCAGTTGCCAAAGCATCTGAATTTTGCTTAAGTTCTCTACAGATGCTGCAACAGTAGTGGGATTCGACCGGAAGCGTCGTGGCAAGACAGACGGGTAAAAGCGAGCTCCACTGAGCTCTGCGAATTCCTGGGCTGGCAAACCGCCGTTTAAGGGGTCTTTGGACCAGAACTGTCCTGTAGGTACGATGAAGAAGGAAAGGCACCTCAGATGACCAAGAGGAACTGGCAAGTTCCTCGGAGGTCAGAGAAAAGCTCTTCGACTCAACGGCGGGGGCGGGGCTACGGCAGCCATCATTAACTTGGGTCAACCGGGCCAAGATTTTGAGCAGGAGCAGTGATTTGGATGGAATGTTGAAGCCGGGTGAGTGAACACCAACTCACAAGAAAATATTTTAATTTGACATTTGCAAAAAAAATCTTTGGCAGTGGAATAGCGGCTAAACTAAGAAGGATTGTAAACACAGCAAAATAAGAGAAATGGAAGCATTTACCCAAAGACCCAAAAGAAATTTGGCTTTTAAAATTGAAGTGGAAACCCCTCAAAAAGAAAGAAAAAATAAGGAAACCTTTAAATATAGTTGGAAAATTTAGAGACTTTTAAATCTGCTGCTAGAATATAAAAAGAAAAAAAGCTGGGGGATTTAGAATTACAACATGGTGAAATCACTTTGATTTTCTTCTTCCCCTATGAGTTGGATTTAATTAAATTGGGACATAGACTTTAAATTGAACTAATTGGAACAGTTAAAAAGTTAAAGCAAAACAAAGCACGGCTCTAAGCAAAAGAAACAAAATGGATACCTTCTTTAACTGTTGATTAGAACTGTGGATTGGAAAGAGACACCCTCAGGAGGAAGAAAAAACTACATTGACTAACATTTGTTGTGGAAAATTCCTCTACTGGAGTGATAAGGCTGGTAAGAACTAAAAGGGAGGACTCTGATAATAAAACAAGAAATACAACCCCGAAAATACAGAACGGCGCAGGGAATAACAGAAATGATGAAAAAGATGTATATGACTTTGAAGCGAGAAATAAAAGAAATAATTACAAGACCTTATGGAAAACAAGAACCAGAAGAATTAAGAGCTGCACCGGAACTTATAGCAAACAAAGAAATCATGAAGCAAAAGAGGCTGTTGAAAGACAATGGAAAAAATATTGATGATGAATTATTAAATGATTGTGAAATTTTAAATGAGTCTAAGGGGAGAGGTGAAGGGATTTATAAAGAAGGGGAAAATAAAAAGGGAAATAGCACAAAGAAGTTAGAAGATTACACCGGGAGTGGCAGTAATAAAAAAAATTTTTTTAAAAGGGGAATGAGGAGAGTAAATGGAAAAATATTGAAAACAAGAAGAGTAAAAAAAAATAAAAAGGGGAGGAATAGGCAAGGAGAGAAAGAAGGAAAGAAAAAATATACAAAGTCAAAGGATCAATAAAGAAAAGATAAAAATGGGGGAAGGGAAGAAAAGGAGAGTGAATAGAAATACAGGACAAGCAAAAGAGGCTGATGAAAGACAATGGAAAAAATATTGATGATGAATTATTAAATGATTGTGAAATTTTAAATGAGTCTAAGGGGAGAGGTGAAGGGATTTATAAAGAAGGGGAAAATAAAAAGGGAAATAGCACAAAGAAGTTAGAAGATTACACCGGGAGTGGCAGTAATAAAAAAGAAATTTTTAAAAGGGGAATGAGGAGAGTAAATGGAAAAATATTGAAAACAAGAAGAGTAAAAAAAAATAAAAAGGGGAGGAATAGGCAAGGAGAGAAAGAAGGAAAGAAAAAAAATACAAAGTCAAAGGATCAATAAAGAAAAGATAAAAATGGGGGAAGGGAAGAAAAGGAGAGTGAATAGAAATACAGGACAAGCAAAGAGAGTAAAGAATTTTAAGAGGAAAAAAGGAAAAAGGAGGAAGAGAAAAAAGGGGAAATAAAAAAGAATTGAAATAAATCACTGGTTGAAATATTAATGAGACTTAAAGTACATAAATATTGAGATTCTTTAAAATGAGAAAAAAAGTTTGAAGGTTATTATGGATGTATTAATGATATTGTAGAAATATGAAGAAAAAATAAGTTTTTTTTTTATTTTCTTTCTTGGATTATGGTTAACAAATTATAAATTGTCATTGAAAGATATGACTGATGTTGATGTTGAGTAGAAGATAGAAAAGAATATAATTATTAAATGGAAATATAAGGGTTTAACATAAATAGAAAAAAAGGGGGAAAAGAGGGATAATTTGATAAAAAATTTAAATTGGGTGTGAAGGATAATATTAAATTTTTAAGACTTTCAGACCGCTACCCACCGCCGCAGGGAGACGGAACCAATGCGTTGGTTCCGTCCCAGGCGCCTGATGGACCCTGAGAGGTTCCTGATGGAGCTTGGGCCGCTTCCCGAGAATCTGGCCCACGGCACGACTGAAAAGCTGGTCACGGCCTGGGAACAGGCCGCAGCTGGAGCTTTGGACCGTGTCGTGCCTTTGCGGCCTCTGACCCGGCGTCGGTCTCAACCAGCTCCTTGGTTCTCTGAGGAGCTGAGGGAGATGAAACGCCAGAGAAGACGCCTAGAGAGTGTCTGGAGATCCAGCCGTTCTGAGGCTGACCGGACACTAGTTAGGTCCTATAGTAGGACCTACCTAGTGGCACTGAGGGATGCGAAACGTTCCTACGTTTCCTCCCTCATTGCGTCGGCAGATAACCGCCCGGCCGCCCTGTTTCGGGTGACCCGTTCTCTCCTTCAACAGGAGGGGCGGGAGGACCCCCTACAAGGGCGTGCCGAGGAGTTTAACGGTTATCTATACGATAAAATCGTTCAGCTTCAGGACGGGTTGGATCAAAATTGGGTAGATCCAGACGAGAGTTCCGAGACCCGTCTTGTTGAGGTGGTTTGGGATAACTTTGACACTGTGACTCCCGAGGACATGGACAGGTTGCTGGTAGGCTGAATGCCACCACATGTTTACTGGATCCGTGCCCCTCCTGGTTAGTACTGGCTACACAGGAGGTGACACGAGGCTGGCTCCAGGGGATTGCAAATGCTTCTTTGCGGGAGGGGGTCTTTCCCGCTGCCTTGAAAGAGGCGGTGGTGAGACCCCTCCTCAAGAAGCCTTCCCTGGACCCAGCTGTTTTAGGGAATTACCGGCCAGTCTTCAATCTTCGCTTTACGGCGAAGGTTGTAGAGAGTGTGGTGACATGTCAGCTACCCCAGTACCTGGAGGAATCTGTCTATCTAGACCCGTTCCAGTCCGGCTTTCGGCCCGGATACAGTACGGAGACAGCTTTGGTCGCGCTGGTGGATGATCTCTGGAGGGCCAGGGATATGGGTCATTCCTCTGCCCTGGTCCTATTAGATCTCTCAGCGGCTTTCGATACCATCGACCATGGTATCCTGCTGCGCCGGTTGGAGGGGTTGGGAGTGGGAGGCACCGTTTATCGGTGGTTCTCCTCCTACCTCGCTGACCGGACGCAGATGGTGTTGACAGGGGGACAGAGATCGACTCCAAAGCGCCTCATGTGTGGGGTGCCGCAGGGGTCGATTCTCTCACCCCTCCTGTTCAACATCTATATGAAGCCGCCGGGTGAGATCATCAGTGGCTTTGGGGTGAGATACCAACTGTACGCTGATGATACTCAGCTGTACTTTTCCATCCCGGGCCACCCCAGCGAAGCTGTCGAAGTGCTATTCCGGTGTTTGGAAGCCGTACGGGTCTGGATGGAGAGAAACAGGCTCAAACTTAATCCCTCCAAGACGGAGTGGCTGTGGATGCCGGCACCTCGGTACAGTCAGCTGCAGATGCGGCTGTCCATCGGGGGCGAGTTGTTGGCCCCGATGGAGAAGGTTCACAACTTGGGCGTGCTCCTGGATGGTCGGTTGTCCTTTGAAGATCATCTGATGACCGTCTCCAGGAAAGCTTTTTATCAGGTTCGCCTGATCCACCAGTTGCGTCCCTTCCTGGACCGGGATGCCCTATGCACGGTCACTCATGCTCTCGTTACCTCTCGTCTGGACTACTGCAATGCTCTCTACATGGGGCTCCCCTTGAAGAGCACCCGGAGACTTCAGCTAGTCCAGAATGCGGCTGCGCGGGTTATTGAGGGAGCGGTTCGGAGCTCCCACGTAACACCTATCCTGCGCAGACTGCACTGGCTACCTGTTGTTTTCCGGGTGCGCTTCAAGGTATTGGTTACCACCTTTAAAGCGCTCCATGGCTTAGGACCGGGTTACTTACGGGACCGCCTACTGCCGGCCTCTATCTCCCAGCGTCCGGTGCGTTCCCACAGAGAGGGACTCCTCAGGGTGCCGTCAGCCAAACAATGTCGACTGGCGGCCCCAGAGGGCCTCCTCTGTGGGGGCTCCTACCCTGTGGAACGAGCTTCCCCTCGGGCTCCAACAACTATCTGACCTTAGGACCTTTCGCCGCGAACTTAAAACCTATTTATTTCATATGGCTGGACTGGCCTGATTTTAAATTTTAAATTTTAATTGTGGGTTTTAACTTTTGTAATTTGTATGGGGTGTAATGTTATTTTAAATTTTCGGCATATTTGAATCAGTTTTTTAAGGGTTATTTTAATTATGGTGTATGTTTCTGTCTGTATTTTATTTGCCTGTTCACCGCCCTGAGTCCTTCGGGAGAAGGGCGGTATACAAATTAAAACATTATTATTATTATTATTAAGAGAATGCAAATAGGGAAATAAAAATGAGAGAAAATATATTGATGAAAGCATGTAAGAAGTGTTGGAACCTAATTGGATGTGAACATGTACCTGGCCAATATTTTGTTCAGAAAAGATGTATTGTATGTTGTTGTCTGTGTGTAAAAAATAACAAAACTTTACAAAAAAAAAGATGCTGCAACATTAGCAAGTGCAAAGATTAGTTTTAAGTCACTATTTTCAATTCTGTTGTAACTTCAAATGGCCACTAAATGAATGCCCATAAGTTTAGGTCTACTAGTATCGTGTTTCCCCGAAAATAAGACCCACTCTTATTTTCTTTTAGACCCCAAAATAACACCAGGTCTTATTTTCGGGGGATATCTTACCTGCTTACCTTAGGACCACCTCAGACAGATCTCCCACACCTCAACACTTGTTGCACTGCCTGACTTCTGTATCTCCTCATGGACGGAAGCCATGTGGCACATTGCGCAGATGCTGCCGCTCATGGCAGAATGATGTGCGGTGTGTTGTGTGCCCTTGCGTGAGCGAGTGGCAGTGGCGTGATGCATCACGTGCATCATGTTGCTGCAACTGGCGCGACATGCCATGTGGCTTCCTGCCATGAGTGGCGACACTGGCACGATACGCCACACAGCTTCCTGCCATGAACGACAGCCCCGGCATGCTGCCGCTTGCAGAAGGATGCCACATGGTGTCTGGCTATGAACGGCTACAGAAGAATTCAGGCAGGTGGTGTCTGGGCGTGGGAGGCCTGGCTGCGGTGGTCCAAAGTTAAGCGGATGTGGGCATGTCTAGGGCAACTCCACTACCCCCACCTGATTTTTCACATGCATCCCATCCCACCTCGTACAACCAGACAGCGGGATGGAGTGGGTGGGGCTTAACTAGGGCTTATTTTGGGGGTAGGGTTTGTATTAGGTGCACATGCAAATATCAAGCTAGGGCTTATTTTGGGGATAGATCTTATTTTTAGGGAAACACAGTAACAGCTTTCTTAAGATCATAAGTGTGAGAGTTATCTGCATATTTAGGGTTGGGGAATATCCAGAAGGCAAACACAGTAAAAGACAAGGCATATATTCTGAGTTCTACTCATGACATGGCCTTCCAAAGTATACTCACTTGATCTGATCTCACTGACTGACAAAAAGAATTAGGATGGATTGGGTTATAGTGTCCCTTAGGTCACCATTTTATCTTCTGTGCTTTTTAATATCTACATAAAACTGCTAGGACAGGTTGTTCAGGGATGTGGGTTGTCATGCTTTCAAGATGATTTCCAGCTCTATTTTGCTTTTTCATCTAACACAGGTGAGTGGTTAATGTGTTGATTCAGTGCTGAAGAATGTATTAGATTGAAATTCATGGAATTGTCTCACCAGAAAAACTCTGATACTCATAATAGGATCATTCTGGCATCTTTCTATTTTCCCAAGCTTTTTAATTGACTTATAACTGTATTTTAATTCATAGTTTTTGAATGAATATTACATTGCAGCCTGACTTATATATTTTTTATTTTGTACCTGGTTTGATTTTAGCATATTCTCAGACTGAACGTTTTAGTCTGTTTTATTGAAAAATGCTCAGAGAATTTTGGCTAATGAACATTTTAAAAAAGTTAATTGAACCAATAAATAATTAAGATATTTCTATTTAAATCTAGCATATAAAAGAATGTAATAGAAGGTATACTTTTTCATGCAAACCTGTACAGTCTTTTTAATTCTATGTGAAGGTCCTGGGTATTCTGGAGAATACAGGTCTGTCAGGAATAATGAGTTGATTAGGGTTGATTTTCCCAATCCAGATTCACCTACCAAAAATAAAAATACAATTAGAATTATCAGATGACACTACTCATTAGGATATGTTTTCAAGGTCATTTTATTGTAATGCATAATTCATGTTATTCTGCAGTATTCATAACTATTTTTTATTTTGTAAGTTTAAAATCAAAAACAATATGCATACAATTCTTAATATGATTTTCTTGTAGGGGAATAGTTTCATCCAAATATTTAAGATTTAACATTTAAAATCAACCTTGTGACCAATTTTTAAATTTAAAATAAATTTATTAAGAAATTATTCACAAAGACAATTTCCTATCTGCATAAAGGGATATGAATTATAAGACACTATTTAGTGTTTCCCAATCTTAGAAACTTAAAAATGTATGGGAGTTGAAGATCACATAAAATTCCTAAGGTTGAAAAAATGCTGTATCAGTAATTTAAATGAATTTTTACATTTACAAGTAATCCTCGCTTTATTCATCGACTGCTCAAAATTACAATGGTGCTATGCTGCTAAAAGGCTATTGCGGCCTTTTAGCAGCATAGCGCCATTGTAAATTTACTGATGGAACAGATGTACTGATGGAACAGGCCATCTGCCCAAGATTATCCAAGGCCTCCCCAATCTATGAAATACCTCATGCTCCCCACAATTGTTTCCCCCTCCCCAGCCTGCCACGCTGGATTACTTACCTTGTGAAGATCTAGCAAGTAGTCTCCTTTCCAATCTCTCAGTTGCGTGCACTCCTCTGCAGTTCTATTTGGGCATCCAAAACTTGCCAGCCTGACAGGCTGCAGGCTGAAATGGAGATTCTGGGGGAGAATCTGGCCTTCTGAGGCTCAGTTTGGCCATCCGTGGGCCTCCCCTGGCCGGAACTCTTTCGGCCTGCAACAGGGCAGGGGAGGCCTGCAGAGGACCGAACAGAGTATCATAGGGTTGATTCACCCCTCAGAAGCTCCATTGCAACCGGCAACCTGTTTGGCAAGAATGTAGAATGGAGGCCTGAATGTAACTGCAGAGGGACGTACTTGGCTGAGAGGCTGGAGAGGAGACTGCTTGCTAGATCTTCACAAGGGAAGTGACCCAGTGCGGCAGATTGGGGGTGTGGTGTTTGAGGCCTCTGGAGGTCTGAACAGAGCATCAGAGGATTGGATCCGCCCTTTGGAAGCTCCATTTTTGCCAGCAACAATGGCAAATGGCAGGATAAATGTTGCAGAGCTCTGCGGTTGTTCGTAAGGGCAAACACCTGCTGTTACTGCAAGATTTGTAGTTTCAGGACTTGTTTGCAAATGCTGGGGGGTGCTTATCATGTAACTTCAAACGTTCGCTAAGGGAATACTCGTAACCCAGGGTTTACCTATAAAACATCTGTGCACATAATAGATAAAAAAAAATACAAGTGAATATTTAATTTGCTTTACTAGTCTTCTCAAGTAGAATAAGCTTATGAAAGAACAAGATATTGCAATTAAGCACAAGCACTTCTGCGTTTTCAGTTTTTCATCTTATCAGATAAGTGAATGCTTCCCCAAATTCAAGCTTCCTTATTCAGCTTCATAAACTGGCACATTCCACACAATGATCTACTTATATGCATTTATAAATGAATTAATTTCTGTCAAATGCTCTTATATCAGAATTGACAACTTTTTCCTATCACGAGCACATTCCCAAAATAATGTTGAGGGCTGAATTTGGGTTAGGAGAAAAACAGCCAGGAATTAAAGGGACCACTACCATTTTTCCTCTCTCTCCTCCTTCACAACCAATCAGGACATTATACCAGAAAACACTCATATTATTTTTGGTACCAGGCAAGACATAATTTCATACAACTATAGGAAAGTTGCCCATATGTTGAGAATGTTTGCTTACACTATAGCGTGGAGCAATCTCCCACCGACTCGTGCGCTCTCACAGAGTGGGACTCTTTAGGGTGCCGTCAGCCAAGCAATGTCGGCTGGCAGCCCCCAGGGGAAGGGCCTTCTCTGTGGGGGCTCCTACCCTATGGAACGAGCTTCCCTCTGGACTTCGCCAACTTCCGGACCTTCGGACCTTTCACCGTGAGCTTAAGACCTATTTATTTACCCGTGCGGGACTGGCATAGAACCTTTTAGTTGTTTTTTAGGGTTTTAAATTTTTAAATTAGGTTTTTGGATTTTAAAGGTATTTAAATTCGGGCTAAATTCAATAAGTTTTTTAATTGATATTTTTACTGTATGTATTTGATTGCTGTTTTTTATTTTGCCTGTTCACCGCCCTGAGTCCTTCGGGAGAAGGGCGGTATACAAATTAAAATATTATTATTATTATTATTATTATTATTATTATTATTATTATTATTATTATTATTATTATTATCTGAAAAAGGACTAAATTTCAAATTTAAGATTCAGAACTAAATCATATAAATTTATAATATATAAGAACCACAATTACATAACAATGGAAATATTATTTAAATACCAATCACTGGCAAGTATTATGTAAAATAGATGTTTATCTCAAAAACAATTTAATTATTTTATGAGAAGAAAATTTGGGTTTCTATTTCAGTATATTTCATTGGGAAAAAAAGACTGAAAAAATATTTAAAGAAAAATTCATAAACCAATCCTCTTTCCAATTTTTTTCTGGCCTTTTCCAAGTTAACAATGTAAGAAACATGTAAAATGTGTATCATCTTAGATTAAAAACCTACAGCCATTTACAAAACTATATAAAGAACTAACAAGTACCTGACAAATTCCTATGTAGTTAATTAGTACTTAGGAATTAGCTGATTAAATATAGTGAATCCTTTATATTAATGGAGTAACCTGAGGAAAATTAAAGAATGTTTTTCTTCAAATGAACTGATCTGTGATAAAATTATATCCCAAAATTTGCACAAAGATTAATGGACAAAGGAATTCTACAACTACAGACTGCTAATGCTTTTATTTGGGCATGTTCCTTTCATTATCCACCCTAATTATTTCACCAAAGGAATGCTAAGTGGAAATACAAGAACTTCAGGTATGGCTGAAATATCCTATTCTGCAACTACTTTATTATACTTAGAGAAACTATGCTTTTTATTTCAGTACTATGCCAGTGCTTGCAGTAGTCCTCACAGAAAACTTTTGAGAGGAAAAAGCAGAGGTGTAGATGCAGATCTGGAGGCAAGATATTGTCATTGTTTCTCTACAGTAAAGGGAGTTGCCTCTGCAATCTTGGAGATATGACCATCCCGTTTGAACAGATTATATCCACTGGTCTTAGGTAACTATTGGTTAGTCTCCAACGTTCTCCATTTAGGAGAAATGTTATTAATGGTAAAGAATCAATTATGTAATGCCATAGAAATCTGGACCCTCTCCCAGGCCCAACTATGGGACTAAGACTGAACTAGTCAGTAATGGTATGTGGACAAGACGATGGAGACGGGGCAAAGAGATATTACTTAGGGGACAATCTGATAAGAGATAGCATTGCCTACAATTCACAGTGGGCTCAGCAAGAGGCTCAGAATATACCCTTCCTAAATTGTAAAGGTGATAGCGGGAAAAATGTATTTTCAGATCTGCAAGAATCTATTAATATAGCTTTACAATGACATTTATCCGGTTGTGTTTCCTGTCTGGTTTACTTTGTAAGGCTGACATGATTATTCTCTTGGATGAGCTATATCAAGATCTGGATATAGGTAATCATTTCTTTTGGGCCTTTTGAACTGTAGCGTTCAGTATCTTTTATCATGGAATCATAATAAAATGGGATATTGTTTTGCAATAGTTCCATTCTTTCCTCAGTTTGCATTCAATCTGTCAGAGTTTGTTGCAGCACACACAATCAGACACACAATTAAATAATTCTGCAGGGGCTTCTGGTGGCTCCGCTCTCTCCGAAGGACGCCCTAAGGGCGCCCGCGCTGGGATTCTGTAAAAGCCGGCGAAATCAACGGCTGAAAGTACCTTCCCCGGTAAGGGGAAGGGAAAGAGCAAGAAGAAGGAAAGGTAGAGCTCTCTCTAGAGGCCCCGTTTGGGGAACTCGAAAGGGAAAGTTCCCTGGAATTCCTTCTGCAAAGCTCCAGCCCCAGCGTGTTTCTGCTTTAAGCAGACAGAGAAGAGAGCGACCACTTCTGCTTCAATTGATTGTTATGGATATTTATAAGCAGACGGAATAAAACACAGGAGATCAGTCATTTAAATTGCAAGTATTAAATCTGACTTCTATTTTTTCTTTAAAAAAAAATTTTTTTTTTCCTCCCATCTACAATCAACACAATGAAATAAAATGGCGTTTACTTGTTGAGAAAGTGAAACTGAATGGAGATTTTATCTTATTGTACTGGACTGTGGATTGTTGGATTATTTTAGTTTGTTTAAGTATTTTATAAGGGGATTTTCAGCAAGAACTTTGCCATGAAGGTTTTTTCAGAAGAATGGATTCGTGACTTTATACAGGATTATACAGAAAGAATGTTTTTAATTACTCAACAATACGAATTGGAAAAAAATGGAGGCGTTTTGGATGAGAGTTTGGAGGAAATTAACCAAAGTAATCAGGACTTGGAATATGGAATGGATGTAAAGAAGCCTTTTTTAAAAAGTTTGGATGAAAAGCCTGAATTTGTGCTACAGGAGGCTGTCTCCCGAAATGGAAACATTCACAGGGTTAATGCTTTCCAAGAGTTCTCTTTTCGGATTGAGGGAATATACGGCAGTAACTCGTGGATTCTTGGACATAAGGAACTATTAGGAAATATTGTGATTGACTTTTCAAAAGGAGTAATGAAGGAAAGACAGAGACTAATGCATCAAAAATGGCAAGAGACAAAAGTATCATTTTTGAAAGAATTTTTTTTTTTTTGAAATATTAACAGAAAAAGATTTTAGCGTTTCTGAAAGACAATACGTAAGGAAGATTTGGAAGAAATGGGTTGATTATATGTTTTATAACCATCATAAAAGACTAGATATTTGGATTTATACTGGATTTTGACGAGGAAGGACTAAAGCTGAATAGATATTGTAATTTCTCTGTATTGAAATTTTATAATCTGTTGTATTGAATTTTAAATAGAATATTCTTGAAAGATCTTATGTAAGAAAGACTTGGGGAGAAAATTATATGGTTATAGAAGCTATAAGGGAGATATTCTCTGAACTGGATTGGATTTTTATGCTTTAGCTGGTTTTAAATATTTTAGGATTAATTTGTTCTACTGATCTATATATTTTATTACTGTTTATTGTTAATTTTTTGAAGGATTTTGGTTATGTAAGGAGGAAGTCAGAGCTAGAGAGGGAGAATTGGTATAATAGTTTTGGGGAAAAAAATTTTTTTAGCATATGTTTGTTTTATTTTTAACTATACCTTGTGTTTGTTCCGGGAAGCCAGGGGGGGAGGGGGGAGGGGGTTTGTGAAGGGAGAGGGGTTGGGGGGAAAGGGGGAAAAAAATTTTTTGTAAAACTTTTTGAATAAAAAAAAAAGAAAAATTCTGCAGGATTTATCTACATAAGAAAATTTCTCTATATACAACCATACATAGAAGTCAGCATACAAAATCAGGAACACAGAAGCAATATTGATAGAAGCAAGTCATTACAGGGTAGAGAGATACAGACACTAATTCTGTATAGCGGCACCCATTACAGAGGCCAAACCAACTCTTATATACAGTTCAGCAAGTCTAAGCCACGCCCAGACTCCAAACTGTCTCTTATGGCTCCATACAAATAAATAACTATATTTCAGTTTCCAGACAGTCCCCATTAGCTGATCTGCTGCAATGCCTAGTCCAGTCTACTCTGACACAATCTATAGTAGTGGGGTTGAGAAGTCAGCTCAGTAGCTCCTGCTTTACACGATGGTCTATCTCAGGGATGGTTAACCTTTTTGGTGCCAAGTGTCCAAAGCGCATGCACGAATGTACACACCTGTGCCCAAACCTCCAAAATGCAATACAAGGGCCCCCTCTCATGCACCCCACCCCCATGCATGCGCGCATGTCCCCCACCCTGTTTTGAGCCTGGAAAGCCTCCTGCACCAACCTGGAAGCCAAAAGAAGGGCACGGGGACGCCGCACAAGGCCCCTGCACCCCATTTTGGTGCATATGCCCCGCCCCCCCTTGGTTTCCAGGTTAGTGTAGGAGGCTTTCCAGGCCCAAAATGTGGCATGGGGAGGGCCTTGTGCGGTGCTCTGTCCCATTTTGGGCCTGGAAAGCCTCCTGCACCAACTTGCACCCCCCTGCATGCACCCCATTCAGGGAGTGCATGCACATCCCCCGCATGCCCTTTGTAGTCATTAAATGATTGAGCAGGGGTGCCAGAAGACCTGGTGTACTTACTCCTTTACATTTTTCTGTAGCTGCTGATAGATGCACCCAACCTATGCAAGGTGTAGTTAGGAAGCTAGCAAATGCAGTCTTTCTAAAGTCTAGAAATATTTTTTTCTAGCCAGAAAGCTAACAAATACATTTTTTTCTGAAATCCACAAAAAGCATTTCTAGTCTTCAGAAAACTGCCTTCGCTAACTTTATAGCTACACTTTGCATAGGCTGGGCATACCTGTTAGCTATAGAAAAGGTGAATGGCAAGTGGACCTGGGTGTGGTGGGGCAAGGAAGAGCCTGGACTTCCTAGGTATGGTGCTATCCTTTATTTATTGAACTCATTTGTAATTTTGAATATTAAATTTATACTACCCATGCTACCCATGTTTCCCAGAAAATAATACCTATCCCAAAAATAAGCCCTAACTTTTTACATGTGTATCTAATATAAACCCTACCTCAAAAATAAGCCATAATTAAGACCCCTTAAAAAAATAAATGAAGGAATTACAAAACTTACCTACTACCATAAGTGTGAATTCAAATCCTCTCTTGACAGATTTTCTATAAACTTGATTGGGGAGATTTGCAAACCCCACATAGCCTTCAAGATTCTTCTGTTGCTAGGATAAAAACAGGTGGTTAGGTTACTTATGTTTTAGCACAACTGACTTATTTATGCTATTTTTTAAGAACCATATTCTCTAACTATGACAATGGCTATATTCTTTGTACCTCATATTCTAACTACAATATCTAAACTCTTGCAAAACTTTCAGTCTCTCTTGTTATTTTAAAATATTTTGATATTCAGTATAATGGTGTATTCTGTTCTTGATAAATGAATACTATCTGATCTCAAATACAATATAGCATTGGCTTGAAATATTGTTTCTAATAAAAACCCTAAGTTCAGATAGACACAAGCTATCATCTGGAACTGGAACAGGCTGCAACATCTTCCTGAAGAATTCTATTAGTAAGTAGTATAATTTCTCACTAGTAAAATTATAAACCAATAAATTGTTTAAATAATTTGCTATCTTCTACATATTTATTAATTTTACTGAAGATATATATATATTTCCCTCCACTTTCTTAAAGATATGCTATTTAAGTACAAGAAAAAAATGCAATATTCTTTTTAAAGAAAATCAACCTTTAGAAAAAACAAGAATACTTACAGCTACTTTGTAAACAACATATTTCCATCATTTTACATGTCCATAAGTAAGCAAAATACAGCCAAAAGTCACAGGAAGTGAGGAATTCCAGTAATTTGGTAATACAAGCCAGATTCAGTTTTTATCAAAAAGAGAAAGAAAAAAATAGTGTTACTTACATTTGTACAATGAAGATTTGTGTGTGTGTGTGTCTATGTGTGCATGTAGTTTTATTGCTCAAAGCAATAAAGTATTTAGAATCATATAATAAATAAGCAATTAAAAGCAGAACTTTTAAAACAAATCCCAAAAGTAAAATCCACCATGGATATCATGAAACAGTACTGCCTGCCTTCCCAAGCCAGGAAGAAATGTGTCACAATTTCACTTTTATATTTTGAATGTCTAACTTTCATTATTATTCTATAAGAGAAGAAAAGATGCTAAGAACTCTTAAAAAGAATAAATTTAAAACTTTATCAGTGATTACTCATTTTAAAAAATATTAAAACATCAAGTAAAAAGTCAGTATATCTTTATTACTGCAGAAGATAGAGCAAAATTATATATTATATTATTAATTTAATTACATATTAAAACTTAGCAAATAGCTACCTTTCTGATTTTTTGTTAGAATAGTGTAAGCATCAGGGCTCATACGGCAGGACAGCCTTAATTTTCCTTATCACAGTCACTTTACAGATCACAACCTCTTTATGAGAGCTTTAAAAGGGAAACCATGGAACTAAGGAGAAGTTTAAACTTTTATGTATACACTCTCATTCAGTCAAGCCCTCTATGTTTATATTAAACAAAAATTGAATTTAAAAAATGGCACAGTTGGAGCATTACGCGAAGTTGTGTAAAATTCTCCTAACCACAACTGTCATCTGTTCTTTGAGCAGGAGTCACAAGTCTAAGAGAACCCCCAAATTGTGCACCAGGTTTGTCTGGGGTATTGCCAGCCCATCCAGAACTAAAAATAATACACCTCTAAATCACAAGGCCCTGTATACCCACAGCCACTCCATCTAGGGTTCAGTTGAAGCCTGTTTTAGCCCATCCAGGCCCCTTTAGCCTCTGAGCACTGTGAAAGAGCACTTGGATCACCAATAGTGGAGATGTAAAGCTAAGTATCAGCAGCAAATTGCTATCTCACACCGAAACTCACCAACAGTTTCATGTAGATCAGGGATACTTAAATCTGGCCTGTGGGACCAGCCTGGAAATATCAAAGGACAGGCCCTCAGTGCCTCTGCCAGCCAAAATGGGACATGTGCAGCGCCATGTGGCCTCTTTTCAGCCTCCCTGTGGGAGGCCTTTACACGGCTCATTTTTGGCTGGCAAAGGGCTGCTGGAGGCAAAAAAAATGACATGTGCCCCATTTTGCCCAATAAAGTGCTGCTGGAGGCCATTCGGGCTGAAACAGGGCAGACTGCGCCCCGTTTTGGCCGGCAGGGTGCTGCAAGTGTCCGTCCCGACTTCCACCTGCTCCTCACACACACACACCCCGCCGGCCCGTGGAGGAGAACTACAATGCTGATCCGTACTTTCAAGAAATCCAGTTTGACACCCATGATAAAAAGGTTTGACACCCATATTAAATAAAAAGTTTGACACCCATATTAAAAAGGAGCACAGAGAATGCCCCAGAGGAATGGCTGTGAGCTGGACTTCTTACTCCTTATCAACATCAATTGGAACTGGCCAGAGAAAGGAACTGAACCAATGCAACACTGCAAAACTCAGCCCTAAGTCCCATAATTAGTCCAAAAGTATACCATGGTCGATAGTACTGAAAGCTGCCAAGAGGCCAAGGAGAGCAAAGATGGATGGATTCATTCGGCTCTCCTCAGAGATCAACCAATGCTATTTCTATCCCTTGACTGGGCCTGAAACCTGACCAAAAAGGATCTAGATAATCTGTTTCATCCAGGACCCTCTAGAGTTGCAAAGCCAGTTATTTTTCCTAGAAAGGTCATGAGGTTATGTTGCTATTGCTCTCTGACAAAATGATCATATTTGTAGTATGACCACTGTCTTGATTTGGGCCATGGATGACCTGGATAAACCCATACCTGGGTTGTCCTGAACTCCTGGTCCACTTGAGGCCAAACCCAGGAATAGCAGATTGAATTCCCCAGTGAAACTCCATTGCCAACTGAGATGGTCTCCAGCAGGTCAGCTGGGGAAATTGCTACACAGCAGAGAGCTGGTAAAGCAGAATTCTTCTACTTCATCACTTTCCTCTGGACGCCTCAATCCATCTATCTGATGATTGTATGTTTTTCTTCTTAATGGATTGGCTGCACATGAAGAATTGTCCTGACAAGATGTCTAAGAAAGGTAAAGGTTTTCCTCACATATGTGCTAGTTGTTCCTGACTCTAGTGGGCGGTGCTCATCTCCATTTCAAAGCTGAAGAGCCAGCACTGTCTGAAGACGTCTCTGTAGTCATGTGGTCGGCATGACTAAATGCCAAAAGCATGCAGAACGCTGTTATCTTCCCACCAAAGGTGGTCCCTATTTTTCTACTTGCATTTTTTACATGCTTTCAAACTGCTGGGTTGGCAGAAGCTGGGACAATTAAAGGAGTTCTCCCTGTTACGCAGCACTAGGGATTCGAACCACTGAACTGTCAACCGTTCGATTGACAAGCTCAGTGTCTTAGCCACTGAGCCACTGTGTCCCCATGTCTAAGAAACATCTTGAGAAAAGGGGAAAATACTGATAGGCAACAGGACTTGATGTTTACTGAAGAGCCAATTTAGTGTGGTTAAAATGTTGGCCTAGAAACCAAGTACTGGGCCTGCTATAGGCATGAAAGCTGGCTGGGTAACTTTATGCCAGTCACTTTTTCTCAGCCCAACCTAAAGCAGGAGCATTAGGAATGTTATACCCCCGAGTTAATATGAGAAAGGTGGGATAAAAATCTAATAATAATATTGAATTACTTTGGGTGGTGCTGAAAAATTGCTCTGCACTGCATCACCCAAAATAATTCATAAAAGGATCATGTCTGGATTTCAGGCACTTGGCAGCCTGTTCGCTTCTACAACCTGTTGCCAGGCACCCTGTGATTATGCGATCACATTTGCAATCTTTTTTGTTAGCTTCTGGAGAAACTGACAGGGAAGGGTCAGACAGTTTGAGATGTGTTCTTCAACAATAGATTTCAAATCTTGAACCAATGGATTTTCCCCTCCTTTCCATGCAGGAGAAAGAAAAGGACCTCAAATCTGATGGAAAATGTTAACGAAACTGACACTTTGAATGTTTCTACACAGGCTGTGAGAGGAAAAGGATGTAGCAAAAGAGGCTGATTCTGAAGAAGAGATAAAACAGGGTGTCAAACTCAATTTTATTGAGGGCCGCCTCAGGGTTGTGTTTGACCTCAGAGGGCCAGGGGGCGTGGCCAGGTGGCCATGGCTGGGGGCATGGCCAGGGTGGGCATGGGCATGGCAGCACTCAGCCTCCTGAAGCACTCTGCCGGGATTAATTACAAAATGTGGGCTTTGCTTTGTGACATCCAGATCCAGCAAGCAAGGGGTATGGCCTGCACAAAAAATACACTTCTGTTTGGTTATGAAGAAGTATCTCCAAAGTCAGATGTAGACTAAATGTAGATTGACTTTTAGCTACACACCTTTCCAGCAAATAGCAAATTTTGAAGCTCCAGGAAAAGAGGAATTTTAGGATGAGTAACCAGTTGGAGATTCCTAAAGGAATACTGGGAAACTGTATTTTAGAGAACATTTGAGGGAGGGATGAAGAATAGTCCTTCTCTGTCTGACTAGTAAATGAAAATAAGAGCAAACTCCACTCCCTTCTACTACTGACGATATTATCTAGTTTGGTAAGGAAACATCTGCAAGAAAACCATCAAGCTCAGAGAGCACCAAGGACCCCACAGTTCAATCCTGAGCTATGAATATTCTCTTCTATCAATAAACACTTTTTGGTTAAAGTGACTCAGAATCTGTCTTATATGAGATGGCTCCCATTGGATTTCATTCTAAATTTTGGTATGATTTTTGTAAATAAGGAATGTAAAATTATAATGGCTGAGCCTTTGATCCTTCATATATCAAGCAAAAAAAATATACAAAGCTAAGGGATAAACAAATAAAAAACAGATTTGAAAAAAGAAAAGGCACAGGAAAGAAAATGTGAAAATGTAAAAAAAAAGAAAAAAAAAAGAAAAAAAAAGAGGAAAGAAGGAAAACCGAAAAAGAATGACATCTTTCTTTGGTACAGATATAAGTAAAAATATATATCAAACTCTTACTCTTAAGATTAACATTTGTCTATATTATTTCTATAATCCCACATCTAATCATCAAAGCCCCAGATCAACTTTTAAATTTCAGTTTCTCACAAAAAGTTCAGTAATGGTTCGTAACAGTTTAATTACTATTTGTTAAGGAAACCACAACTGATTTAATAGCACTAAACTCTAAATAAAACAGGAATGCTCTAGTGTAGACCCATGCTTCTCAACTTTGCAACTATAAGGTGTACGGACTTCAATTCCCAGAATTCCCCAGGTAGCATGAAGTTTACCCATCTTAAACTTGCCAAGACTAACAACACTGATCTACAGATAGGGACTTTTTCATTCCTCTTTTACTGGTTCGTTCTTACTTATGAGCAATTATAATGCAAAATCCTCACTTCCACCCCATTCCGGAGCAAACAGAATTCCCTCACTAACCTGCTTTACACCTCCGTTCCCCTGTATGCAGGGCAACAAAAGAAAACCATGTGACTACCAGTTTTTTTAAAAAATGCAATCAGACCTTCCAACTTCCGGGGGGGGGGGAGATCTCATGAAGTTAGAAGGTCTGATTGAACTTTTTTTTTTTAATGATAGGCACATGGACTTTTGTTGCCCTGCATGCCAGAGAATGGAGTTGGAAAGCAGGTTAGTGAGGGAATTCTATTTGCTGCAGGATTTTGCAGGAGACCACCAAAAACAGGCCGCTGGGGGGTAGGCATGTCCCATTTTCGCTAGTGGAGGCACCACGGGCCACTCCTTTGCTATTTCCAGGCTGGCACTGAGGCTCAGATCTAAACACTCCATGGGCCAGATCCAGCCCGCAGGCCTTGAGTTTGATATCCCTTAGCTAAAGGCTCTATATCTTGGCATTTAGAGCCTTTCAGAATGCTGGCTTTAGTAGTATTTTCTTCTCTGAAGGAGAAAACACTATTAAATACCATTGATCTCATGACTGTTTGTAAATTGTGCAATTTGGAGAAGAAACTTTCCAAACCATCACAGGAATATGGAATCCATGCAGGATGGAGTGAGGCAACAGAATGGTAAGTGGGCCTTGGTGTGGAGAGGTCTGCACACTGGTGGGCCTGTCTGGCTCATACTTCTCAGCACATGGCACATTTCCATGTGCAGGTGGGTGCCAGGCCTCCCCCACTCCCTGAGACATGACCACAACAGGAAGAGCTCAAATTGTTGAGTGAGGTGATTACACTTAATAACTGCAATGACTTACAAGTAAAATTCTGGGCTTGATTGTGGTTGTAAATTGAGGTCTCCCTATATACTAATTGTAAAACTTTGGTGCCAGGAGAAAAATGTTCTTTACAAATAAAACATATGCAATATACATTAGGTCTATTAAAAGTTTAATTATTTTAGGAGAGAGAGAGTGAGAGAGAAATGACATTGCCAGACAACTGGGCGGCACCTTAATTGGACCATATGACTGATTGATTGGGGAAGGAGAAAAACTTTTACTTTTAATTAAGTGAAAACCACGGGAATTTACCTGCCTCAGAGTTTTGCTTGTTATAGGTGTATTACTCGGAACCCTGACATTAAACAGACTCTGCTAATTTTCCGCTCTGAATGAAACAGCTCTCTGAGGTCCTGAGCTTCAGTTGCTACCTGGTCTAACCCAGGAGCAGGAAGACTCAGGGAAGATGAGATGGAGAAGAAATGGGACAAGACTGCGGGAGCCTGCAGAGGGTTCCTGGGAAGCCAACAGGACCCCTCCGGATACCAACTGCATGCCAGGTGGGTGCCCAGTCCAAAGTCTGCACCACATGGCCTATCTCTGGAGACCTGTATCAGGTGCAGGAGGACCTCAGTGGCCAAGGCCCATTCCAGGAGACGGTGAAGAATTGTCCCATGACCTCGACCAGAGAGGACAATCCTCGAGTGGAGGGTGATGAGGCCACTAGATCTGAGTGACTCCAGAAATACCAGACTGCGATGTCTGATATCAGACTGCCAGACCTTGGAGGAGTTGCCGGAAAGGTTCGACCGGTTGAGCCTAAACGGTATGGGGTGCTCGCACTGGCCCAAACATACGGGATTGATCTTGAACCAGCCAATTTTGATGGGACGGGTCTCCAGTGGGACGGGTCTAGCACTGCAGCATTCTGACCAGCCAGTCCTCCACTGCTTCTTTCAGTCCAGTCGAGCTTGGGATTATTTCTACCCCAGAGGGACCAGTCTACCTCTACAGTGAGCCGGGTGACTAGCCCTCCATGGCTTCCTGTGGCACAGCCAACCCCACTGAGACATCAGAGAACAGCCAGCCTTCTAAGTCAGCCTCAGTTCCCACCGAATTTTCAAGTACCATCTGGCTTGGCCTACCACCTGGGTCATGGCTGGGTCCAAGTGCAATGGATCCTTGCCCCTGTGCCACCAGCTTGGGTTGCAACTCCACCAAGCTTTAGAGCTACCTTCAATGGAGACCCAGACAAGCTAGTTTTCTACCTGAACGGGCCATGGGTCCACACTGGTGAATACGGAGGCAACTACCTCCATGACAAAGTGATAGTCCAGGCCATCACTGACAACCTAACAGGGGAAGCAACAGTGTGGGTGTCCCAACTGTATGCAGACACGCCAGAACTGGCAAACATCAATGTTTCTCTGCAGGAGCTGAGGGCCAGATTTGAGGATGAATCCCAAGTCCAGGAAGCCGAGGAGGAAATCAAGGGGATGCAACAGTGAATCATTTGACTCATGACTAACATTAATCTATTTGCTAATATTTTAGCAAAAATCTTGTAATCAGTGTTCAAAAGCGATATCGGCCTATAGTTTTCTGGTTTATTACAGTCTTGGTCTTCCGTTGATATCAATGAAATAAATGCCGTTCTCCATGAAGGAGGCACATCTCCTCCAGATTGAATTTTGTTAAATAAATCTTTAAGCGATTCTACCATTTCAAACTGTAAATTTTTATAATAGGCAGCTGTTAGTCCATCTGTTCCTGGGACCTTGAGCTCCATCGGGCAAGCGGAAGAGCAGCCGAGGAGAGCCTCCATGATGAAATACTTCCAATGCTTCCAGCAAGGCCAGAGAGGCTGAGTGCCTGGCCCCATCCCCATCCCACAAGCAAAGGCCTGAGTTGGCCAAGCTGAAAAAGCCTCCATGAAAAGCTATGGAAAGGGAAAATTTGCCCACCAAGCCAATGAGGTCTCCCCCCAGTGGGAACTCCCATCCCAGATAGGCAATTCATTCCCTCCTTCGCTGAAATTGACCTGCCCATCATCGAGCTATTAAAAACTGAGAGGGTAGCACAGCAACCACTGCCAAGCCTAAACTGGACTTTAGAATGGAAGTGGGCATTCAGGGTGCTGAAAGCCCTATTTGCCAAGGAGCCAATCCTCAGGCACCCTAATCCAGAACAGCCCTTCATAGTCCAAGCTGACTCTAGCAACAAGGTCATTACGGCAATTCTGTTTCAGAAGACCGCCGACAGAAACTGTATGAAAACCTTGCACTTGGCCAGGAGGCAATCTTGGTGGCCATATATGAAAAAAGATATTGAGCACTATGTCAAAAGCTGTGCCACTTGTGCAGCTATGAAAAAAATGGCTAGGGAAGCCCCCAGGTCTGCTTCAGCAGGTGATAGACCCATCCAGACTCTAGGAAGAAATTGCCATGTATTTCATTATTAAGCTCCCAAGAGTGGGGAAAACATGGTTATTTGGACCGTAATAGATTTGTTCTCAAAGCAAGCCCATTTCATAGCTTGCCCAGGGGTCCCATCAGCAAAAAAGCTGGCCAGACTGTTTGTAAGGCAGATTTACAGCATGCAGCATCTCTGATGGGCGTAGGGAGGGTCCAATTCACTGCTAAGTTCTGGAGGAGTTCATTAGATCCATTGGTCAGCTTCAGGGTGACTATTGGGTCCTCTCAGGGGTTTAGCTCAGCATTTCATTTGCGTACCAATGGGACCGTGGAACGCACAAACGCAATGGTGGAGCTTGTCAAGTATCAGCAGTCTAATTGGGCAGAGTTACTGCCATTCGCCAAGATGGCATACATTAATGTGGTGCACAGCAGCAACGGCCTGACCCCTTTCCAGATCACCAGTGATATAGAATTTGTTCCCAAGCCTGAAACTCACCAGGGAGCCCCCTCAACCATGTCACTAAATGAATGGAGTCACTGAAGGAGGGGTGGGAAAATACCAAGCGGGTTTTATGAGAAGCAGTAAAACCCCATAAAACACAACCCAAATAATGCCACAGCCCCCAGGTGCCATTCCAAGTTGGGAGTAAGGTCTATCTCTCAACGAAGTACCTTGAATTGGACTGGATTTAGTTTTCTGAGGATTTGGAGTTTCCTTTGGGGCACATGCATTATGTCCTGCTATGAAGGCTCCCAAATGTTCAATCAAGGGTTAGGGTGGAGGTGCCTGGTTCATGCCCCACTGTGGAGGTGGAGATATTGTAGACAGGTGGAAGGAGTTGAAGCACTCCCGTGGCCCACTGTAAGTGTGAACGGGCTGCCAAGCACTGCAATGGCTATAACTTCAGGCATCAGTTTTAAGTGTCTTCATTCATGATCACTGTAATTCTGAATGATCACTGAATGAACGATTGTAAGTGAAAGACAACCTGTAAAATCTTGTAATCTTTATTTCTGAAATTTCATAACTCTTCTATATGTCTACTATGCTAAGACTGTTAAGTTATAATAGGTCCTTACACTGCAACATCAATCTGTTGCTGGAAAGCAAATGGATAAGCCTATTTCGCAATTTATCCAAAGATAATGTAATTAACATAAATTCTAACACAAAATATTGCAACAAATATCTGAAACTTATTCTAACTACTCTTACCCTTCTGTTTATTTTTGCCTACAAGTCAGTACTGGCTTCTGGTGACTACCTGGAATTTTCCTGATAAGATTTTTGTAAGAAGTTTGCCAGTGTCTTCTTACTGGTGCTTGGAATGACAGGCACAAAGTCACCTAGTTGACTTTGTACCTACTTTGTACCTAAAACAGGACTAGAACTCTCCCAGTTTCTAGCTTAATGTCTTAACTACTATACCAAACTGGCTGTTTTACCATTCAATGAGGCAAAATTGCAACCCTAGTTCTCAAAGTAGTAAGTCTTATTTACAAGCAAAACAATCATGGTTGAAAATACCATTAATTACAGGGGGGGGGGAATCAAGGTATCAGTATCATTATAAAAATAGGAGCCAGTTCAGTCTAGTGGCTAAGGCACCAGGATAGAAAGTTTAAGTCCTACCTTAGCCATGCAAGCCAGCTGCGTGAAAAGGTTGGACCAGTTGCTTTCTCAGCCCAACCTAACGCACAGGGTTGTTGTAATTGTCAGGAAAATAGGTGAAAGAAGGTATATTGGATATGTTTGCACCTTGAGTTATATGTAAAAATAATAAAGCCAAGTTATTAAATAAATAATTAAAATAAAACATGAAAAAGATATGGGTATCCTTATAAACAAAATGGTTCCCATAAGGTGCACTTTTTTAATACTTCTGCATAAATATTACCTAGAATGCAATTTATTCTTCACACAAACCTTAAAACAATATAGGGAAACAGAGTATTTTATCTATTAGGACTTGTGTGAAAAACAGATTATGCTTTAAGTCATATGTATGCAAACATACTGAAAAAAATCAAAAGGATTAAGCTCTACTGTAACTAAGTCACACGTTTTAAGTATGCAATAAAAAATAACTGAAATTATTCTGAGCAGTACTGAAATACCTCCCTAAAACCTGTTTCCCCTCTTTATCAAAACAGTATTCTTCTTCTATTGCCAATTATCCTGAAATTGCAGAACAAGGATAACATCTGGCCTATGCCACAGCAGTGTAGTTTTATCAAAACTAGTTGCAAATTATCTTAAGAAGTATCACAATCAGTCAAAAGGAAGTTTATTTATTTATTTATTTATTATTTAAATTTTTATACCGCCCTTCTCCCGAAGGACTCAGGGCGATTCACAGCCAGATAAAAAATACAATAATAAATACAATTAAAATACAATTAAAAAACTTATTCAAATTGGCCGAAATTAAAATTTAGAATAAATAATAAAAACTCGTTAAAAACCCATTAATTAAAAAACTAACCCAGTCCTGCGCAGATGAATAAGTGAGTTTTAAGCTCGCGACGAAAGGTTCGGAGGTCCGGAAGTTGACGGAGTCCTGGGGGGAGTTCATTCCAGAGGGCGGGAGCCCCCACAGAGAAGGCCCTTCCCCTGGGCGTCGCCAGACGACACTGTCGCGCCGACGGCACCCTGAGGAGTCCCTCTCTGTGAGAGCGCACGGGTCGGTGAGAGGTATTCGGTAGCAGTAGGCGGTCCCGTAGATAACCCGGCCCTATGCCATGGTCCTATATATATATGAAAATGAATCTTACCTTTCAATTTAATGAAATTTGTTTTGCACAAACACAAAACAATCTCTGAAATATTGACATTACATTAGATCCACTATTAATCTTAATGCATCTTATCTATTAAGTTTAAAATTCACTTTATTAAGTGAAATAAAATTTGTTTAATGAAGTAATAAAAATATATGACAGTGGCTGTGCTGTAGCAATCATAATTTCAAAATAGGGTCATTTCATCAACGGGGGAAATATGTCATAACTTTGAATGGTCGCTAAGATTGTTCAAAATTTAGGACTATATATAATAGATTTAAAGTGCAGATAGCTAGATTTAATTTGAACATAAGATCTTTATGGCAATCTCTACATAACAATGGCAGAATTAATTAGAGAGGTTGTTAGTACTCCATTTCTGCATGCTTTGAAGAAGTTGGAGAGCCACATCTCAAGAGACACATCACTTTTTGTAAAGTCTCAAAGGAAAATCTCCCCTGATAATTTTAGCAACCATCCAGCTCTAGTACATGAAAACAGCCTAGCAAGTATTTTGATCTCAAATTGTTTAGGGGCCTTGTATGGTCGAATCAAAACTTAAAACCTGGTTTGGTAACTAGCAACAAGTACAGCAACTACAACTGGATGTAATTTATGAATAGTCAAGCAAACCAGCTGCCATATTCTATATGAGATGTAGTGTCTAGATGAAGCATAAGCACAGGTTACAATAATTTAAATAATAGGTTAATAGCATTAAGATGTTGTGCATTGTGCTCGCGGCAGTTATTTAATAGGTTCGAAGGTTATGGGGGAGATTGCGTTCCTTTTAGTGAGGGTGGTCCTATTTGTACGGTAAGTGGGAGGGGCAGATATGGCGGAAGTGAGGGCTTGTATCGTTCTTTGGGGGCGCGTGCTCGATGTTTGAAGGTGATCACGCGCCCCGATCCCTCAGACTTTTCCCGTTCCCCGGATGGTCAAGACCCTCAGAGCCCGGGCCTCCAGTTGATGCTGTGCAACGCACGGTCCGTGGCCAATAAGGCCCCCCTAATTTGTGATCTTATTCAGGAGGGTGCCGCGGACCTTATGGGCATTACGGAAACCTGGTTGGGCACAGAGGGGGGCGTGCCCCTTGTTGAAATGTGCCCACCGGGTTTCCGAGCATTTCATCGACCGAGGGCCCAAGGTAGGGGTGGCGGGGGTGGCGGTTGTTATTAAAGAAAGTCTAGAGCCAAGGGAGACCACTGTGCCTCAGATTGCCGGCTGTGAATCCCTCTTTGTGAGGTGGGGTCATAGATGTCAGATAGGCTTGCTGATCACGTACCTGGCTCCTTGCTGCATGACAGCAGCCCTGCCCGAGCTCCTGGAGGTGCTTGCTGGAGTGGCAGTTGAGACCCCCAGACTTATGGTCATGGGGGACTTTAACTTGCCATCGGCCGGCATGTCATCGACAGTAGCTCGGGAGTTCATGGCTTCCATGACGGCCTTGGATCTGACTCAAGTAGTTGATGGCCCTACTCACATTGGGGGAGGCATGCTGGATCTGATTTTTATCTCTGGACAGTGGTTGAAGGATCTGGACTTGAGAGAATTAGTCACTGAACCTTTGTCATGGTCAGATCACTCTATCCTTTGTCTAGACTTTCGGACCGCCGCTCAACACCGCAGGGAGACGGAACCGATATGATGGTTCCGTCCCAGGCGCCTGATGGACCCGGAGAGGTTTCGGACGGAGCTTGGGCCGTTTCGTGAGGGTCTGGTTCACGGCTCGGCTGAAGAACTAGTCACGGCTTGGGAACTTGCCGCGGCCGGGGCTCTAGACCGTGTCGTGCCTTTGCAGCCTCTGACCCGGCGCAGGTCTCAACCAGCCCCTTGGTTCTCCGAGGGGCTGAGAGAGATGAAACGCCGGAGAAGACGCCTAGAGAGTTCCTGGAGGTCCAGTCGTTCCGAGGCTGATCGGACATTAGTTAGGTCATACAATAGGACCTACCTAGTGGCAATGAGGGAAGCGAGACGTTGCTACGTCTCCTCCCTCATTGCATCGGCAGATAACTGCCCGGCCACCCTGTTTCGGGTGACTCGCTCTCTCCTTCAACAGGGGAGCGGGATGACCCGTTGCAGGGACGTGCCGAGGAGTTTAGTGGTTATCTATACGATAAAATCGTTCAGCTTCGGGAGGGCTTGGATCACAATTGGGTGGATCCAGATGAGAGGTCGAAGAGCTGTCTTGTTGAGACTGTTTGGGATGAGTTTGACCCTGTGGCTCCCGAGGACATGGACAGGTTATTGGGGAGGTTGAATGCCACCACATGTTTACTGGACCCGTGCCCCTCCTGGTTGGTGCTGGCCACACAGGAGGTGACACGAGGCTGGCTCCAGGGGATTACGAATGCTTCTTTGCTGGAGGGGGTCTTCCCTGCCGCCGTGAAAGAGGCGGTGGTGAGACCTCTCCTCAAGAAGCCTTCCCTGGACCCAGCTGTTTTAGGTAATTATCATCTGGTCTCCAACCTTCGCTTTGTGGCGAAGGTTGTAGAGAGTGTGGTGGCACGTCAATTACCCCAGTACATGGATGAAACTGTCTATCTAGACCCGTTCCAGTCCGGCTTTCGGCCCGGATACAGCACGGAGACGGTTTTGGTCGCGTTGGTTGATGATCTCTGGAGGGCCAGGGATAGGGGCTGTTCCTCAGCCTTGGTCCTATTAGACCTCTCAGCGGCTTTTGATACCATCGACCATGTATCCTGCTGCACCGGTTGGAGGGATTGGGAGTGGGAGGCACCGTTTATCGGTGGTTCTCCTCCTATCTCTCTGACCGGTCGCAGACGGTATTGACGGGAGGGCAGAGGTCGACCCCGAAGCACCTCACTTGTGGGGTGCCGCAGGGGTCGATTCTCTCGCCCCTCCTGTTCAACATCTATATGAAGCCGCTGGGTGAGATCATCAGTGGTTTCGGTGTGAGTTACCAACTGTATGCTGATGATACTCAGCTATACTTTTCCACACTGGGCCACCCCAACGAAGCTGTTGAAGTGCTGTCCCGGTGCCTGGAGGTCATACGGGTCTGGATGGGGAGAAACAGGCTCAAGCTCAATCCCTCCAAGACAGAGTGGCTGTGGATGCCGGCACCCCGGTACAGTCAGCTGCAATTGCGGCTGACTGTTGGGGCAAGTCATTGGCCCCAATGGAAAGGGTGCGCAACTTGGGTGTTCTCCTGGATGGACGGCTGTCTTTTGAAGACCATTTGATGGCCGTCTCCAGGGGAGCCTTTTACCAGGTTCGCCTGGTCCGCCAGTTGTGCCCCTTCCTGGACCGGGATGCCCTATGCATGGTCACTCATGCTCTCGTGACATCTCGCCTGGATTACTGCAATGCTCTCTACATGGGGTTTCCCTTGAGGAGCACCCGGAGGCTCCAGTTAGTCCAGAATGTGGCTGCGCGGGTGATAGAGGGAGCCCCTCGTGGCTCCCATGTGACACCACTCCTGCGCAGACTGCACTGGCTGCCTGTGGTCTTCCGGGTGAGCTTCAAGGTTTTGGTAACCATCTTCAAAGCGCTCCATGGCTTAGGGCCGGGCTACTTACGGGACCGTCTACTGCCACCGATTGCCTCTCACCGACCCGTGCGCTCTCATAGGGAGGGACTCCTTAGGGTGCCGTCCGCCAGGCAGTGCCGACTGGCGACACCCAGGGGAAGGGCCTTCTCTGTGGGGGCTCCCACCCTCTGGAATGAACTTCCCCCAGGACTCTGCCAACTTCCTGACCTTTGAACCTTCCGCCGCGAGCTTAAAACACATCTATTTATCTGTGCAGGACTGGACTAGAATTTTAATTTTAAATTTAATTTTAATGGGGTTTTTATCATTTTAATTGTAATTTTAAATTTCGGCCTATTTAAATAAGTTTTTTAATTTAGTGTTTTATCTTGTATTATATTTGTATTTTTATCAGGCTGTAAACCGCCCTGAGTCCTTCGGGAGATAGGGCGGTATAAAAATTTGATTAAATAAATAAATAAAATAAATAAATAAGATAACCCTATGCAAAAAGACATAATTGGAATACTAGGTAAAAGCTAAAATTACTATAGCTGTAGTAGAGGTCATTTTCATTATGGTAATGATTGCTCTAGAATCATCCTCAGCTATATAATTTAAATAAAGAAGTATAACTTCATTTAGAACGTAAAAATGCCATCAATCCTTTACTCAAAAACTATTTTTTTATAAAGATTCCATGCCAAAATTCATATTCAATTCCTAATAATTGTCACCAGAGTTAAATAGCATTCAGGATAAAATAGTACTTGGTTGCATGCCACTAAGCATGCAGAAGCACAGTCACCTAATACTATTTTATTGGAACATTCTTGCAAGTAGATGTAGAACCTTCAATTAACAAGGATAACTTTTTTGCTCCAATGGGCCAGATAATCTATTGAAAAAATATAATGGATGCGTGTGTTGCTGTTTATGCGCCTGAGACTTTTAGAAGCTTTCGATATCATCAGGATTTTCAAACTTGGAACTGGCTGGGAACATACTTATTGGAAAATTCTGGAAGTTGAAGTCCGCACAGGTTAAAATAGATAAGCTTGAAAACCACTGCCATAAATCAATGTACTATTGTGAACCATCTGAAGAAGTTGAGAACAGGAGGCACAGTTTAGTCAAGTGTCTCTTATCTTAATGGCACATTCCTAATACTAATATAGCACTATAATGTATTGTAGTGTATATGATGCTAATAGTCTTGAAACCGCAGAGTGCCACAGAGTTCTATTTTATTCCCCACCACCACCTCCTATCCCATACTTTTATCTGTATTAAGCTGCTAGTACTTTTGTTAAAAATGTGCAGCTGAATGCCTTCTCTATACACATAGTACCTGTATTATTTTACTATCATATTCAGGTCATAGGCCTTGAGTACCGGTTCCTGACTGGATCATGCTGTGGCTTGATTAAGGTACAGCAAACTAAATTGAATCCAGACAGGTCTTGTAACTAAAATATTATTTTTAACTACACTAAAATCTTGAATCTACTTTTTGTATCATTACATTTTCAATACCAGAGATCACAAGTGTAATACACAACTTTTTTAAACAGAGTCAGCTACTCTGTTATATGGAAATATTGAAGAGGATGTGTCAGCTACTCTGTTATATGGAAATATTGAAGAGGATGTGTCAGCTACTCTGTTATATGGAAATATTGAAGAGGATGTGGCATTTACCCTACATTCAGAGACACCCACCCTGGCCGGGAATAGGAAGCCTAACGGGTGGGATGGGTCATCCTCCTAACACCCTTAAAAAGAATGTTCAGGTAAGTCAACATCAATGTGTGTTGTTCGAATAGTCCATACATTGGGATATACCCAAGCTAATGGACCCTGTGTTGTGTCTGCGCCTCCCAAGCCGGGCCCCCTGCCAGAAAGTGACTTGGAAAGTGAGGGGGAAGGCCATCAGGACTTACCTCTGGAGCACCGGCTCCTCTGGCTCAGCTCCAGGAGCCAGAAGCAGGCCAGGTGGAGGAGATAACAAGGCCTCCATCCCCTGACTCTCCCCCCCAGGCCACGCCTCCAGACCCGGCTGATGGCAATCAGGCCTGGCTGGATCCCAGGTTTTGGAGATACGAGAGGCGGCTAAAACAAAGGAAGGGGTGGGGCAGACCAAGAGAGTGCTGAGTCACGGAACCACACCCCACAGAGTATAAAAGCAGCCCTGGCTGCTTTTGTGTTCCGTGACAAGCAAAAATTGAGCTGAACTCTTTGACTCGTGGAGAAGTGAGCTGAACTCTTTGACTTGTGGAGAATTGAGCTGAACCTTTGGCCTGGATTAATGACTTCTTGTTGCCCGGCAACCCCAAATAAGGGAGACTTTGGCAGGCAGCTGCAGATTCCCTGCCAGGACTGATAGCAGCCGTGAACTCAATTACTGGCTCGTTTAGCCAGCTCGCGTAGCTGAGGCTGGGAGGGGACAGAACATCCTGGGTGGGAGACTGACTAGTCCCTACGTCCTGGGTGGAGTGCACACTCTGTAACATCCTACGTCCAAACGATGCTTCCGCCGAAGCATAGCTATCTAACTTGTAATGGCGTATAAATGGGGATAACGACGACCAAATAGCTGCCCTACAAATGTCACTAACTGAAGCTTGAGTAGCCCAAGATGCTGTTGTTGCAGCATTACGAGTTGAATGTGATAAAATTCTGCCTGGCACAGGTTTGGATTTAAGTTCGTATGCCTTTGCAATGCACACATTCAGCCATCAACCCACAGTGGTTGAAGAAACCTTCTTCCCCATTGAAGATGGATGAAAGAACACCAGAAGGTCTTCAGTTCATCAAAAAGAAGATGTACGCTTGGTATACCTGCGGAGAGCCGTCTGCACGTCTAAGGTATGCCAGCATTCTTGTGACTGATGATGAGGATCTGGGCAAAAGTCTGGAAGGATTAACTGCTGAACACGATGGAACCAAGAGTTCACCTTTGGCAAGAATGAAGGTTCCAGTCATAAAACGACCCTGTTTTGGAATTTAAAATACACAAGTCCTTTCGAATAGATAAGGTTGCCAGCTCAGAAATCCTCCTAGCTGACATGATTGCCAAAAGAAAGGTGACTTTCAACATCAGGAATTTGAGCGAAATGGAATCCAGAGGTTCAAATAGAGGGTTTGTTAGAGCTTGAAGAACTAAAGGGAGATTCCACGTAGGGTAGTGGTAGACTATCGGAGGTCGAAGAAACGACGAATCCTTGGGTGTTAAAGGTTGAAAAGAGTCACAAGAACTGTAGCTAAGGCAGCAACCTGTCGTCGCAGCGTTGAAGGAGCCAATTCTTTGTCTAAGCTGGCTTGCAAGAAGTCAAGAATATCCAGAATTGATGCTGAGGTAGGATCAAGGTGCTGTTTTGAACACCAGAGACAGAAAGCTTTCCAAGTAGCATTATAAATGCGGTTTGTAGAAGCTCGGCGAGACACCTGCATAGTCTGAATCACCTTCCCTGAAAAGTGATCCCTCCTCAAGAGGATCTGTTCAAGTGCCAGGCGGTCAACTGGAACCATTGAGGTTCTGGAATGAGTACTGCCCCCTGGCATAGAGAGATTCGATCCTGAGGGATCTGCCATGGTGGCACACTGAGAGACCCACAAGGTCTGCAAACCAGGGAAGGCGAGGCCAATATGGTGATACTAGAATGACCTCTGCTCCTTCTGCCAGCAGTTTTCGAATCACTCTCGGAATGAGAGGAAATGCGTACAGCAGACTTTGAGGCATTGCAGCCCTCCGCCCCCAGACTCGGGAACCTTGAGAAAAACCGAGGAAGCTGTGTGTTGACTGGGTGAGCAAACAGGTCAAGAACTGGAAGACTGAACCGCTGCACAATCTCCTGGAACAACTGTGGATAAGATGCTACTCTGCGCCCTGCTTAACCAATCTGCTTGAACGTTTAGGACACCTGATATGTGTTTCACTGTCAGTCTCCACTCAGCTCATCAGCTTCTCCGCCTTGTCCAAGGTGATCGGGTGCCGCCTTCCTGATTGATGTGTGCTTTCATTGCCATGTTGTCTGTCAGGAACAAGACATGGCGATCCACTACTGCCACCCGGAAACATCTGAGAGTGAGCCGAGCTGTCCTCAACTCTAGCCAGTTGATGCTGTTCTGCTTCTCTGCCAACATCCATCTGTCCTGTGCCACTTGCAAGTCCAGATATGGACCTTAACCGAAAAAGCTCGCATCCAATGTCACAGTGATGCACTCTGGCTCTTGAAACAGACAGCCACCATTTCAAGGACAGGCATACCTGCGGCTGGAGTAGAACCTTGGATCTGGAATTGCTGCGCCCTGCTTTCTGGAACGGCAACAGGAACCACTGCAAAGGGCGAGCATGCCTTCGAGCCCAGGGAACGATGGCTATACACAAGATCATCTTCCCCAGCAACTGTGACAACTGGACCAATGGAACACAATGCTGGAGCAGAACCTGTGACACCAACTCCCTGAGACTGGCCATCCTGTCCGGCGACAGAAACACCTGACCTTTGACCGAGTTGACAACTGCTCTCAGATATAGAATGAAGATAGTCAGATATAGGTGGCTCTTCTTCAGGTTGAGAGAGAAGCCATAAAGTTGGAGCACCCAAAGAACAATCTCTTTGTCCTGTACTGCTCTCACCTGTGATGATGACAGGATTAATATGTCATCCAGGTAGCAGAGAATACAGACTGAGATCCTCCTGACCAATGCTGCCACTGCCAACAATTTTGTAAATGTTCGAGGGGCTGAAGAAAGCCCCAAGGGCATCACCCGATATTGAAAATGACAAGAAGCATAGGTGAAACGAAGATACTTGTGGTACGCTTGATGGATTGGAACACGCAAGTACACTTCCCTGAGATCCACTGACTGTAACAGTCACCCTGTCTGATGCAGCCCAAAATCAATCTGAGGGATTGCATCTTGAACTTCCTGTACAGGATATAATAATTTAACTTTTTTAGATTTAAAATCCCTCTCCAGCCCCTGAATGTTTTGGTACCAGAAATAGGGTGGAATAAAACCCTGTGCCCTTCTTGATCGACTGGTACCGGCTCTATTGTCTGTATATCCAATAGATGATCTATTTCTGCCTCCATAAGATACCTTTTGGCCTGATTTGGAGACATTTAGCACTGAAGAAAATGATTTGGAGGGCTGGAGAAGAATTCCAAAGTGAGACCGTGTTTTACAGTCCTTAGGACCCACACATCGGTCGTCGAAGTCTCCCTATGATGATAGAACAGCTGGAGACAACTACCGACGGGGGAGTGATACAAGGTGTCCTTTGCCACGATGGAAAGACCGGTTTCTAGCTCTCCAAAAAGGCTTCTTGGAGGGCAGTTGACAGCGTCCCCGATCCTGGAAATTCAGCCTGTTGATAGACTGGCCATAGCCCTGTGAATAGGAACGTTGAAAATAGGACCCACCAGATCCAGAGTCTGCCCGAAAGGGCTGGCGTTGCGAATATGGAACGTATCTACACTCAGATCTCCTGTAAGAAGGTGAAGGCAGGATCTTCCTCTTATCCTTATCCTTAATCAGAATGGGATCCAACGCCTCTCCAAAAAGGGAAGATCCCTTGTACCATGCGGCAGCCAGCCTCCACTTTGCCTTCCAATTGGATAGCCAAAGAAGCCTGCACGAAGTGACATTAGAAACCAGAGCACGGGAAGCAAACTTCACTGCATCCAAAGATGCATCTGCCGAATACTCTGTAGCAGCCACCAACTTATTAATATCTTGGTGGATTCTCGCTTCCTCAGATGGAATACGGCTTTGCAACTGGCGTAACCAAATGAGCGAAGCTCTGTTAAAAAATGAGGCAGATATAACAGCCCTAATGGCCCAAGCTGCAGCCTGATGAGTCTTCCTAAAGACCATCTCTGATTTTTTTATCCTCAGCCTTAAGGCCTTTACCCACATCACCAGAAAGTACTGTGGAAGATGTGAGATTGGCTACTGGGGCATCCACAGAAGGCAGCTGCAAAAGCTGATCCAAGGCAGGAGCAGAACAATACATTCTCTTATCCTGTCCACTAGGACTTGGCAGAGAACTGGGATGAACCTATGGTATCTGAATCGCCTCAGTAAATAAATCCGGACAAGGAATAAATTCCTGTTCAGGTTTAGAAACCTTGAACAAACCCTCATGAAGATGGTCAGGTTCTGCAGAACCAGTGCTGGCACTAATCCAATATTAGTAGTGACCTTAACCTTATGAAGTAAGGACTTGAACATCAAAGGGCGAAATAAACCTGAAACAGGTAGTTGATCTGGTGCTATCCCTTCGTCCTCAGAAAAATCCAAATCCACAGGACAATCCTCCTCTGCATTGGAACCCTCACTATGAGAGGAATCATGGTGGGATGGAGAGTTCACAACCCTAGGCCTCTGCAAGGGCACCTGAGCCCTGGCCATGGGTACACTATACAACAATTGAGCTCCTTGTTGTATGCCAGCTGCCAGGAATTTAGAACATACATCAGAAAGCATGACCTCAAAATCCACTGATGGCACCGGATTCAATCCTTCCCCCGCACGGAGCCCCTCAGTGGTGGGAGTGAAGGTAGCTTCTGGCACTTGACATTGCACTACAGGATACAGATGAGGTGGAGCTGAAGAGGTAGGGGGCAAAGCCAAGGAAGCCTCATGTGAGGATCCTGCAACTGGGTGCTGGTGTGAGGGCAAAGCCTCCTCCTGAAGTACAACAGGCCCCTGAAGTGGAAAGGAAGGAATTCCTGCCTGGGCTAGTAAAAGCTCCTCTCTGGTATAATCAGCCTGATGCACTGAAAGCTGTGCATTCCACTGAGTAATATCAAACTGGCGTTCTAAAGCTTTGTCTCCTCTGAGCATCCTTATCTCCAACTAGGGCCTTGGCAGAAACTAACCCTGACTCAGGCCTGGCCTTAGCCTTACTCTGATCAGCTGTGGAGCTTTTGGATTTATAAGAACCCCCTTTACATGTTCTAGGGGGGCTGGGAGCTTGAGTCTTAGGAGAGATCAGACTCAGGCATAATTACTGCTGCTGGAAACAGTCTAAAGAAATTAAGAAGAAACCCTATTAAAGCCACTAAAAGCAGCTAAGGGCAATGAGGCAACTTCCAAGGGACCAGAAACCTGATCCTGAGCTAGGGCAGAGGGACTGGGACCGCGAAGGGGATCAAACCTGCCGGTCACTCTTCAGGGCTACTCCTCAGTCAATGGCGACACGAAAGCCCAGCATACTCTCCCAGCACAGCTTCCAAACTCCAGTCAAAATTCAGGCGCAGGAGCCACAACTCCTAAAACGCCACTTCGCTCACCAGCTCTGGCTGAAACTACTCCAAGGAATAGCAAAGGACCAACCAGGAAGCAGATCGGGAGCAAGAAGCCTCTACTCAGCCGATCTAAGTCTGCTCCGGCCATACTGGAATCCAAAGTGACATCCGCGAGCCTGCAGACTCCCCCCACGCCACCACAGACGCTTCCTGAGCCAGGGAAAATGGTGCAAAAACCAAAACCAGCTTTTCCAGCACCGCGAAGCCACAATAAACCTCACAGCACGTTGGAGGAGCTGCGTTGGTGGGGGAGGGTTTAACCAGAAACCAACCCCCCCCCAAACTCCACCAGCAGCTGAAATCAACATGGAGGTGTCTCCCAGGGGGAGCACAGCTCTGGAAAGCTGCTAACAAATCTTCCTGAGCGGTGGGAAACGGTCCAGAGCCCCAGATCCTTCTCACCACCACCAGCAGCCAACCAACAACAACACAAGTCAATAAATAAAGTATAACTTGCCAGAATACTCCAAACACACAGCTTCCCAGAAGAATACAACTAGAAAAAATAATAATAATTAAAAAAATCCAAAATTGGAATGATCTGACTACCTATTGTCAGAGGAACAAAACTCAGGTCTCTTCCCTTAGACTGAGTGAAAAGACTGAAGCTCAAGGAGCACGAGGCATGGCTAAGCAGTTTCAAATTTCTTCACTCAGTCTCTGACAATTAGACATGTGATCACCCAATGTATGGATCATCTGAACAACACACTGGAAAACATGTATTTTAGACTGTCAAAAAAGCAGAGCATTGATAACAAGATCAAAAGAATCTAATGGAAAAACAGGTAAGAATTTATTAAAAAGTAGATATTGAAATTATAGTTAATTTTAATGAATTATTTAAAAGAAAATAAGAGACAATCCACTTAGACAAGTGTGTGAACATCTTAAAAATAATGAACTTGTATAGAAAATGGAATGAGGACCAGAAATCAAAGAAAAGTACCGTATTTTTTGGAGTATATGACACACTTTTTTCACCCCTAAAAAAGGGTTCAAATAATGTGAGATAATAGAATTTGATAAAGGGGAATAAAAAATGAAATCTAAAGAATAAAATAGAGACATAATTGTCAATGGCTTTTTTACAATTATCACCAAGATTTAAAGTAGATAAATGAATTCTTGATATTGGACAGAATATAGGACAGAATTTGAGATGGATTGTGTATGAAATAATGAATATGTAATTGCCAATTGTAAATTTTTATTGAAATTTGAAACAAAATTGATGGACCTGGAGAGGGTCCTGATGGAGCTTGGGCCGCTCCCCGGCGATCTGGCCCACGGCTCGGCCGAGGAGCTTGTTGCGGCCTGGGAACAGGCCGCGGTGGGCGCCTTGGACCATGTCGTGCCTTTGCGGCGTCTGACCCGGCGTAGATCTCAACCAGCTCCTTGGTTCTCCGAGGAGCTGAGGGAGATGAAACGCCGGAGAAGACGCCTAGAGAGCGCGTGGAGGTCCGGCCGTTCCGAAGCTGACCGAATACTAGTTAGGTCTTTTACTCAGACCTATCTAGTGGCATTGAGGGAGGCCAAGCGGGCCTATGTCTCTACCCTCATTGCGTCAGCAGAGAACCGCCCAGCCGCCCTGTTTAGGGTGACTCGCTCCCTCCTTAACCAGGAGGTTGCGATGACCCTTACAGGGTTGTGCTGAGATTTCAGCAGGTATCTGTTTGACAAAATTGCTCAGCTTCGGGACGGTCTGGACCAAAACTGGGTAGTTTCGGGCGAGGTGACGGAGGCTAGTCTTGTTGAGACCATCTGGGAGGAGTTTGACCCTGTGGCTCCCGAGGACATGGACAGGTTGCTGGGGCGGCTGGATGCCACCACATGTTTATTGGGCCCGTGTCCCTCCTGGTTGGTGCTGCCCACCCGGGAGGTTACACGTGCCTGGCTCCAGCGGCTTGTTAACGCTTATCTGAGGGAGGGTGTTGGTTCCCCCGCCTTGAACGAGGCGGGGGTGAGAGCCCTCCTCAAGAAGCCTTCCTGACCCAGCTGTTTTGAGTAACTATCGCCCAGTCTCCAACCTTCGCTTTGTGGCGAAGGTTGTTGAGAGTGTGGTGGCACACCAGTTACCCCAGTACCTGGATGAATCTGTCTATCTAGACCCATTCCAGTCCGGTTTCCGACCCGGGTACAGCACTGAGACAGCTTTGGTCGCATTGGTGGATGACCTCTGGAGGGCCCGGGATAGAGGTTATTCCTCTGCCCTGGTTCTCCTTGATCTCTCAGCGGCTTTTGATACCATCGACCATGGTATCCTGCTGCGACGGTTGGGGGGATTGGGTGTGGGAGGCACCGTACTTCGGTGGTTCTCATCCTATCTCTCCGACCAATCGCAGACGGTGTTGGCAGGGGGGCAGAGGTCGACCTCGAGGCGCCTCCTTTGTGGGGTGCCACAGGGGTCGGTTCTCTCGCCTCTCCTGTTCAACATCTATATGAAGCCGCTGGGCAGGTCATCAGTGGTTTTGGGGTGAGTTATCAACTGTACGCGGATGACACCCAGCTGTACATTTCCACCCCTGACCACCCCAATGAAGCTGTTGAAGTGTTGTCTCGGTGTGTGGAGGCCGTACGGGTCTGGATGGGGAGAAACAGGCTCAAGCTCAACCCCTCCAAGACTGAGTGGCTGTGGATGCCGGCATCCCGGTACAGTCAGCTGCAACGCTGACTGTTGGAGGCGAATCATTGGCCCCAATAGAGAGGGTGCGCAATTTGGGGGTTCTCCTGGATGGACGGTTGTCCTTTGAAGATCATTTGGCGACCGTCTCCAGGAGAGCTTTTTACCAGGTCCGCCTGGTCCGCCAGTTGCGCCCCTTTCTAGACCGGGATGCCTTATGCACGGTCACTCATGCCTCGTCACTTCTCGCCTGGACTACTGTAACGCCTCACATGGGGCTCCCCTTGAGGTGCACCCGGAGACTTCAGTTAGTTCAGAATGCAGCCGCTGGTGATAGAGGAGCCACCGTGGCTCCCATATAACACCGATCCTGCGCAGGCTGCACTGGCTACCTGTGGTTTTCCGAGTGCACTTCAAGGTGTTGGTTACCACCTTTAAAGCGCCCATGGCATAGGACCGGATATCTTCGGGACCGCCTTCTGTTACCACATGCCTCCCACCGACCGGTACGCTCTCATAGAGAGGGCCTCCTCAGGGTGCCGTCAGCCAGACAGTGCAGGCTGGCGACCCCCAGGGGGAGAGCCTTCTCTGTGGGGGCACCTACCCTCTGGAATGAGCTTCCCCCAGGACTTCAACAACTTCCAGACCTCCGGACTTTTCGCCGCGAGCTTAAAACATATCTATTCTTTCAGCAGGACTGGCTTAATAGGGTTTTAAATATGGATTTTATTGGGGTTTATTTTATATTTTGTATTGTATTTTAAATTTAGGCTATTGGAATAAGTTTTTTATAATATTGTTTTTATTGAATGTATTGTCTTTATTTTATCTGCCTGTTCACCGCCCTGAGTCCTCTGGGAGAAGGGCGGTATACAAATTAAATTATTATTATTATTATTATTATTATTATTATTATTATTATTATTATTATTATTATTATTAAAAAAGGAACAGGTCAAAGAATGTACAATAGAAAGGCTTAAAAACCAAATCTAACCTTTGGTTAAGATATACAAATGGAAACAATGGGAAAATATGTGTTGACAGGATTAAAATTTACATTACATAATATTTTTGTATTATATTTTTTCTAAAATCATGTACCGTTGATATATGACACCAGAAAAATTATCTAAGATATATAAAGATACTTCAAATTTGGAAATGTAAACAATCAGAAGAATCATGTTATCATGATTGGTGGATATAAAAAGGCTAGAAAATTTTGGGTTCCAATACATTCAGTGATTCAGAGGATTTTAAAGAATAATATTCAATTAAAATCAGAAGTCTTCTTCCTGGAACCAAAGGATAAACATTCAGAAAGAGCCATGAAACACCATTTTTAGATATGATAATTAAAGTGACAACATTGTATGTACAAAAAAGGAAATAGTTCATAATGCTTACAATGGATAAATACAGTCATGGCCGAAATTGTTGGCACCCCAGAAATTTTTCCAGAAAATCAAGTATTTCTCACAGAAAAGTATTGCAGTAACACGTTTTGCTATACACATGTTTATTCCCTTTGTGTGTATTGGAAACAAGAAAAGGCAGGCGAAAAAGCAAATTGGACATAATGTCACACAAAACTCCAAAAATGGGCTGGACAAAATTATTGGCACCCGTTCAAAATTGTGGATAAATAAGTTTCAATTGTTTCAAGCATGTGATGCTCCTTTAAACTCACCTGGGGCAAGTAACAGGTGTGGGCAATATAAAAATCACACCTGAAAGCAGATAAAAAGGAGAGAAGTTCACCGGGATAGCTCAGGCAATAGAGAAGCCTGTTATTAAAAACACAGAGCCTGCAATTACTGCAGGTTCGAGCCCAGCCCAAGGTTGATTCAGCCTTCCACCCTTTATAAGGTAGGTAAAATGAGGACCCAGATTGTTGGGGGGGCAATAAGTTGACTTTGTAAAAAAATATACAAATAGAATGAGACTATTGCCTTATACATTGTAAGCCGCCCTGAGTCTTCGGAGAAGGGCGGGGTATAAATGTAAACAAACAAAAAAACAAACCCTTAATCTTTGCATTGTATGTCTGTATGTGCCACACTGAGCATGGACAACAGAAAGAGGAGAAGAGAACTGTCTGAGGACTTGAGAACCAAAATTGTGGAAAAATATCAACAATCTCAAGGTTACAAGTTCATCTCCAGAGATCTAGATTTGCCTTTGTCCACAGTGCGCAACATTATCAAGAAGTTTGCAACCCATGGCATTGTAGCTAATCTCCTAGGTGTGGACGGAAGAGAAAAATTGATGAAAGGTTGCAGCGCAGGATAGTCCGGATGGTGGATAAGCAGCCCCAAACAAGTTCCAAAGAAATTCAAGCTGTCCTGCAGGCTCAGGGAGCATCAGTGTCAGCGCGAACTATCCGTCAACATGTAAATGAAATGAAACACTATGGCAGGAGACCCAGGAGGACCCCACTGCTGACACAGAGACATAAAAAAGCAAGACTACAGTTTGCCAAAATGTACTTGAGTAAGCCAAAATCCTTCTGGGAAAACATCTTGTGGACAGATGAGACCAAGATAGAGCTTTTTGGTAAAGCACATCATTCTACTGTTTACCGAAAACGAAATGAGGCCTGTAAAGAAAAGAATACAGTACCTACAGTGAAATATGGTGGAGGTTCAATGATGTTTTGAGGTTGTTTTGCTGCCTCTGGCACTGGGTACCTTGACTGTGTGCAAGGCATCATGAAATCTGAGGATTACCAAAGGCTTTTGGGTCACACTGTAGAGCCCAGTGTCAGAAAGCTGGGTTTGCGTCCGAGATCCTGGGTCTTCCAGCAGGACAATGACCCCAAACATACGTCAAAAAGCACCCAGAAATGGATGGCAACAAAGCGCTGAAGAGTTCTGAAGTGGTCCGCAATGAGTCCAGATCTAAATCCCATTGAACACCTGTGGAGAGATCTTAAAATTGCTGTTGGGAAAAGGGCCCTTCCAATAAGAGAGACCTGGAGCAGTTTGCAAAGGAAGAGTGGTCCAAAATTCCGGGTGAGAGGTGTAAGAAGCTTATTGATGATTATAGGAAGCGACTAATTTCAATTATTTTTTCCAAAGGGTGTGCAACCAAATATTAAGTTAAGGGTGACAATAATTTTGTCCAGCCCATTTTTGGAGTTTTGTGTGATATTATTTCCAATTTGCCTTTTTTCCTGCCTTTTGTTTTGTTCCAATACACACAAAGGGAATAAACATGTATATAGCAAAACATGTGTTACTGTAATACTTTTCTGTGAGAAATACTTTTATTTTCTGGAAAAATTTCTGGGTTGCCAACAATTTCGGCCATGACTGTAATTAATAAAGACAGAACTTGCTTAAATGGATAAATTAACTTGTTTGATTAGAAAAAATATTTACATTATTGATGATTGAAAACATCTTATAGACTTTGTGAAAAAAAAAGTGAATGGTTTTTGGCTTTGATAATTAGACAAGATAAATTATAGATAGAAAATTTTTTTAGAGATTAAAATATAATTGTACTTAAAATTGCTGTGAAGATTGCTGTAACTTCATTTTTCTACTTTGTACCCTTTTTGCACATTTAATTTTTATTTCTTTTTTGTTCTACTTTAGTTTAACTATTTAGTTTTAACTATTGTTTTTAACTATTAAAACTTTCAATGAAACATCAGACACAGAGGGGTGCAATCAAGTAAAAACTTACAAATGATGTTGCAAAGCAAAAGCTGAGAATAAACTGAAAAGAAAACATACTACTAACAAAGGAGTTTATTCAAATATGATCAAAAGATAAAGAAAAACATGAACAATTATACCAACTGCCAAATGAAAACCAAAAAAGTGCTGACAAATAACACTAAGAAACTGCTACTGTTTTGTCCAATCGGCTCCAAAAGGTGACTGTAATTGCACCAAGTAACAAAGAACAAGATAAAAAAAATAGAATTGAAGACTGAACCACAGTCAGAGAATACCTAGTTTATTACCAACGAAGTGGTCGAAGTGCTGTCCCGGTGCCTGGAAGCTGTACGGGTCTGGATGGGGAGAAACAGACTCAAACTCAATCCCTCCAAGACGGAGTGACTGTGGATGCCGGCATTCCGGTACAGTCAGCTGCATCCGCAGCTGACTGTTGGGGGCGAGTTAGTGGCCCCAAAGGAGGTGGTTCACAACTTGGGCGTCCTCCTGGATGGACGGCTGTCTTTTGATGAACACCTGGCGGCCGTCGCCAGGAGGGCCTTTTACCAGGTTCGCCTGGTTCGCCAGTTGCGTCCCTTCCTTGACTGGGATGCCTTATGCACGGTCACTCACGCTCTGGTTACGTCTAGGCTGGATTATTGCAATGCTCTCTACATGGGGCTGCCCTTGAGGTGCACCCGGAGGCTGCAGTTAGTCCAGAATGTGGCTGCGCGAGTAGTAACGGGAGCCGCTCGTGGCTCCCACGTGACATCGCTGCTCCGTAGCTTGCACTGGCTTCCTGTGGTCTTTCGGGTGCGCTTCAAGATTTTGGTAACTATCTTTAAAGCGCTTCATGGCTTAGGACCCGGGTACTTACGAGACCGCCTACTGTTACCCTTTGCCTCCCACCGGCCCGTACGCTCGCACAGAGAGGGTCGCCTCAGGGTGCCGTCCGCCAAACAGTGTCGGCTGGCGGCCCCCAGGAGTAGGGCCTTCTCTGTGGGGGCAGTGACGCTCTAGAACGAACTTCCCCTCGGCCTGCGTCAAGTGCCTGATCTTCGGACCTTCCGTCGTGAGCTCAAAACATATTTATTCATTAAAGCGGGACTGGTATAATTAGTGATGTATTTTAATTGGGTTTTTTAATATTTTTAACTTTTTAATTTAAATTTTAATAATCAGCCTTTAAAATTTGCTCTTTTTAAATGTTGTTTTAAATTGTATACATCTTTGTTTTTATTCTGGCTGTACACTGCCCTGAGTCCTTCGGGAGAAGGGCGGTATAAAAATTTAATAAATAAAATAAATAAAAAATAATAAATAAAATAAATGGCCAATGATGGGTATCTCTGGACAAAACAAGTGACAAAATTACACCATAATGCAAGTGCTGTGATTTATATCAGAACACAAGTACATAAACAACTCACTCTGCACATTATCAGTTTGTGTTAGGATATTGTAAATATCAATTTGACACTCTATTTGAGATTATTGAAAGAAATAACTAATGGCTGGGACAGTCTTTATGTATGATCCTATTACCTAGAACAGATGTTCTCAAAGTGGTCTCCAAGACAATTTCAGGGGGTCCCTGAAGTCAAATAAATATCTTGAAATGTCTCAAGTTCTAATTTCTATTACAATGAATATTGATAGATATAACACACAAAGTCCAGAGCTCTTTGAGGTCTTCGTATTTTAGAATGTAAAGGAGTCCTGAGACAAAAATGTGTGAGAATTGCTGACCTAGAAAATAGATTAAATACTATATGAATGGAAGAAAACAAGTATATGTCTTTAAAAAGATGAAAAAGAAGAGATTAAAGAACCACAGCCTATTCACAAAAATGTAGACACCTAAGAAGATTCTACAACAGCTCAAAAAAAGTAATCTCCAGGCAATCTTGAAACATTACAGTATTTATCAGAAGTCACATAGTTTTGCCAAGAACAAATCTTGCCAGACTGGATGTGTTTATGCAGAGGATGAACAACCAGCTGCTCAAAATGCATTAGTTTGGATTTTACACTAAGAAGGGAGTTGGACTAAAGGGCCCTTTTCAAAAATATGATAAACCAGACATAAAAATTAGTCATGTCCAAAAACAATTACACTTCTATACACAAAATTTACTTTCGCATCATTGAAACCTGGGCCCAATGCATTATTAATCCATCTTTTTGTAGATATTCTTGAAATATCCAATTTCTATAATTATCTTGGAACCGTTTGTGTAATGAATGCAATTTGATAAAACGTGACTTATCTTTCAGCACACTACTATCCATTCCTAATTAAATCTCTCTACCTTTATAAAAAATACTAACCGAACTGAAACTTATAGACTGAAAACCCATGATTTTTTTCGATCCAGTGTGCATTTAAGCAGAAACAGCAATTACCTTGTAAGAATAAACTTTTAAAATCAAAAGGCATTTATACACCCTATCAAATTTTCTCCCAATCAAACAGCCATTAGGTCTTCCCATCCCCTTGAAGCCAGTTTTAAAATGAAGCAATCTAACTAGAATATATGTAATAATTGTTTAGGAATCACTGATATAAGCTCAACAAAATTCTATTCTATTCTATTCTATATGTGAAGTGTTAATACTTTTGTCATATTTAAAGTTTTACTTGGGTCAAGTATATTGAAATCTCATAGTATTAATGACTGAAATGACCTGGAATGTTATACGAATATTTTACATGAATACCGTATATACTCGAGTATAAGCCGATCCGAATATAAGCCGAGGCACCTATTTTTACCACAAAAACTGGGAAAAACTATTGACTCGAGTATAAGCCGAGGGTGGGAAATGAGGCAGCTACTGGTCAATGTAAAAAATAAAGATAGAGCCAAGTAAAATAACATGAATATTTATTTGAACGAAAAACAATAAAAGTGCAAAAGGGGGAAGGAGGATTCCCAGCTTTAGAAAATTTAGAACTACGCCGCCTTTGGTATGACCTGAGCATAGCTCATAAAATTATCTGCTACAATGTACTTCCTATCAATGACTACTTCAGCTTCAACCACAACAATACACGAGAACACAATAGATTCAAACTTAAAAGTGAACCTCTCCAATCTAGATTGCAGAAAATGTGACTTCAGTAACAGAGTTGTTAATGCCTGGAATGTGCTACCTGACTCTGTGGTCTCTTCCCAAAATCCCCAAAGCCTTAACCAAAGACTATCTAGTATTGACCTCACCCCATTCCTAAGAGGTCTGTAAGGGGCATGCATAAGAGCAGCAGCGTGCCTACCGTTCCTGTCCTAATGTTCCCTTTAGTTGTATTCCTTTTATGTATTCAATTCATGCTTATATTTATATAATTATTTAATATGTATTTGACAAAATAAAATGAATGAATGAATGAATGAATAGAATAGAATAGAATAGAATTTTTATTGGCTAAGTGTGATTGGACACACAAGGAATGAATGAATGAATGAATGAGTGAGTGAGTTACTTCAACAACATTGTCTCACAGAAATTGACAATACAACTGCAAGCATGAAAATGAGTCCTCCTTTAGCTTCCAAGGGACCAGGGTGCCTCTGAAGGTCAGTGCTCTAAGCACTAAGAACCCAGCACAAATCTAAGCCTGTATGCACACCAATAGTGAAAATACCCTGCACAGTGTCTCTTGGCAGAAGGTTAATTTTCATAGACGTTGGGGTGGCTTTTTTTTTTTTTTTTGGCAGGGCAATAAGGGTCTCTAATATCATTAAACCCAAGTGTGAGGAAAAAGACAGCAGCTAAAATGTTAAGGCCAGTTGTGTGACCTTCTCCAATACAGTTGGCCTGGCTGTTTGCCAAAACTTAAAACACCCTCCCATCCCCCTCCTGCTAAAGCTTCTTTCTTAAAACAATTGTGGTCTTTGCCTTTCATTGTGCCAATCGACTTTAGAAGTCTGTGTGTGTGTGTGTGTGTGTGTGTGTGAGAGAGAGAGAGAGAGAGAGGAGGAGGAGGGAGTGCAAAGGGGAAGGAGGATTCCCAGCTCTAAACAAAGGAAATCCCGGAATGCCAGCGAAAGGCGGTGCTCACGTTCCTCCTCCCTTGCTCAAAAGCCCCAACATGATATTGGAATTGGATGCCATTATATACCTGCTGAGGGGATAATTTGAATAACTTGAAAGATATAAAAGCTCTAAACATATTTGTTTAAAAATCTAAAATCTATACTTAAAATAAATGAATATAAAGTAATAAAGTTCTTTAAAGTTGTAATTCACTTTGCTGCTGAAAAAGAAAAGAAGCTTAACACCTTAAATGGTATTTATTAACTGAAATATCATCAAATCAAATATATAATGAGGTATATTATAATGACCTTTGTTTTCAGAAAGAAGCATGATGGAAGTTTTTCAATAAAGGGGGAAATATAGAAAAAACTTAGTGTCATGCTCATATATCATCTTTACAGATGTTGTTAACACTATACTATGGCAGCATATGATGGTACACTGTTTCAATCAATTTCAGGATGAAAAACTCATCAATGAGGAGGAGGAGTATAATTTATTAACCTTGTATGATATCAGTTTCTCAAGGACTCTAGAAGGACCGAGGAAGAAATCTCTGCCCCTCCCACTTTCCCTTTCCAACCCAGCCTTCCAAGGGGACCTTTGAGGGAGAAATCTCTGCCCCCTCCCCACTTTCCCTTTCCAAGGCAGCCTTCCAAGAGGACCTCTCGAAAAGAGCGAAAGCTTTCTCCTGGCCGTTTTACCACCACCACACCCTCCACGCCGGCCATGGCACGAGCTCAGATTGCCGGCTGGGGATGATGGGCGCTGCAGTGCGATCTCGGGAGAGACTAGGAGGGAAGAAAGAATGACTGTTTCCCACACCCTAGGATTGGGAAAACATTGACCCCCTTAGTTGCGGGAGAAGGGTTGCGCTTCAAAGCGGTCGCCTCCATCCATCAATCCATCCTTCCTTCCTTACTTCCATCCATCCATCCATCCTTTTTTTTCCCAGCGAGCGTGCGTGTGTGTGACATGCAAGCAAGGCGTCTCACAGGCGTGTGTGTGTGTGTTTGTGGTGGGGTCTCGTCCCAGCCACCCACCCACTCGCTCCCTTTCCCTCTTCGGGCGTGGGCTGTTCCCGTTCGCCTGGCCTCCGTCCTCCGATCTCCTGCGCTGGGAGGCGGCGGCGAGCCAGCGGCAACCGGGCACCGTGGACTTTGGCAAGGAGGAAGGTGGGAGGAAGCGGAGCTGCCGGCTGTGGGGTTGAGGGGCGTGCAAGAGGAGTGAGCGTGGAAAGGCCTTTTGTGTGTGTGTGTGCGTGTGTGCGCCTGTGTGCCCTAGGGAGGAAGCGGAGCTGCCGGCTGTGGGGTTGAGGGCGTGCAAGAGGAGCGGCGTGGAAAGGCCTTTTGTGTGTGTGTGCGTGTGTGCGCGCCTGTGTGCCCTAGGGAGGAAGCGGAGCTGCCGGCTGTGGGGTTGAGGCGTGCAAGAGGTGGCGTGGAAAGGCCTTTTGTGTGTGTGTGCGTGTGTGCGCGCCTGTGTGCCCTAGGGAGGAAGCGGAGCTGCCGGCTGTGTGGGGTTGAGGCGTGCAAGAGGAGCGCCTCCTCCTCTTCCTCCACGCCGCTCCTCTTGCACGCCTCAACCCCACCATCCCCCACCCTCTCCGCGCATGAAGGTCACCTCCTCCCTCTTCCAGGCGGCGGCGGCGGCTCCGGCGGCGGCGCGGCGGCTCAGCGGGCGCCACAGCCGGCAGCTCCGCTTCCCTCCCACCGGTCCCAGTCCAGCCGAACGGTGAAAGCGACATGCCGAGCGCCGCTCCGCTTTCACCGTTCGGCTGGATTGGGACCGGCTTGGCTTGGGTCCGCGCGGCGGGGCGGGGGAGCCGCCAGCCTTCTCGGCTGAGGGAGGGAGGGTTTCCCCGAACGGTGAAAGCTGGATCTTCCAGACTCGCAGAGTTCCAAGCCCCATCATCCACAGGCGGCCCTTGCCAGGGGGCCCCACATCTGGCACACCGGGGAAGGGATGTGGGGGGGGGAGCTTCAACGCATTCGGAAAAGCCGCCTGGCCGGAGCTCCAGCTCTGCTCGGGGGGCGCCTGAAGCCTTCCTACAAGCCCCCTTCTACCCACCCCTTTTCTCCCCGCCCGCCCAGCCGTGTAGAGCCAGGGGTTTGGTTGGGTCGACCCGGTAGCCTTCCCCACGCAGCCCGGCTCGCTTGAAACCCTCAGGCCAACCGATGCAGGGAAGGTGAAGCGAAACTCCAGCCAAGGTTGCAATTCAAAGCCGCCCGCTCTTGGGCTCATCATCCCCGCGTTAAGCTTCCAGCCGCAAACGCCAGGCGTTAGCCCGGCCGTCCCCGTCACGAGACCCGGGCGAGCACGGACGGAGGAGCCCAGCGGGTTGCTTTGAACTGGGTATCCTTGCGGCTCTTAGGAACTCGCCGCAAGAGAGACAGGACGGGCCAGCTGGGGGCCCGGCAGCTCCTCCAACCCGCAGCCCTTTCAAGGGGAAACCCTCCCTCCCTCAGCCGAGAAGGCTGGCGGCTCCCCCGCCCCGCCGCGCGGACCCCAGCCAAGCCGGTCCCAATCCAGCCGAACGGTGAAAGCGGAGCGCGCCGGCATGTCGCTTTCACCGCTCGCTGGACTGGGACCGTGGGAGGAAGCGGAGCTGCCGGCTGTGGCGCCCGCTGAGCCGCCGCCGCCGCCGCCGCCGCCGCCGCCGCCTGGAAGAGGAGGAGGTGACCTTCACGCGCGGAGAGGGTGGGGGATGGTGGGGTTGAGGGGCGTGCAAGAGGAGCGAGCGTGGAGGAAGAGGAGGAGGCGCGCTCCTCTTGCACGCCCCTCAACCCCCCCACACAGCCGGCAGCTCCGCTTCCCTCCCTAGGGCACACAGGCGCGCACACACACGCACACACACACAAAAAGGCCTTTCCACGCTCACTCCTCTTGCACGCCCCTCAACCCCCCCACAGCCGGCAGCTCCGCTTCCCTCCCACCTTCCTCCTTGCCAAAGTCCGCGGTGCCCGAAGCCGTTCGCTGGCTCGCTCGCCCGCTCCCAGCGCAGGAGATCGGAGGACGGAGGCCAGGGCGAACGGGAACACTGCACCACCAGGGCTTCCCCGCGCCAATGCACAGCCCGCCAAGTTTGCGCCGTCCGCCCACCAGACACGGGAATGGGGGCCGGCCTGGGGGCGACAAATCCCGCGAGACCTCGGCGGGCCCGCTCCCCGTCCCTCCCATGGGAGTCCGTTCGGTACCCCCTCCTGTGCGGGGTTCCCGAAGACGTAGACTCGAGTATAAGCCGAGGGGACGTTTTTCAGCACAAAAAACGTGCTGAAAAACTCGGCTTATACTCGAGTATATACGGTACTCTTGAATTAGAAAATTAATCAGTATTTCAGGATGGTTCTAAATATTAGCATGAATATGAAACATTTTTTTTAAAAAAATTAGCATTAAAATGTTTAAAAAATGAATATTTAAATTTTACAACTTAAACAAATCATTTCTAGAAGGATCCACAGTAGACAAACTTAAATTATCCTACATACCATAGTTATACAGAATAGTCTGGAATGCTCTTTCCAAGGTGTGACCAAACAACCAGAATGAAATCACATGCAGCCACAAGTACAATTAAATAGCTTTTGAAAACGATAACAAATTTAACTTATATTAGAGTACTATAACTAGAGAGAAAACAGCAACGTTTATGCTGCTAAGTACACGTTCATTTTCGTCCTTTTTTGCTGCTTTGAGATTTTTTGATACCTCCCAATCTGCTCCTATCACCCCAAACTTATATAGTGCCTTGCATTCCTGTTAACAAATCCCACCCATTCCAAAACTAGGAGGCTGAAAGGTATAGTTTGAAGAACGGGCGCAAAGAAAAGGAAAGCACCACAGAGGAGTGGATTCGTTTTTCAGCGTTTTAGTTTCCTGCATTAAAAAAATGAGGGGGAGCCGCAGAAAGTACCGGCCGTAAAATAAGACGCAGGAAATGAGTCCGCGCGCCGGGAGGCTCCAATCAGCAATTCTCTCCTTTCAAAGTGAGAGAACTCGAAAGCACAATAGAAAAAAGGAAAAGAATAGGGCGCCGGTAAGGGGAAGAAGAATTTGAATGAGAGAGCAGGGCGGGGAACTGAGGAATGACCGAGAAACGTCGAACAAAAGTGGGGATACAGGGAGACTTTCGCTCTGGAAAGAAAACGAACTTCAACCCAGAGCCCAAAGAATCGAGAGGAAGGTTGAGGCGAACTTGTCCGTCCCCGCAGCCTTTCAGCCGCCTTCAGCCGAAAGGAGGAGCCAGAAGGGAGAAATGCGGTTTTGGTTAACTACTAGTTGGGCGCGAGCCTCCACCAAGGGCGAGCAGCAAGCGCGGATAGCCGAGGCTTGGCCCGCCGCTACAGCTTTCGCCGCCACCGGAAGAAGCGCGAGGGAAGAAAGAAACTGAAGGTGCCTAAACGGGCCCGGGATCTGCTCCTCCATCTGTCACCGTCCCCGCCCAAGCCGGCATTTCCACTCCCGCCCTTCCCCAGCTCGGGATGGAGACTCACCCATGGTGCTGGTGGCGGCTGGGGCTATTCTTGCTGACGTTCTTCCCACTCAGCCGCGGCTGCAAGGAGCGAAACGACCCCCTCCCTCAACAGAAGTGGTGCTTCTGCTGCTACTACCGCTGCACCACCAATTCTCCAACCCCCAACGCTGACTTCGCTGCGTAACCGCCAAACAGCCTAATTGACGCCTACGCACACGTACTGAGAGACCGAAGGGGCTGGGAGACTCCACAGTCTCTTCCGGCCTCGTCTAAGATATCGCGAGAATTTCCACCCCGAAAATATTTAATCTTGTCCGCAATCAGTTTTCTTCCTCCTTTCTTTTCTATCCCAACCACTAAGACACTTTCCTCCATCTTTATTTCGGGCATATTTTTCCATCGTGAAACTTCACTGGTTTCTATGAAAACAAGCTATTTGTGGTGTTTTATCGTACCGAACCTGGACATATATTAATTACTAGTCTATAGATAGGTACTTATTTAGGATCGGTTACAGTTTCCGCAGGGGAAGCGGCAAAAAATAAAAGATCTCAAAGATGGATGCCACGGTTACTGCGCAAGAGCTATTTTGATTGCGAGGTAGGAGGTATTCGTGGGCAGGCGTAGTCTTGCCAGGCTTTCACGGATTAGGCCTCTAGTTCTACAGAAAAGTGCGGAAGAAGCACCAACAGTTTGCCAAGGAGGGGAGTTAATGATGCGGGAACTGTAACAGAGAGGAAGGTCAACTCTGAATGATGAATCGAAAAATCTGTGAAAAATGAAGGTGAAACAGAATGTTGCAATCTCCAGCGCGATCCGCTGGAGATTGCAACATTTAGACAACGGGGCTTCGCAAGCTTCTCCTTGCTCTCTTTTTTTCATCCCAAAGTTTTCTTTATGCTCTATGCGCATTGCACGTCAGAACAACAAGGACAGGTTTTCCCTTCGCTCCCACCCCATGCCATCACTCTGCTAAACAACTAATTCCCACAATACTGTTAAACTATCTAGAAAGGCAATATTACCATCATTATTCTCATCTTCCCTATTACCTATCACCTTATCTTCTTAGGACTATAACTTTGTTACTTGTATCTTACGATTTCAATGGTTTAATTAGTATCCTCGTATGAATTATGTTGATTGCTTATTTTGTATCCATGACTATTACTAAGTGTTGTATCTTTTTTTTTTATTTCTTTGTCACAACAGTATACACAAACAATTGTCATAGATAAAACAACATGTCTTGAAGAAAATATATAAGTAAAAAATATGCATCAACTATATTAATTTGATATAATGAAGGGAACAATAGGACAGGAACCGTAGGCACTATTGTGCTCTTATGCATGCCCCTTATAGTCCTCTTAGGAGTGGGCTGAGGTCAATAGTAGACAGTTTTTGGTTGAAGATTTTGGGATTTTGAGTAGAGACAATGGAGTCAGGTAATGCGTTCCAAGCATTAACAACTCTGTTACAGAAGTCATATTTTCTGCAATCAAGTTTGAAGCGGTTGACATTTAGCTTGAATCTATTTTTGCTCTTGTAATATTGTGATTGAAGCTGAAGTAGTCTTTTATAGGAAGGATATTGCAATAGATGATTTTGTGTGTTAAACACAGGTCATGTCAAAGTCGACGGAGTTGTAAGTTTTCTAATCCCAGGATTTCAAGTCTGGTGGTATAAGGTATTTTGTTGTTTTCGGAGGAGTGAAGAACTCTTCTAGTGAAATATTTCTGGACTCGTTCTATTGTATTTATGTCAGAGATGTGGTATGGGTTCCAGACGGATGAACTGTATTCAAGAATAGGTCTGGCAAATGTTTTGTATGCTCTAGTTAGTAGTGTAGAGTTTTTGGAAAAGAAGCTGCGTAAAATTAGGTTTAAAACTCTTAGGGCCTTTTTTGCTATGTAGTTGCAGTGGGCTTTGGCATTTAGGTCATTTGATATGAGAACTCCAAGATCTTTGACAGGGTGGGGGTCGTCAGTTAGGTAATGCCCATTAAGTTTGTACTTGATGTTAGGGTTCTTTTTTCCAATATGTAAGACTGAGCATTTGCTGGTTGAGATTTGGAGTTGCCAAATTTTAGACCAATCGGAAATTAAGTCGAGATCTTCTTGAAGGGTAGAAGTATTATTAGTGGTATTAAATAGTTTGACATCATCAGCAAAGAGAACACAATAACTTGAGATGAGGTCACAGAGATCATTTATGTATAGTATGAAGAGTGTTGGTCCAAGAACACTACCTTGGGGAATGCCACTTTTGACAGGAACAGGATTTGATATAGCGTTGCCAATCTAATATTGTATTATGAATGTATTTTTACAATGACTATGATAATCCCTTCTGCCAACCTAGCAGTTTGAAAGCACATAAAAAATACAAGTAGAAAAATAAGGACCACCTTTGATGGGAAGGTAACAGCGTTTGGTGCGCCTTTGGCATTTAGTCATGCTGGCCACATGACCACGGAGACATCTTCGGATAGCGCTGGCTCTTCGCTTTGAAACAGAGATGAGCACCGTCCCGTAGAGTTGGGATAGACTAGCCCATATGTGTGAGGGGAACCTTTACCTTTACCTTATGATAATCTATCACTATTGTTGTATGTACACAGAGCTTATGCACCAAAGATAAATTCCTTGTGTGTCTAAATCAAACTTGGCCAGTAAAGAATTCTTCTAACAGTAAAACAGCAAGGGCTTCATGTCCATAAAGAAATGTTGTAACAGTTTGATTTTTACTACATTGTGATGTGCTTGAAGTCATGAGAAAACTGGTTTGTGGGACAACTTTGTCCCATTCATTGTAACTTCATGACCCTTTTTCAGGTCATTACTTCAACACAAAAAGCACAGAGATTTTCCAAATTAAGTTTATTCTACTGTTTAAAAAGCTATACCACATACTTTTGGAAGTATTAAATAACAGTTAACATATAAATAATTTATCTGCGCATTGTAACAACCACAAAAACATGGCAATATACAATATTGCAAGCATTTCAGGGATCATTATGTGCAATCCACTCACTCCCAACTCTTAATGATGACTTATCCTGATGTCTTTCCAGCCTAGCGAAAACATTTTTAAAAATATTGATTCTGCATGATTTAGGATTTAAATGTACCAGTAGTGCTAATCCATAATTGGCATAGAGTTTCTACCACAAAATGGCTAAATTTCATCTCACTATCTGAGATACAAATTTCTTTTACTAATAAATATACCAACACAAAATAAGCACTTTATAAGTTAGGATATGAATGTGGCCATCTGACCATCAGTATTTCTCCCCTGCTGTCACAATGAAGATACAGATTTCTATTCATAAAGACTTTAACAAACATTCTCTGTTTCTGAAAAAAAAAACCTAAGTGAAAACATTAAAATGGGATGGTTTGTTTTTCTGCTTGTATGAATGAGGATTGTATCAAGCTATTTTCCAATACAGCCCTTCCAAAATCAGGATATACTGTATAATAGTGGTTCTCAATCACTGGTCTCCAGATCCCTGGGGGGCTGTCATTGCTTGAAAACATGTTATGATTTAAATCTTGAGTTAAATTGTGGTGGTCCATGGCCACAAAACATATTTAAAGGGGTCCATGGTGAAGAAAAGGTTGAGAAACATTGCTGTAAAACACTATATTCATGTCACATGCTGCTTGACCTTTTTTAAAAACCCCGCAATATTTCTAAGTTCGTTTTATACCCTTAGCTATAAACTTAACAATGCAATGCAAACTTTGATTGCAAAATATGCTAAACTAAAATGTCCAGTAGTGCTATTATATAGATGCTATTATTATTATTATTATTATTATTATTATTATTATTATTATTATTATTATTATTAATTTATTTAATTTATATACCGCCCTTCTCCCGAAGGACTCAGGGTGGTTTACAGCCATGATAAAAAGCACAAATCAGAAAGTTAAAAAAGCATTTAAAAACTAATTAAATTAAAGGCTGAAAGAATTAATAAAACTAAATGCCAAATTTAATAAAACTATATTAAAACCCCAATAAAAAGCTTCATTAAGCCAGCCCTGCACGATGGAACAGAAAGGTCTTTAGCTCGCGGTGAAAGGTCCAGAGATCAGGAAGTTGACGTATCCTCGGAGGCAGTTCATTCCAGAGGGCAGGAGCCCCCATAGAGAAGGCTCTCCCCCTGGGGGTCACCAGTCTACATTGTTTGACCGACGGCACCCTGAGGAGACCCCCTCTATGGGAGCACACTGGTTGATGGGAGGCTATTGGTAGCAGCAGGCGGTCTCTTAGATAACCAGGTCCTATGCCATGGAGCGCTTTAAAGGTGATAACCAACACCTTGAATTCACCCGGAAGACCACCGGAAGCCAGTGCAGCTCGCACAGGATAGGTGTTACATGGGAGCCTTGAGTTGCTCCCACTATTACCCGCGCGGCTGCATTCTGAACCAGTTGGAGCCTCCGGGTGCTCTTCAAGCACTATAGCAATATAGCAATATAGGTTAAAGCTGACTGCAATTGGAATTAAAAAGATGTTCTATAGGTGACATGAGCAAAATAGGAACTACATAATGACTAAGCTTCCTAAATTTACTTCCTAAATCAAAATGCATAATATAATTGATTGTGAGTGATGTAATGCAACATATAATCTCAAAAAAAGGCATCTTATACACATTTATTTATAATACAATTACAGTATTTTTCGCACTATAAGATACTTCCTCCCCACCCCCCAAAAAAATGGGTGGAAATGTCTGCGCGGAGGGTAAATATTGCAGCGGAGGGAGGAAGGTTGGTGCCACCTGTCACCACCACCATCTGTCAAGCTGCTGCCATTCACCACTACTGGGGAACATTGGAGCTTCGCTGCTGAGCAGCTGATTGGCGATTGGATCAGCCTCCCGAATATTGCCAATCAGCTGTTCTAGCAGCAGGCATCGCCGCCGCCAATCATTGTCAATCACCGTCAATCATCACTGCTGTGTGGCAGTGATAGGCAGCAGCGATGCCCGCTGCCTAGAAAGCTGATTGGTAGTATTCCGGAATGTCGATCCAACTGCCAATCAGCTGCTCAGCAGCGAAGGCTCCAGCATTCCCTGGCAGCGGCAGCAGCTCAGCTCAGTTGACTGGTCGTGGGTGCAACGGAGTGGAGCCCTGACTAGCCACATGCTGGGGCTGCGATAATGTCCTGAAGCTGACCAGGCTGTTTGCTGCAAGGGCGCTAGCCAGATGAATACCAGATGGATGCTGGGAGGCAGAATTTGTTTTCTTGTTTTCCTCCTCCAAAGCTAATGTGCATCTTATGCTCCAGTGCGTCTTTCAGTGCGAAAAATATGGTATTTACTTACTCCATATCATCCCATCAGATTATTTAAAAACTGCTATCTTGTGCACATTTTCTTAGTATTTCCATCAAACTCACTTAAACTTTTATATTAGTGTAAGTTCCTTGCATTAATTTCTTTTATTGTATGTCAGCCATAAAGATCTAATATATGATAGACTGACATTTTTATATCCAACTATGTGTTGATCTCCCTCAAGTCTAATGAATGGAAAATAATATAACAGCAAATTCTTATATTAGAGGACCATTTGGAAACAGGAGAAAAGCTCTTATAAGAAATAGAGAAATTTGGAACTGTAGCAGGCCTGAAAATAAATAAAAACAAAACATAGATAATTACCAAGAACCTCAGAAAAGGACAGGACAAGAAATTAGAGGAGAAACTAGGAATTCAAGTTATCAAAAAGATAAAGTACCTGGGCACTTGGCTTACAGCAAAAACATCTTCAGTAAAGGAAGACTCTAAAATATTGCAGCGGAGGGAGGAAGGTTGGTGCCACCTGTCACCACCACCATCTGTCAAGCTGCTGCCATTCACCACTACTGGGGAACATTGGAGCTTCGCTGCTGAGCAGCTGATTGGCGATTGGATCAGCCTCCCGAATATTGCCAATCAGCTGTTCTAGCAGCAGGCATCGCCGCCGCCAATCATTGTCAATCATCAATCATCACAATCATCACTGCTGTGTGGCAGTGATAGGCAGCAGCGATGCCCGCTGCCTAGAAAGCTGATTGGTAGTATTCCGGAATGTCGATCCAACTGCCAATCAGCTGCTCAGCAGCGAAGGCTCCAGCATTCCCTGGCAGCGGCAGCAGCTCAGCTCAGTTGACTGGTCGTGGGTGCAACGGAGTGGAGCCCTGACTAGCCACATGCTGGGGCTGCGATAATGTCCTGAAGCTGACCAGGCTGTTTGCTGCAAGGGCGCTAGCCAGATGAATACCAGATGGATGCTGGGAGGCAGAATTTGTTTTCTTGTTTTCCTCCTCCAAAGCTAATGTGCATCTTATGCTCCAGTGCGTCTTTCAGTGCGAAAAATATGGTATTTACTTACTCCATATCATCCCATCAGATTATTTAAAAACTGCTATCTTGTGCACATTTTCTTAGTATTTCCATCAAACTCACTTAAACTTTTATATTAGTGTAAGTTCCTTGCATTAATTTCTTTTATTGTATGTCAGCCATAAAGATCTAATATATGATAGACTGACATTTTTATATCCAACTATGTGTTGATCTCCCTCAAGTCTAATGAATGGAAAATAATATAACAGCAAATTCTTATATTAGAGGACCATTTGGAAACAGGAGAAAAGCTCTTATAAGAAATAGAGAAATTTGGAACTGTAGCAGGCCTGAAAATAAATAAAAACAAAACATAGATAATTACCAAGAACCTCACAAAAGGACAGGACAAGAAATTAGAGGAGAAACTAGGAATTCAAGTTATCAAAAAGATAAAGTACCTGGGCACTTGGCTTACAGCAAAAACATCTTCAGTAAAGGAAGACTCTAAAATATTGCAACAAATTCAAAAATACTTAGAAAATTGGGCAAAACTACAAATTTTATTGATTGGGAGAATTGCCATGATAAAGATGAACATCCTACCTAAAGTTTTATATTTGTTTCAAACAATACCTATAAAATTGGGGAAAACATTTTTGACAAATTGAATAAAATTATTAGTAAATTTATATGGCTAGGGAAAAAATCCTGAATTAAATTTAAAATGTTACAAGATGTCAGAAGTAAGGTTGGATTTGGCCTCCTAGATTGGGAACAATACTGTCATGGCTCAGAGAATGGATAAATTTGAAGAATGGAAGAATTTTAACAAATGATTTGCAGAAGGGTTGGCATGCCTTTATCTGGGATGGAAAAGACAAAGCCCATAAGTATTTCCAGAGGCATCAAGTGAGGGAAGTACTATTAGAAACATGGACAAAAATTAAAAGGAACTTTTATTCAAAAATTCCAAGTTGGGTGTCGACAATGGAAGCCTTGGTCTACCCTAATTTAATTGACCTTAATAAAATAATAACATACAACGAACTGTTAGACGGATTAGGAAATTTGAAATCTAGACAAAAATTATTAGAAGAAGGAATCAAAATTGACTGGTGGCCCTATTTACAAATCCAAACAAAATACAAGAAAGACTTAGAATTATATGGATTCCAAACTGACCGACAAGAAATGGATAAGATATTAACTGGGACTGATGAGAAAATAATTACCAAAATATATAAATGCCTCCTTCAGTTTGAAATGGAGGAGGAAACGGTGAAGGAAATGATAATTTGGGCAAAAAAATTTGGGTATAATATTGAATTAGAGTATTGGGAAAAACTATGGGGAACAAATTATAAGATGATGATGTTGCCATGAATCTGAATTATTTTTATTGGGAATTATCAAACAGAAGATTAGAAAAGAAATGTATTACCTCATACTACACTTAATTATGGCCGCCAGAATTTCATTTGCACAAAATTGGAAGCTAAATTCTGCTCCATCAAACTCGATTATTAAAAAGGTGCTAGAATACGCAGAAGCAGATAAATTAACAATGGAATTAAAAGACCAAGAGGAAACTATATATTATGAAACATGGAATAGATTGTATAACTGGTTGGAGAAAGAATCTAAAATTAATGTATGAATGTATAAACATAAGAGAAGATACTATAGAGGAATAAAATAGGTAATGTGTAATAGATAGCTACAAAGTGTAATGAATTTAGAAATTAGCTAGTAATATATAAAATGTATATGTATATAGTTTGATTAAAAGATAATGTTATCAAAGATGCCAGTGTCAGAAAGCTGTAAAAATGTAACAATGATTTTAAAGATGTAAATGCTGAATAAAAACTATTTTAAAAAAACAAAAAACAGCAAATTCTTTAAAAGATGTAAACATCAACACATTGTGTACGGAACAATTGTAACAAAAAAATCTTGTTTTGAGAAGTGTTTCTTATGTTGCATTGGTGAATGTCCATTGCATCAGTTATCCAAAGAAAGAAGCTTTGATCCAAAGAAATCCAATGATGTAATCTTGGTGAGAGGCACACACTTATACTTATTGTCTGAAATTGAAAAAGAGTATTTTGTTGTAAATATAGTAATAATGGTAAATATGTTTTTATTCCAGGATACAATAGGACAAATTCTTAATCTCTTAGTTAGCAGTTTTTAGACAAGTTTTCCAGGCTTTAAATATATATTGGGTACTTTAAGATTCGTATCAAGCTTATCAGGAACACATTGGTAAAAATATTTTTGTTATGAATAAAATAAATATAAATTTGATGGATCAAGTCCCTTGAATCTAGCTTTGTCTGCACTGCTGTGGGAGAGTTTGGGCCTATCATGATATCTCAGTTCAACCTACTTTATATGTTTGTTGTAGATGATAATATAGAAGAGGATCCCTGTGCTCCTTAAGAAAATATGGGTTGCAATAAACGGATAAATGTAGTATAAACCAGTAGTAACATAGTCATTTCACAATATGTAAATATTGACTAAGGGACATACAAATAATAGTATTGTAGAAAGTCAGCACCTACCTCACCTAGAATAATAAAATATTTTGGGAGATATTTAAAAAAATGCAGAATATTATCCTTAAGGGAGAAATGGAGAAACATGTTTTTTAGAGGTAGGAAACAGACTCAGTCTTTGTTAATAGCCCCCAAGAGATACTGAAGAGACAGCTTTTAGAAATGCAGCTTTGGTAATCCATTCAAGATAGGATATGTTGAAACTCCCTGCATCAAAGTGAACAAAGGCAGAATGGTAGGATTAGCCCTCACTCAAGATCTAAAACAGGACGAAAGCCATTAAGCCACAATAGGAATTGCCCAACACAATAGGAATTGCTCTTTCAGAACACAAGCCCTTCATTGCATCATCCCTAGAGCAGTCTGAACTTCAACTAAACCTGGGAGCTCAGATAAACACCCAGGATTTGCATTTCCTCTTGCCTGTAGAGCCAGCTATGACCCCTACATGATCCCATAGGAATCTGACAACACCCAATAGAATACATGTTCTTCCACAGGAACAGGAAGCTCAAGTGCAAAGCCCAGAGAAAGTATAACCCCCCCAACTCTATTTTGTCAGCTGCCCAGAACCACAAACACATATGGTTCTGCTTCATCAAGAAACCATCTTTCCAATCAGCCTCCATGTTTCCAGTGTCTTTTTTCCTGCCTTGAAACTGAACCAGATGGATATTTCTTCCAAAAGTATTTATCACTTGAATATCAGGCTGGAACTCTGAATACCCTCTGATGGATCTGGTCAGGCATTGACTTTGCAATGGGAAGTAGCTGTATCATGTAGCAGAAATCTTGCAAAGCTTATTTCATCAAGATCCCAATTTCCTGGGGAAATAATCTCTTTTCAGTAGCTAACAGCAGCTGTTGAATATGTTGTGATTTTTTATTTTTCTCTTCCAGTATAAAAGTGTCTAAGGGAGGAATTGCACAGCTGGCTTCTTTCAGTACCATTTATCTTTTGCAGGATATTGTCTATATTCTTGGTCATGTCCTTGAATATCAAACCAAAAATGAAGAATGTTCTCTAAGAATGTCTGTTTCCCAAATATTCTGGGTTGTTATTAATGCAGACACATCCAAAAAATTTTTAAGAGCATTGGCAGACATTTTATCAAACCGCAAAAAGAGTTGAGATGGGAAACAGAGCTAACTGAATATCCTTTCTGAAAGACTAGCTCTATATGGCTCTTCTGTTCCTGAACTGTATTGATATGCTCATTTATCAGAAAACTTAATTTTGTTTTAAGATTGGGTAGTATTTTTTTCTTTAGCTTGTAAGTGATAGTATTTTTTTTCATCAGAAGTAGTTTGGTCCTTTGCCAACTAGATCTAATTCTTTTCTGATGTTATACAGTAATTTGTGCTCTGCTTTGTATTGTACTGTGACATAACTAGTGCTATCTGTTTCAGTTTGAGGCTTCCCAGGATTAGCTTCTCTCCCTTAGTTCCTCTAGTTATGCATTTATAGAACGCTATTTGCACCAACTTGAATATTAACACAGGTTCTGCACAATTTTCACTTTGAAATCAAAAATATCTATGACATCTCTGGCTCAAACCTCATCCAAAATAGTAGAGTCAAGCATTATTTTAGGCCCTGTTTTAATAATGAATGTGTTGTGATCAAGATTAAATTAGCAGAAACATATGGGACATATAGAGCCATTGCTACTTGCAGGGACTGGGTCCTGCAAGGAAAAAAAATCTTAAAAAGAGTTTTCTTAAGCAAAAATGCTGGAATCTGGAGGGTCAATTGAACATTGGTAGACATTCAGCTGGAGAATAAATTTCTTCTGTTTTCTGGTACCAGAAAGAAGTACCTTTCCATTTCCTTATGACCTTCTTTCCATAAGGTTTCAATTGAGCTATTCACCCTTACTTCTCCTGAGATCTAGATAGAATATTTCCAGACTCTATTCAGTGATACCCACATAGCCTCGAACTTTGCAACATATGGCTATGTTCCCAGAGAGTCTTTGGCTGCCTCCTAAAGTATCAAGGCCTAATTTTCTTGATTATGAGATTTCATGATAATATTTTATGGAGGTCAATTAGTGTTGCTGATTTTCTTTCCAATTCCTATTCAGAACAGGACAAAGCAAGGATGCATTTTCTCACAGCCTTTTTATATTTTACAGTAATTCTTTAGTATGAGCCCTGACAAAATTTGTGATCAACTTCCAAAAATTAGCAAATAACATTTGGTTCTCCTTTATGCAGATTATTATTGTCTCTGATTCAAATGGACTTGAGATGGATTCCTTGCTATTTATTTTTAATAAGAAAATTACATTATTTCCAGCTGTTTATTAGTTATACAGATTGGAATGATCTCTATATTTACCTATAGCTTTGTAACATAAAATTTAATTCAAATTATAGTTTTATCAATACAGGTAGTCCTCACTTAATGAGCACAACAACTCCATTGCTAAGCGACCATTGTGAAGTGAAATGTCAATGACTGTACTGGACTTAAGATGTCAAGTTATGCTTCAGTTATTAAGTAAATCATCTGTGGTCATTAAGTAAGATATCAGATGATTTAACTTATGATTTTACTGCTGGTGTCACCATTGACCTATTTATTTGAAGCTGGCTGTGAAGCTCAAATGGCAATCACGACAGAGGGACATTGTGACTGTCATAAATGTGTTCTAGTGCAAAGCACTCAAATGGCAATTGTGAATGCTGTTACAACAGTCATAGGCTTGAGGAACAGACAAAAAGTTATTTTTTCACTGCTGTCATAACATTAAACAGTCACTAAATAGGGTAGACTCTAAAGAACTACCTGTAATCTAGCTTCCCTGTTGTTACAGGATTATTCAGGATACATGATATCAGTATGAAAGATAGATTTGGATTGAATTTTTTGTAGCCTGTCTGATCAATCCTTGCCATTGCTCAGCCTCTAGAGAATCTCATTTGAGCTGAACCTCATTGGAGCTGATAATAGTCTAAATTCCATTTTCTATGGTGAAGACTTCATTGGAAGACTATTCTACTATATAATTAATGCGTAAGAATATGCAATATTGTCTTACAGAAGACTTTTCCACACTTGCCAGATTTGGTCTGCTTTGCCTTTCATAATATTTAAAGGGAGATTTACTAATACTACTCTGCCAGGAATACCTATATCCTTGCCAGGCAGGACAATCTAGGGGCAATATTGACTCTTGTGCTTTTCTGTCTGATAATCATGCTTATTTAAAGAAGAATACAGTATACTCCTTTTATTTTTCTATTTTTTTTTATTAAAAAAGTTTTACAAAATTTTCCCCCATACATCCCCCCATCCCACCCACCCTAACCCTCTTCCCTCTCCTTTCCCTCCTTCCCCCACTCCCTCCCCCCCCCCCAGACTTCCCAGAGCAAATACAGGGTATAGTATCAACATTCACAAACTAAAATATTCTAATCATCCAAAAGCTCCCACCCCTCTCTAAGGCCTTAACTCCCCTTTTCCATAAAAACGAAGAAAAGATTGTAGCAATACGATTTACAGTCTTTCCGTTCATAAACTATTTGACTTTTTAGTCTTTCAGTCCAATTTTTAAGTATCAGTCTATGTTCTCCATTCCTGTATATATCTTCCATAAGCAGTCTTTCAAATATGATATTTCCACATTGCCATCTAAGTTCATAAATTTTACTGTCCATTCTTCAACAATAAGCAGTATTCCAATTTCCAGTATTACACCATTAAGAGTTATTCTTCAGTATACCTTATAATCCATGTTTACTTTCTAAAATGTATTTGGCGATCAAAAATCAATTAGGAAATATACCTTATAGACCATATTTGTATGTCCATCAAATAAACATCATCCTTTTAATTTGTTTAAATCTACCATTTAACTCCAGTTCTTTCCCATATTCCCAACATTGTATTCTAAACATTTTCTAAACAATCTCAACATATATAATTCCAACATTTAAATTAATAAGCATTTTCTAAATCCTTAAACAGTTATTTTTCTTAACAATAAAATTCCAATTATATCTCTCACTCTTAATTAATCAAATAACATTACTAAAATTACATCTCCAACTTATATCCAAAACAAATCAATTATTAACAGTTAAACCCCCCCCCCAGACTTCCCAGAGCAAATACCGGGTATTATAACCAACAATCACAAGCTAAAGTATACAAAATATACATAACCTCCCACCCTAAAAAATTTAAAACTATAGATCCCCTCACAATAAAAATAAAAAAGATAGGAAAGAATAATAAAAAAAAGAAAAGAAACAATACCAACTTCACATATTGCTTCTTCTTACAGTCCATTTTTTAAAATTAATCCATCTTCTCAAATTCAATTTGAATTCAAATTTTTCAATTTTTTTCTTTTCCCACTTATATATTCCTAAGGGGGGGAAGGGGGAGGAGGGGGGGAAGGGGGGAAAATGAATCAACAAGTGATACATGGACTGATTATTAATGTACAGTAATTTTCGAAGATATGAAATTAAAAAATTTAAAATGATATTGGGGATGCTCGACTGCCATTTCAGGAAGAAAAGGAGAGAGGAGTAGAAGGAGGGAAGAAAGTAGATAGGAAAGTGTAGAGAAGGAGGAGGGGAATAAGAGGGTTAGATAGGGTGGAAGAAGGGAGGAGTGGAGAAGGAGGAGAGGAAGTAGTAAAGTGAAGGGGATGAAGGATAAGGGAAAGTAGTAGAGGGCAGAGAGGGAAGTTGTGTAGTAAGGAAGTGGCAGTCGGGCAGGCCTGAATTAGTAATAAATAAAAATTAATGATTAATGATGGATAATAGTTTGTACATAAATATGATGTTGAAAAATGGAAATAAAAAATTATTTACAAAAAAAAAACAGTTAAACCATATATAAACAAATAACATCATTACAATCACATCTCCAACTTTTAAATTATTTTGACTTTCTTCTTTTATTATATTCAAAAAAAAAATACCCTTTCCCATAGAGAGAAACACCTTTTAATTTAGAAGTTACACGAATCTCCCCATGTTCTTTTGATTCCCCTATTTTCTCCTATATTTCTCCTCCTCTCCCCTTATCTTGTATTTGTATTACATCCTTATCCCATTTTTTTGCCATCTTGACACCAATCAACTTAGCTTCTAGCAACAAAGGATTTCCAGCCTTTAATACATTAATATAAAAATCTCTTACTTTAAGGACTATACTAAGACAATACTTTCTTCTTTATAATTCACTGTTAAACCAACTGAGACATCCCATCTAAACTGTATCTGATATTTCTTAAGTTCATCCATTAAAAAGGTAAATTCTTTTCTCTTTCTTAACATTTTAGGAGGAATTTCCTTCATCATTATTATATCTTGTCCTAATATTTGAAATTTATTTTTATAAAATGCTTGTAAGATTCCATATCTAATCTTCTTAGTTGTAAAATAAATCACCTCATCTCTCGGTAATTGCCTCTATCTAGCCAGCCAGGAGTTAACACGATAATTTTTTTCAATATTAACTTCAAAATCTTCTGGATTCTCTCCAGTTATCTGTGCAAAAGCCTGTGTAAAAATCTTTTTTAAATTCTCCTGCTTACATTCCTTCAATCCTCTCACCCTTATGGCATACTCCATTAACATATATATATATATAATAAATATATATATTTATATAAATATATATATATATATTTGCATTTATATCCCGCCCTTCTCCGAAGACTCAGGGCGGCTTACACTGCGTTAAGCAATAGTCTTCATCCATTTGTATATTATATACAAAGTCAACTTATTGCCCCCAACAATCTGGGTCCTCATTTTACCTACCTTATAAAGGATGGAAGGCTGAGTCAACCTTGGGCCAGGTGGGACTTGAACTTGCAGTAATTGCAAGCAGCTGTGTTAATAACAGACTGTCTTAGTCTGTAGAGCCACCAGAGGCCCATATTGTAATAAACCCTTTCTTCATCTGCCCTATCCACCTTAACCTATATTCCCTCTATTTTCCTTTTCAAATCCAAATTAACTTGATTAAGTTCTTCCATTCTTCCATTCATCTGAATAGTATAATCTGATAGGTATTTAACTGCATCCGCTATACTTTCCAAATCCTTATTCTGAGTTTCCACCATATTTTTAAAGTCCAATATTTCTTTTTCCATTTCATTAAATTTTTGATCTATTACAGAAATTTGAACCTCCCAGAGTTCTTTTAAAAAAGCCCTTAAATATTCCTTAAGATCTTCTTTTAACTTCTGTATTTGAGCTAAAGAGATTTCACAGTCCTGGCTTTGTTTGCTTAAAAGACATTTCCTGTTAAACTATAATCTGCCAAATGGCCAAGAGAAATAAAAAAGAATGGAAAAATTCAGTAAATCCTTTCCTCTTGAACACTTATCATAAAAAATAAATCAGTTCTTGTTCATTCCATTTACTTAATCTCTTCTTATATACTTCGTGTAGCTTCAACACTAGCAGCTTTAATGAGCACTTCCTTAACTTTCACTTTCAAAGAACAAAATGCCATTTCCTTTCTTCATCTCCGATCTTTCCAACAAAGTATCCTCTGGTTAGGGAGTTAGAATTTCCTTACAAATAACTGCCAGTACTCCTGTTTTTGCTCCGTCTCCATTAAAAATCCATTCACAGGTCCATATCGCAGAAGTGGACGCAGCATTTTGTTCTGCCATTAAGGCAGAAGCACTCCGGATCCGGAGCTTTTCCAAGCTTGAGAAGGAGCACTCACCCTCAAGCCTCCAGAAAGTTTCCTGGGGCTTTCGGGGGGGGGGCTCTACTTCAGCCCGAATTCTCACCTTTCCCTCTTTACCCGAGGGAAAGGTTTCCGAGCCGCCAAACAGCTGATTTGCGCTGTCTGAGCAGCTCTACCCGATCACGGAGCTAGCGGTCTAAAAAAGACCGCCATCAATGCGGCAGAGCCACCGGAAGTCACAGTATACTCCTTTTAGATGATAGATGTTCTCCAACTGCCAGAAAGGTAGCCCAATTTTGCTCAACATCATTGAAATTTATTTAATGTTGGATAAATTTTTGGTTCTATAACTACTTTCTTATGTTTCTGTGTAAATGTTGAAGTATTCTGTAAATAAATTTGAACATATGCTTCTCTTCAAAAAATAACCAGATTCTTTTCCTGATTATATTGCAATTATAAAGTTTTATTTTACAATATAGTAAAAGAACATATTCTTGTCCATGCTATGGTCTATTTTATATTTATATATAATATTTATTTATAATAATTTTTATATATTCATCTATATATACAAAAGCAAAATCACGAAATTTCTAGAACTGTAAAGCCTACAAATTTGAAATTTGCCACGTGTGTTCCTCTTGGCTTCTAGATGCTCATTAAGAAAGGATTTTTTGAAATGACCATCAGAGCATTAATATCTTATATATTATTATTAACCTGCTCTGATGCTAAGGAGTTCTACTCCCTCCCCATCTGAAAAGAAATCTGTTCCAAATGCAAAACACAAGCAGAGGAGTTTATTTATATGTTTCAACCAACCCTTAGCCAAAGCTATCTAGGTGGTTTACAATAAACACAACAGAAAGAAAAAAAGAAATAAAACAATTTGAGTTAAAATATTGAATAAATAAAATAAAATAAAGATATCATACAAACTAGGCAGCAAAGCTAGTTATCAAAATCAAAAACCATACCAATTAAAATGCAGCTAAAATATGAATTATTTTAAAGTCTGAGAAAACAAATATCTTTGTTAATCTTTGACTAGACTTTACAATATTATTATTATTCTTTTATTCATTAAACATGAAACTCAGTCAACTGAACATTTAAAAATGTATCATAAATACCACTGACTGGTGCTAATGGTTGATATGGATCGCTCCCAGCATCCTAGGTATTGACCAAGTATCTTCTTAAAATTTGTGTGTATTCGAAAATCCCACAAGATCTTCACCTTCTCATTTTCAACAACTTTTTCCACTTAATGTTCCCAGGACTTTTCGGTAAGTCATATTATTATTATTATTATTATTATTATTATTATTATTAGTAGTAGTAGTAGTAGTAGTAGTAGTAGTAGTAGTAGTAACGGTAGTGGTGGTGGTGGTGGTGGTGGTGGTGGTGGTGGTATTATGACTTAGCTGCATCCGAAAAGTCATGGGAACTGCATACAAAAAAAATTTGTATATGATGTTTTATAGATGGCATTTTGTGCCAGCAAGATTGGCAAACTTGTTTAAAGATAGTTGGCTAAATGCTGGAAGTGCCACCAGATACTTAGGTCATGTTATCATATGTGGTAGACATGCTCAAAGGCAAAAAAATATTAGACAAAAATACGTACCTGTCTGGAAAAAATGATAAAGCAACATATTGATTTAAAGTCAGAAATATTCTTGTTGGGGATTTTACCCAAAAAATATAGTAAGGGGAATGCATAACGAATTATACATATATTAACTGCAGCTAGAACTGTGTTTGCACAAAATTGGAAAAATGAAGAAACCCCACAGATGAAAATGTGATCAGCAAAATATTAGAATGTGCAGAAATGAATAGATTAATGCTAGCAATTATGGAGAAAAAACTGAATATTATATTACATGGGACTTATTTTATCAATGGTTAGATAACAAAAATGGAAGTTAGAAACAGGGAAACAAAAGAAAAAGATTTGTGAAATAAAGAAGATACGTTAAGAGAGAAAAGCAACTATATTATGTTTAATATTATTTTAATATTATAGAATTAATGTAATGAATATTTTTGTAAATCTTGATTATCATTTTACAAAGATATTTGTACCTGGTGACACACTATTTAATTGAAGATGGAATTATTATATTAAAAAATAAAAAAATTATATAAAAAAAGAGAACTTCATCTTCTCATGTTTGACAACTTTTTCCACTTTATGTTCCCATGACTTTCCGGATACAGGTTGTTAATAATAATAATAATAATAATAATAATAATAATAATAATAATAATAATAATAATAATAATAATAATAATAATAATACTTACCTGTATCCGAAAAGTCATGGGAACTGTTGTCACCCAGGCCCAAGTAGGTAGTAATAAACTCAGTCCGTGAAAAAACAAACAAACTTTATTTGAACAGCTGGGAATTGCTTCATTCCCAGTGTCATTCAACTCAAATTAAAACAAATGCCTCCCAACACAAATTCCTCAGTTATCTCGCAAACCTTGGTCCAATTAGGAAAACTGCCAAAGTCCCTTCCTGGCAAACGTCCAGAAGCCACAAAACAAAGACGTAGATGAAGCAGAAGATGAAGCAGAAGACACAGTTACAATGTTGTTTTCCAGCAAAGGCCAAACACTGGTGCTGGTCTGTTTTAAGCCTTATGAGAGGAGCCAATCATCCCTTGGCCCTACTCCCAAGTTGTCCTCGCTGCTTGAGCTGCTCTTGCCTTCTGGCAGCTCTTGTAATGTGTGCCTTAGGAACAGGCTCCTACTGTTCCTCTGCCTCACTACTATCAGTCTCTGGAGGCTCTGGAGTCCGCACCTCACTTCCTGATGGCCCTGGTCTCATCTCAGCCTCATCGCTGTCTGACTCCGTTGCCAGTTCTGTAGGCTGCTGATGGACCACAACAGGAACATAAGATGGAAAAAGTTGTCAAAATGAGAAGGTAAAGATGGAACTTTCAAATACAGATGGAGCATCATTTGGATCACAGTACACCAGATATCACAGTTGTTGAAAACCGAAGCATTTATTGATATCGCTGTACCAGGAGATGCTGGTGTCAAGGAAAAAGAACTGGAAAAAATTGCGAAAAATCACGACCTGGCCATTGAAACTTCGTGATTATGGATGAAGTATGTAACCATGATACCCATTGTCATCGGGGCACTTGGTACCATGTCCAAGAATTTTACAAAACACATCAAGAAATTGCAGCTTCTTGCAATAACACCAGCAGAACTGCAAAAAACTGTGCTACTTGGAACATGATATGTTTTAAAAAGATACTTGGCTGATACCTAGGATGCTGGCAGCAACGTATATCAACCATTAGCACCAGTTAATGATATTTGTGATACATTGTTAAATATTCAGTTGACTGAGTTTCATGTTTAATCAATAAAAAAGATAATAATAAAAATTCAGTAAATGAAGGAATGATTCAATACAACAATTAATAATTAGGGGGAGGGAAAAGTAATGGGACAATAAAGCAGCATGTCTAATTAATACTTTCTATGCAGTTGTGTGACTTGATAAAAACCACCCATATATATTTGCTTAGTATTGAATTGTATAAGAACCCTGCAAAGGAGGGCTTGTAAATTGTCTAACAATTTACAATAAGATTCAGGGACAGTGGTAATATTTTGTCAATAAATGTCCCTGATTTCATCTTTTACTATTGATTTGGCCTTCTCCAGGCTTTTTTTTTAAAGTTTTTATTGATTTTTATCCCCCGCCCCCACATAGATTATGAACAGAGTATTGGCCATATCATATCTTACACAATTAACATATCTAAATACATTTTACTTAGTTACAATTTCTGCAACAATATTCTTTTCTCCATTTTTGGAATGGAGAAAGTGGATCGATTATATTCAAAATAAGTATCAGATTAAAAAATATCAATTAGTTTTTGAGTGAAGTTAGGAATTGCTATGTATTAGAGTTTAAGAAAGAAGGGAATTGATAGTGTGATGGTGTGAAATGGAATATGCTTTATGTTATATTTTAGATTATGTTTGTTAGTTACTATACCCTGTATTCTGTTCTGGGAAGTCTCGGGGGGGAGGGGGGAAATGGGCGGGGGAAGGGGAAGATTATAAATTGATTGATTGCCATTGTACAGGAATAATGATAGAATTAAACAAGTTGGAATGGTGTAAAGTCGGGACTGCTCGGTAACCACTCCTGAAGGGAAAGGGTAAGGAAAGAGGAGTAAAGAAGGAAGAAAGTAGGTAGGCAGGTAGGTAGGTAGGAAAGAAGGGAGGGAGAAGAAAGGATAGGAGGAGAAGAAGGAGGAGAAGATAGAGGGTTAGAAAGGATGGTAGTGAGAAGTGGGAAAGAGGAGGGGAAGTAGGAAAGCGAGGAGAAGGATGGCGGAGAAAGTAGAAGAAAGATGAGAAGGGTAGAAAGGATTAAGGGAGGGAGTGGTGGTCGAGCAGGCCTGATTGAGCATAATTTGAGTATAGGATCGATTGTTGGATAAGTGATTGCATTGTACACTGGTCAAATTGTGGGAATTATTATGGAAAATAAAAAAAATTGCCCAGAAAAAAAAAGAAAAAAAATATCTTTTCCCATCTTTTAATCATGCCTTAATATTTCCATGCTCATTTATATAAATCACATCTTCTTTCGCCCTCAAGTTCTAATTTCTCCATTTTCTCTTTTATTATTTTTTAGCTATTTCAATTTTTATCCTGATATATTCAAACATGTTCAGGGTTGTCTTTCTTCCATTTCATCTTTTCCATTTTACAGCAATCTTTCTTCTCCTTCCTCTTCCTCCCTTCTTTTATCCTTCCTACTTTCTCATCTCCTCTCCTACTCCTTCTCTACTTCCCCTTTTCTCCCCTTCCTCCATTCTTCCTCCCTATCTAACCTTCTCTCCTATTCTTATTTCCTCTCCTCTTCCCTTTCTTCTTTCTCTCTCCCTCCTTCTCCCATTCCATTCTCTCTCCTTCTTATCTCTCTCTATTGCTGTATTCATTTTCATTTCAATATTTTTAACTATGGTTTCCAGACAACCCCGATTTTCCCATTTATTGAGTATGTTTCTCAGAATTCCTCTCATATGTTTTAATTATTAACATTGTCTTCATCTTATTCTGTTTTTACCTTATAATTAATTAATACAACTTTCCACCTCTTGTTTTCTTTCCATTCTTATTCATAGTTCAATAATTATTTTTCTCTTCCAGTGGGATACATCATTTACTAACATTTCAATTTTATTCCATTTTACCTCTCACTTTCAATTGTTTTCCATAAACCATACTGTCTTTCACATTTCATCTGCTGGACTATTTTTCTTAAATGATATACTTCTTCCTTTTTTACTTCTTTTCAGTTTTATATCTTAGTTTCAATTAATTTCTTTATTTTTTCTATATTTAAAATATATTTCTTTACCATCTACTATAATTCTCTCTAATTCCATGCATTCTCAGACAGTAGAACATATATCCCCATTATATCTTTCACATTTCATCTACTTCTCCATTTTGCATTAAAAAGCATATTTCTTCTTTTTTGCTTCTTACATACACTTCATTTCATCCTTTCTTACTTTCCTTTTACAATAATCTATATATTTCTTCTAATTTACATCTTACCTAAAATTTCTACAACTATTTTAATTTCTTTTCTGCTATTCATTTTTCTACTCCTTTTAACCATTTTATTTCGGTCTCTCCAAAATTCAATTTCTTAATATTTTTCTCCCTTTCTCCCATTTTTTTATCTTTTTCTTTTTCTCTTTCTTGTATCTTCCTTTCCACTTCCTCTCTCTAATTTTTACTCTTTTGATTTCTCCCCTAAATTTTTCCCCATTTTCTCCTCTTCTCTTTAGCCTATCACTGTCAATCCCAGTGTAATCATCTATTTTTTTACTCATTTAATTTTTCCCCTCAATCTTTTCCCATTTCCTTCTTTGTTTTTTTTATTTTCAATTATTTCCTTTTCAGCATTGTATTCTTGTTCCTCTTGCTTCTCCCTCATAATTTCTACATCCTTTTTTTTTTACTTTTTAGCCACTTCTCTGCTTCTTTATTTCCCTTAAAGGATTCTTGCACCATTTGAAGCATCTCTTTTAATTAATAATAATATCAGAGTTGGAAGGGACCTTGGAGGTCTTCTAGTCCAACCCCCTGCCCAGGCAGGAAACCCTACACCATTTCAGACAAATGGCTATCCAACATTTTCTTAAAAATTTCCAGTGTTGGAGCATTTACAACTTCTGCAGGCAAGTTGTTCCACTGATTAATTGTTCTAACTGTCAGGAAATTTCTCCTTAGTTCTAGGTTGCTTCTCTCCTTGATTAGTTTCCATCCATTGCTTCTTGTTCTACCCTCAGGTGCTTTGGAGAATAGTTTGACTCCCTCTTCTTTGTGGCAACCCCTGAGATATTGGAACACTGCTATCATGTCTCCCCTAGTCCTTCTTTTCATTAAACTAGGCATACCGAGTTCCTGCAACCGTTCTTCATATGGTTTAGCCTCCAGTCCCCTAATCATCTTTGTTGCTCTTCTCTGCACTCTTTCTAGAGTCTCAACATCCTTTTTACATCTGGCGACCAAAACTGAATGCAATATTCCAAGTGTGGCCTTACCAAGGCATTATAAAGTGGTATTAACGCTTCACGTGATCTTTATTCTATCCCTCTGTTTATGCAGTCCAGAACTGTGTTGGCTTTTTTGGCAGCTGCTGCACACTGCTGGCTCATATCTAAATGGTTGTCCACTAGGACTCCAAGATCCCTCTCACAGTTACTACTGTTGAGCAAGGTACCACATATACGGTACCTGTACATTTTGGTTTTTTTGGCCTAAATGTAGAACCTTACTTTTTTCACTATTGAATTTCATTTTGTTAAATAGTGCCCAATGTTCAAGTCTGTCAAGATCTTTCTGCATCTTGAGCCTATCTTCTGGAGTGTTGGCTATTCCTGCCAGTTTGTTGTCATCTTCAAATTTGATGAGTTCCACAACTATCCCCTCGTCCAAGTCATTGATGAAGATGTTGAAGAGTACTGGGCCTAAAACAGAGCCATAATAATAATAATAATAATAATAATAATAATAATAATAATAATAATAATGATGATGATGATGATGATGATGATGATGATGATGATGATGATGATGATGATGATGTTTTAATTTGTATACCGCCCTTCTCCCGAAGGACTCAGGATGGTGAACAGGCAGATAAAATACAAACAGAAACATACACCATAATTAAAACAACCCTTAAAAAACTGATTCAAATTCGCCAGAAAATTTAAAATAACATTACACCCCATAAAAATTACAGAAATTTAAAACCCACAATTAAAATTTAAAATTTAGAATTTAAAATCAGGCCAGTCCAGCCATACGAAATAAATAGATTTTAAGTTCGTGGCGAAAGGTCCTAAGGTCAGGTAGTTATGACCTCAGAGCCTGGGCCTTCGGCTTATGTTATGCAACGCACGGTCCGTGGCAAATAAGGCCCCCCTAATATATGATCTTATTCAGGGGGGCGCTGCGGACCTTATAGGCGTTATGGAGACCTGGTTGGGCACTGAAGGGGGCGTGCCCCTGGTCGAAATGTGCCCACCGGGCTTCCGTGCATTTCATCAGCCGAGGGCCCAGGGTAGGGGTGGCGGGGTGGCGGTTGTTATTAAAGAGAGTCTAGAGCCGAGGGAGACCACGGTACCTCAGATTGCCGGGTGTGAATCCCTCTTTGTGAGATGGGGTCATAGGTGTCAGATGGGCTTGCTGGTCGCGTACCTGGCTCCTTGCTGCGTGACAGCTGCCCTGCCCGAACTCCTGGAGGTGCTTGCTGGGGTGGCAGTGGAGACCCCCAGACTTTTAGTCATGGGGGACTTTAACTTGCCATCTGCCGGCTCGTCATCAACAGTGGCTCGGGAGTTCATGGCTTCCATGACGGCCTTGGACCTGACTCAAGTAGTGGATGGCCCCACTCACATCGGGGGAGGCACACTGGACCTGATTTTTATCTCTGGTCAGTGGTTGAAGGATCTGGACTTGAGAGATATAGTCACAGAACCTTTGTCATGGTCAGATCACTCTCTCCTTCGCCTAGACTTTCTGACCGCTACCCAACACCGCAGGGAGACGGAACCATTACGTTGGTACCGTCCCAGCCGCCTGATGGACCCGGAGAGGTTCCGGACGGAGCTTGGGCCATTTCCTGAGGGTCTGGCCCACGGCACGGCAGAGGAACTAGCCGCAGCCTGGGAACGGGCTGCGGCTGGGGCTTTAGACCGTGTCGTGCCTCTGCGGCCTCTGACCCGGCGCAGATCCCAACCGGCTCCTTGGTTCTCCGAGGAGCTGAGGGGGATGAAACGCCGGAGAAGACGCCTAGAGAGTTCCTGGAGGTCCAGCCGTTCAGAGGCTGATCGGACACTAGTTAGATCCTATACTAGGACCTACCTAGTGGCACTGAGGGAAGCGAGGCGTTGCTACGCCTCCTCCCTCATTGCGTCGGCAGATAACCGCCCAGCCGCCCTGTTTCGGGTGACCCGTTCCCTCCTTCATCAGGGGGAGCGGGATGACCCGTTGCAGGGACATGCTGAGGAGTTTAACGGTTATCTATACGATAAAATCGTTCAGCTTCGGGACGGTCTGGACCAAAATTGCGGCGATTCAGACGGGGCGTCTGAGGGCGGTCTTGGTGATATTGTCTGGGATGAGTTTGACCCTGTGGCTCCCGAGGACATGGACAGGCTGCTGGGTAGATGGAATGCCACCACGTGTTTACTGGACCCGTGCCCCTCCTGGTTGCTGCTGGCCACTCAGGAGGTGACACGAGGCTGGCTCCAGGCGATTACGAACGCTTCCTTGTTGGAGGGAGTCTTTCCGGCCGCCTTGAAAGAGGCGGTGGTGAGGCCCCTCCTCAAGAAGCCTTCCCTGGAACCGGCTGTTTTAGGTAATTATCGTCCGGTCTCCAACCTTCGCTTCGCGGTGAAGGTTGTAGAGAGTATGGTGACATATCAGTTTCCCCTGCACCTGGATGAAACTGTCTATCTAGACCCGTTCCAGTCCGGTTTCCGGCCCGGCTACAGCACGGAGACGGCTTTGGTCGCGTTGGTGGATGATCTCTGGAGGGCCAGGGATAGGGGCTGCTCCTCTGCCCTGGTCCTATTAGACCTCTCAGCGGCTTTTGATACCATCGACCATGGTATCCTGCTGCGCCGGTTGGAGGGATTGGGAGTGAGAGGCACCGTTTATCGGTGGTTCTCCTCCTATCTCTCCGACCGGTCGCAGACGGTGTTGACGGGGGGCAGAGGTCGACCCCGCAGCGCCTCACTTGTGGGGTGCCGCAGGGGTCGATTCTCTCGCCCCTTCTGTTCAACATCTATATGAAGCCGCTGGGTGAGATCATCAGTGGTTTTGGTGTGAGGTACCAGCTGTACGCGGATGACACCCAGCTGTACTTTTCCACACCGGGCCACCCCAACGAAGCCATTGAAGTGCTGTCCCGGTGTTTAGAAGCCGTACAGGTCTGGATGGGGAGAAACAGGCTCAAGCTCAATCCCTCCAAGACGGAGTGGCTGTGGATGCCGGCATCCCGGTACAGTCAGCTGAGTCCACGGCTGACTGTTGGGAGCGAGTCATTGGCCCCGATGGAGAGGGTGCGCAACTTGGGCATTCTCCTGGATGAACGGCTGTCTTTTGAAGACCACCTGACGGCCGTCTCCAGGAGAGCTTTCCACCAGGTTCGCCTGGTGCGCCAGTTGCGCCCCTTTCTAGACCGGGATGCCTTGTGCACAGTCACTCACGCCCTCGTGACGTCTCGTCTGGATTACTGCAATGCTCTCTACATGGGGCTCCCCTTGAGGGGCATCCGGAGGCTTCAGTTAGTCCAGAATGCGGCTGCGCGGGTGATAGAGGGAGCCCCTCGTGGCTCCCGTGTGACACCTATCCTGCACAGACTGCACTGGCTACCTGTGGCCTTCCAGGTGCGCTTCAAGGTTTTGGTGACCATCTTCAAAGCGCTCCATGGCATAGGGCCGGGCTAGTTACGGGACCGCCTACTGCTACCGAATACCTCTCACCGACCCGTGCGCTCTCACAGAGAGGGACTCCTCAGGGTGCAGTCAGCGAGACAGTGTCGTCTGGCGACACCCAGGGGAAGGGCCTTCTCTGTGGGGGCTCCCGCCCTCTGGAACGAACTCCCCCCAGGACTTCGTCAACTTCCGGACCTCCGAACCTTCCGTCGCGAGCTTAAAACACATTTATTCATCTGCGCAGGACTGGATTAGTTTTTAAATTTGTTGGTTTTAATGGGTTTTTATCATTTATTCTAAATTTTTAATCTAGGCCAATTGAATAAGTCTTTTAATTGTATTTTAATAGTATTTATATTGTAATATTATTGTTTATTTTATCTGGCTGTGAACTGCCCTGAGTCCTTCGGGAGAAGGGCGGTATAAAAATTTAAATAATAAATAAATAAATAAAAGTTGTCGAAGCCCGAGGGGAAGCTCGTTCCATAAGGTAGGAGCCCCCACAGAGAAGGCCCTCTCCCTGGGGGCCGCCAGTCGACACTGTTTGGCTGACGGCACCCTGAGGAGTCCCTCTCTGTGGGAACGCACCAGACGCTGGGAGATAGAGGCCGGCAGTAGACGGTCCCGTAAGTAGCCCGGTCCTAAGCCATGGAGCGCTTTAAAGGTGATAACCAATACCTTGAAGCGCACCGGAAAACAACAGGTAGCCAGTGCAGTCTGCGCAGGATAGGTGTTACGTGGGAGCTTCGAACCGCTCCCTCAATAACCCGCGCAGCCGCATTCTGGACTAGCTGAAGTCTCTGGGTGCTCTTCAAGGGGAGCCCCATGTAGAGAGCATTGCAGTAGTCCAGACGAGAGGTAACGAGAGCATGAGTGACCGTGCATAGGGCATCCCGGTCCAGGAAGGGACGCAACTGGCAGATCAGGCGAACCTGATAAAAAGCTTTCCTGGAGACGGTCATCAAATGATCTTCAAAGGACAACCAACCATCCAGGAGCAGGCCTAAGTTGCGTACCTTCTCCATCGGGGCCAACGACTCGCCCCCGATAGACAGCCGCATCTGCAGCTGACTGTACCGAGGTGCCGGCATCCACAGCCACTCCGTCTTGGAGGGATTAAGTTTGAGCCTGTTCCTCCCCATCCAGACCCGTACGGCTTCCAAACACCGGGACAGCACTTCGACAGCTTCGCTGGGGTGGCCCGGGGTGGAAAAGTACAGCTGAGTATCATCAGCGTACAGTTGGTATCTCACCTCAAAACCACTGATGATCTCACCCAGCGGCTTCATACAGATGTTGAACAGGAGGGGTGAGAGAATCGATCCCTGCGGCACCCCACACATGAGGCATCTCGGAGTCAATCTCTGCCCCCCTGTCAACACCGTCTGCGTCCGGTCAGAGAGGTAGGAGGAGAACCACCGATAAACGGTGCCTCCCACTCCCAACCCCTCCAACCAGCGCAGCAGGATACCATGGTCGATGGTATCAAAAGCCGCTGAGAGGTCTAATAGGACCAGGGCAGAGGAATAACCCCTATCCCTGGCCCTCCAGAGATCATCCACCAGCGCGACCAAAGCTGTCTCCGTACTGTATCCGGGCCGAAAGCCGGACTGGAACGGGTCTAGATAGACAGCTTCATCCAGGTACTGGGGTAGCTGACATGCCACCACACTCTCTACAACCTTCGCCGTAAAGCGAAGATTGGAGACTGGCCGGTAATTCCCTAAAACAGCTGGGTCCAGGGAAGGCTTCTTGAGGAGAGGTCTCACCACCGCCTCTTTCAAGGCAGCGGGAAAGACCCCCTCCCGCAAGGAAGCATTTGTAATCCCCCGGAGCCAGCCTCGTGTCACCTCCTGTGTAGCCAGTACTAACCAGGAGGGGCACAGATCCAGTAAATATGTGGTGGCATTCAGCCTACCCAGCAACCTGGGTAGGCTACCTGAGTAGGCTACCCAGCCTTGGGGTACTCCACTGCATACATCCCTCCTTGTGGATGTAGTTCCATTGAGGACTACATGTTGAGTGCGGTTGGTCAGTCATTTATAAATCCATCTGGTGGTGGTGCTGTCTAACCCACATTTTCTACTTTATCTAGTAGTAGGTTATGGTCTACTTTATCAAATACTTTGCTGAAGTCCAAGTAAATTATATCGACAGCATTCTGGTCCACTAATTTTGTCACTTTGTCAAAGAATGCAATAAGATTAGTCTGATGATCTGTTTTTGACAAACCCATGTTGGCTTTTGGTTATTATTTTGTTTGTTTCTAGATGTTCAGTGATTCGTTGCTTGGTTATCTTTTCCAGAATCTTCCCTGGTATTGAGGTTAGGCTGATAGGTCTGTAGTTTCCTGGATCTGTTTTTTCCCCCCCTTTTTTGAAGATGGGAACTACATCAGCTCTTTTCCAGTCCTCTGGCAGTTCCCCTGTGGTCCAGGATCTTTGAAAGATATAGTTCAGTGGTTCTGAGATTTCGTCTGCCAGTTCCTTCAGAATCCTGGGGTGTAATCCATCCGGTCCTGGTGATTTGAACTTGTCTAGGGTAGACAGATGTTCACTTACCATTTCCCCCCCTATTTTAACTTGTGTTCCTAATCGGTTTTTTTGTTTTTGATAGGTTGGATTGTTTTTTCCTTTTGTGTAAAGACAGATCCAAAATATGAGTTAAGTAGATCTGCTTTCTCCCTGTTGCTTGTCACCTTCTTGACACTTTCTCCCAGCAATGGGCCAATTGTTTCCTTGACATTTTTCTTGTTTTTAACATGTTGGAAGAAGTTTTTTTATTATTTTTTACTTCTGTCACTAGCCTTTGTTCATTGTGAGCCTTAGCTTTCCTCACTTCATCTTTACAGGCTCGGGCTATTTGCTGATATTCTGCCTTAGTTATTTGCCCCTCTTTCCACTTTTTATATGTGTCCTTTTTGTCTTTCAATTTGTCAGATAGTTCTTTATACATCCATGCTGGTTTCTTTTGAGATCTATTATTTTTCTTCCTCATTGGTATTGTGCTAGACTGCGTTTTTATAATCTCACTTTTCAAAATTTCCCAAGCTTCTTGAGTTGTTTTCCCCTTGAAGATTCTCATCCATGGAATCCTTCTCAAGCTCTCTCTGAGTTTATTGAAATTAGCTCTCTTGAAGTCCAAGACTCTAGCTTGACTTTGTTCTACTACTTGTGTTTGGATAATGTTGAATTCCAATATTGCGTGATCACTTGCGCCCAAGATTCCTATAGCTTCAACACCTTCTATCATTTCATCTCTGTTAGTGAGAATTAAGTCCAATATGGCTGATCCCCTTGTTCCCTTCTCTACTTTTTGGGAAACAAAGTTGTCTTCTAGGTTTGTTAGGAACCTGCTGGATTTTCCACTTGGTGCAGAGTTTGTCTCCCAGTTGATGTCAGGGTAGTTAAAATCCCCCATTACTACTGTAATGTGCTTCCTACATACCTTAGTTAGCTGACTAGCAAAAAGTTCATCTACTTCCTCTGTTTGGTTGGGTGGCCTATAGTATATACCTATGGCAATATTATTTTCCCTCCCTTTAATATTGACCCAAATCATTCAAGATAATTTTCATCATTGTTGTGCTCTATTTCTGTAGAGATGTAGTTATTTCTTATATATAGTGCAACTCCACCTCCTCTTTTATTTGGTCTATTTCTTTTAAATAATTTATATCCCTCTAGCTGTATGTTCCATTTGTCGGTTTCATCCCACCAAGTTTCCATAAGGGCAACAATATCATATCTGCCCTCATTTACTTGAATTTCTAATTCACCCTGTTTATTCCTCATACTCTGTGCATTGGTGTATAGACATTTGAGTCCATTTTGATTGATCTTGTGTTTACTATCTACATAACCTATGTTGTGCATGACTGCTCCTACTTTCTTGTCACCTGTTTGATTAGTGCACATGGTATGGCACTCACTATTAAATGCTTGGTTTTCCTCATACTCATCCTCCCAACTCTCCATATTCTCAATTTAAGGAGAAAGGATTTTTAAGTTTATTATTTTAACTTATATCAAATTCAAATTCAAACATTGTCTCTTTTTTTTCTTTTCTATTTCCAAATAATGTTTAAGCCATTCCAATTTAAATCTCTGATCTTTCCACTCCTTTTTTGAAGTTGTACTGCAGCTGTTTAAACAAACACTCCTCCAGTCTTTCCCATGGTAGTCTAAGCAATGCGATACTATTCTTTCCTCCAGCCAATGTGTCTCTCCAATTCACAAATCCCCAGCAACAAAATGTTACTTATTAATCCACAAAGATCATTACTTTGTCTTCCTCAAGACCTTTTGTTAGTAAAAGATGCTTTTCTTCAATTTTCTTCTCCTTTTATTATTTTTAAATTCTTCCAAATCCTATTTTAAATCCAGATGGAAAGTTATTTCTTTTAGGACTTTAGTCTTAGAATTCCCTTTGCTTTTTGTTTCCCTTCACTTTAAATTTCTGTGTGCCAATTAGCCGCTAATTTCAAGTTGGAACTTCTTTTCAGCTTTAAAAGATTTTCTTCTTACCTTTGAGTTGGCCAATCACGCACCCATTAACAATACTCTGTTCGATCACTGCTCCTATTCAAGTCTTTTGTGTGGCCGTCCCAGCTTTTGACAGCTCCTAATGGCTGTCTTCCCTCACCACTGGATCTGAGGCTAATGCCGGCACTCCAGGGAATTTGCAGCTTCTCTGTTCGCACCAGCCAGTACCTCCCTGTATCTACAGGACAGCTATGGTCCATTGAGGACCCCCAAATCAGCTGGGATATCAGCGTTTTCTCCAGAGCGTCAGGATCCATGCTGTCCTGCTGTGATGCTGCCATGCCTCCTCCTAGCCTCCTCTCCAGCCTTCTCCAGATCTAAATATTTCAGAGCAAGACCAAGACTGCAAGGTATGGTGCCAATGGGATTGGTAATTTCTGATAGCAGCAAAAGTAACAAACATTATTTTATGACCTAGGATTAGGATCCTAGTCCTGGCCTGAGCTTTAGTATTTGGCATATTGGCTTCAAACCTCAGTACTACATTGGGGGCTCATTTTGGAGTGCCAAACAATTTTCTGAGAAAAATTTATTGAATGGCTTCATAAGCTTTCAAGTTTATGTATGACCTGAGTTGTTTTGGGTCAATTACTCTTTTGTCTGTTACCCAGGTTTGGAATTTGGTAAATAAGTACCTGGCATATCATTTGCTAATGATATTTAATATGCTAATTGGTCTATAATTGGCTGTGTCATTCCTGTCACTTTCTTTGTATAGGCCTATAGGGGGACAATTATGGCTCCTCCCTCCAGGCCTTTTTTTGTGTGGTTGATGTACAAAAATAAAGATGTCAGTGCAGGAACCCACTAATTTGAGTTAGATTTGATTAGCTAAGGAGGGATACAATCACTCTGAGGACTTTTAGCACACTTAAGCTGGTTGATGAATTTTTTTACTTCCTTACATGTATCTGGGGACCATTGTGGGAGTCAAGATAGTGATAGATCCATCGTATGGGTATTAGCCTGCAGTTTGGAAAGTGACATACCAATAAAGGTCTTGAAAATGACATATTCAGGTACTTGAGGGGATAGTACAGTAGAGTTGTTGCTGTTGTTGGAACAGTTTGCTATGGTATGTCAAATAGTGTAGGGTTTTTAGTCTTTGGGGCTTTGATTAGCTGCAACCACTTTTTTCTACTCATCTTGCTTTTTTTCTGAACAGGCCTTACATTGTCTTTTCTGCTCCTTTAGAATTTGAGTGGAATCTGATGAGTAGTAAGCAGGGGTGAAATCTAGCTGGTTCTATCCGGATCAGGCAAACCAGTAGCGGCAGCCACAGGAGGATCTGCCCACCCATGCAGACTTTATGACATCGCTTTTTTGCAACATTTTAAGCCCCTGCGCATGTGCAGAATGCTTTATGTATGCAGAGACGATGGTGTGCGTGAACGTGTGCGCGCTGCACGCACATTGGTGAACCAGTAGGGAAGGTAAGTAAATTTCACCTCTGGCAGTAAGGGATTCCAGTAATGCTGCTTTGGCAGTAAGGAGGTCTGATCATGGAGGGCTTCATCATTACCACCTGCTCTTGCATTGAAATCCTTACCTATTAGAATATGTGCTCCAGAAAACTAATTTAAGCATCCAGTTTGAGTTGCCTGTACTGAGACAGTTGAAGAGGAAGCTAAAGGTTAATAGTAAGGGGAAAAAATAAAAGATTAAAAAGGCTTATAAGGAATTATCAGACTGAGGTGGTTGTTTAATAATTTGGACACATAAATTGAAAGCTATAAACAGACCAAGCCCCTCCTTAGGTCTGCCACCTATGTGGGAGCTAACAAAGAAAAATAATTAGGGATTGAGAATTCTCCAGCATCCATGTCTCATACAGAAAGATTATATCAAATGCAGGTAAGAATCCTGAAAAGTTTGGGTCTGCTTGATTAGAGACCCAATCAGCTATGTTCCAAGAGATGACAGCAAATCATTAGTAGAATGCAATTGCTAATTTCCTCAGGATTCTCCTGGGTGCTTTCGCTGGATAAGTGTTCAGACAAAATATCATTTGGAATATGGAAGAAGAGGATGGAAAGCAGACCTCCTGATCCTGGCTATGAGGCAATTAAATGATGAGGGTATTCCATGGGCAGAACAGGTGAATCCAGATAGGGGATAGAAATCAGAGGGCTGATCATGTTCAGGTTTCCTTTGAAAAGATTCACTTGTAAGGAGGAATAGCCAGTTGTAGATGAGGCAATCACTAGATGACTAGAATTTGGATCCATGCAGAAGATGGCTATAGGAAATGTGGCTATAGATTTGTTAGTCTATTCTTTAAAGTCCAGTTGTGAGGAAATATCACCTGTAGTATGAACATCTGGAAGGTTATAAATATGTTGTGTTATGTGATCAGCATGGTGATTTAATTTAATTTAATTTGTTTTAATATGTTTTGGGCTAGAGTGGATTTTTTTAGGGAGGTTTTAGGCACTTCCCTAAAATGAATTTGTCATCTTTTCAACAGCAGGACAACTGGGGTATGGTAAAGTGTTGAGAGATTCAGTTGCAACTGACACTGACTGAAGTATTAATTTGATTGCCTCAAGTTTACATAGGATGGTTTATTGGTCTTCTGTAGAGAGGGTGGTAAATAGCTCGACTAATTCCTCCTCATCTTCTATATGGCTAGCTGATGTGTGTATCTTTGCTTTAATTAAATCAAGGGCATTATGCCTCTTGTTCTTATCTGAACCTGACCTTGGAGTTGGTGGAACATTCAGCTGTATGGGTAATCACTGGCTGATGTGATGAGTTCTGAAACTTATACTATCCTCCCTTGTGAGCTTGGCTCTCGCTGTTGTGAAGGGCATGTATAGATGTAATTTGAAAACCCCTTAAGAAATATCCACGTTTAAAGACAATTGAAGTTAGTGTGAGATGACTAAAAGTCAGTATTAGCCTTTCAAGACCTTGCCAAATGGAAAGTTAAGAGATTTCTGTAAGCTCACTGGAGCTAATGGATGGTGAGAAATTGTGAGAGGAAGTGTAGTACTGTCAAGCCTGCCTCTGCTCAAATCCCAAGAAAGAAAAACCGTGACTCCATTGAAGTAGAGAAGAGATAGTTTTACTGAGTTTGAAATGATAGCAGTGAAAGCAAGGCAAGTTCTGATTCAAAAAACATGAAAGTTACAAATTGAGGGTTTTCCCATATCCCTCTACCCAGGGTCCCTTGCTGAGTGTCCAATAAATGTCCAGTGTGATGTTGTGTGAAATTCATCTTCGGGTATTCAGCCCATCTGTTGACATTGACAGGGTGTAAACAACTCCATGATGCAGAAATGCCAATTTGTCAGCAAATTTGGAAAACTCAACAGTGGCCAAAGGATTGGAAAAGGTCAGTTTACATTCCAATTCCAAAGAAAAGCAATGCCAAAGAATGCCAATGAAGAAGTCATTGAAGCAGCAGGCGTGAGCTTAAATGGACTCCAGAGGATGGTAGAGGACAGGAAGGCCTGGAGGGTCATGATGGGTTGGAAATGACTTCGCAACTAACAACAACAACAAAACAACTCCACTAAGTAGCGCAATACTTCTTGAGAGAAAACCTCCCTTTTAGTTCACATGGGACTTCACCTCACCAGCTCACTTCCCCAACCCAAATGCCATGCCCCCCTCCCAGTTATTATGGCAGCCAATAGCAAGCATGGATCAAAGGAAAATCCCATGCTGGAGATCTGGCTGACAAATACTACTCTTTTATTTTTTTCTACCTGCCTTCATTGATAGATTAATTTCAATTTGCAGCAAAATTCTGTGATACTGTAGGATTGGCTTGTCCTTGGCAATTTCTGTGAAAATATAAAAAGGTCTTCACTTGGCACTGAAAAGATGCTAATGTGGATACCAGTTGAGCTTTTCTAGAGAGAACATTCCATAAATTGGCTGCCCACCACAGAAAAGACCCTTTCCTTATACAAATTTCTTTATTTTGTTCGATGAAGCAATAACCTGCGCAGGACGAGGGAGGCAGGTCTGGAGAATATTGTCTGGGCTGAGTTCGACTCTGTGACTCCTGAAGACATGGACAGGATACTGGGGAGGTTGAATGCTACCACATGTTTATTGGACCCATGTCCCTCCTGGCTGGTGCTGGCCACTCAGGAGGTTACACGAGGCTGGCTCCAGGGAATTATTAGTGCTTCTTTGGTGGAGGGAGTCTTCCCAGCCGCCTTGAAAGAGGCAGTGGTGAGGCCCCTCTTTAAGAAGCCTTCCCTGGACCCGGCTATTTTGGTTAATTACCGTCCTGTCTCCAACCTTCGCTTTGTGGCGAAGGTTGTTGAGAGTATGGTGGCATGGCAGCTTCCCCGGTACCTGGAGGAAACCATCTTATCTAGACCCGTGCCAGTCCGGCTTCAGGCCTGGGTACAGCACGGAGACGGCTTTGGTCACGTTGGTTGATGATCTCTGGAGGGCACGGGACAGGGGTTGTTCCTCTGTTCTTGTCCTGTTAGATCTGTCAGCGGCTTTTGATACCATCGACCATGGTATCTTGCTGCGACGGTTGGAGGGTTTGGGAGTGGGGGGCACCGTTTTTCGGTGGTTCTCCTCCTATCTCGCAGGTGTTCGCAGGTGTTGACAGGGGGGCAGAGGTTGACTGCTAGGCAACTCACTTGTGGGGTGCCACAGGGGTCGATTCTCTCGCCTCTCCTGTTCAACATCTATATGAAGCCGCTGGGGGAGATCATCCGTGGTTTCGGGGTGAGTTGTCAACTGTACGCTGATGACACTCAGCTGTACATTTCCACCCGAACCACCCCAATGAAGCCGTTGATGTGATGACCCGGTGCCTTGAGACCGTTCGGGTCTGGATGGGGACGAACAGACTCCGACTCAACCCATCCAAGACGGAGTGGCTGTGGATACCAGCGTCCCGGCACAGTCAGCTAATTCCATCGCTGACTGTGGGGGGGCGAATCGTTGGCCCCCAGGGAATCGGTGCGCAACTTAGGCATTCTCCTGGATGCACGGCTGTCTTTAGAAGATCATTTGACGGCTGTCGCCAGGGGAGCTTTTTATCAGGTTCGCCTGATTCACCAGTTGCGCCCCTTCCTGGATCGGGACTCTTTATGCACAGTCACTCATGCCCTCGTTACTTCCCGTCTGGATTACTGCAATGCTCTCTACATGGGCTCCCCTTGAAGAGCACCAGGAGACTTCAACTGGTACAGAATGTGGCCACGCGGGGGATAGAGGGAGCGTCTCATAGCTCCCATGTAACACCTCTCTTGCGCAGGCTGCATTGGTTGCCAGTGGTCTTCCGGGTGCGATTCAAGGTTCTGGTCATCATCTTTAAAGCGTTCCATGGCATGGGACCGGGATATTTACAGGACCGCCTGCTGCCGCCAGTAACCTCCCATTGACTGGTGCGCTCTCACAGGGAGGGCCTCCTTAGGGTGCCGTCAGCCAAACAATGTCGGCTGGCAGCCCCCAAGGGAAGAGCGTTCTCTGTGGGGGCTCCGGCCCTGTGGAATGAACTACCTGTGGGGCTACGTCTTCTCCCTGATCTTCGGACCTTTAAGCGCAAGCTCAAAACTTTCTTCTTTCACCAAGCAGGGCTGGCCTAATGATAAATTTTAATCAAGGGTTTGTTAGTGGGGTTTTTAAGGGGGTTTAATTTATTTTTATAATTGTACTTATTTATTTTAAATACTTAGCTTATTGAATTAGATTTTTAATGAATATTGTATTTTAAATTTTTTGATATTTATGTTTTATTTATGCTGTACACTGCCCTGAGTCTTCGGAGAAGGGTGGTATAAAAATATGAAAAATAAATAAATAAATAAATAAACCTCATTATGACATCTTAAGGCTCTCCAAGTACCAGTAGGAGTGGAATCACCATAGAACAGCATCCTCATATCCCAATTTAGGCAGTTTTCCAAGAAGATATCATGGTTGATAATTTCAAAAGTCACTGAAAACAGGTGTTGGTCCTGACACACCCCTTTTCTGGAGGGGAGGAGATACACCAGGCACGGGATTCACTCTGTCTTCTAGGTTTACGATCGGGTTATAATTGGAAGAGACGCCTCCTCCGGTCCTCCTCCCAGATTCAATGATGTCCTCGTGATGTTCTAGGATGCAGCACCCGTAATGACACCCCAAGGATGCCCTGGACCAGACCCCTTCTTAGGGTAGGGCTGGAGTCTCTCCTCTCCTTCAGAAAAGGGGTGTGTCAGGTAGGACCAACACCTTTTTTCCTGATAGGGGACTCGAGACTCAAGGAATGGGACTCGAGACTCAAGGAATGGGACTTACCAAAGCAGGTTGTCCTCACGGGTGGGTAACTGTCTGATCCTGACTGCTGGGTGTCTCTAGTACCCGCTGCAAGACTCATCTGCCTATGACTCCACTGAGGCATAGGAGTCAAGCCTATAATGTCAAGGCCTGACAGATCTCTTCCACCGAAGCTCTGTTCGGCCAGGCTGCCCATGGTTGCTGCACTCCTGGTGGAGTGGATAGTGATTGCCCTAGGTCTCGGCAATGATTGCACATCATACACCCTTGCAATAGTCACCCTGAGCAGCCTGCCTACTGAGGAAGCCAAAAATTTCTGCCCCATAGTGCTCGGAAATAGGATACAAAAAGTGCTTCTGTCTTCTGGAAGGCCTTAGTTCTTTTTATGTAGATACACAAGGCCCCCTGGATATCCAACATGTGCCCCCTGAACATCCAACCTGTTCTCTGGGATGAAACGGGTTTGGGCAAAAATCCAGCAAGATCAACTCCTGTGCCCAATGAAACCAGGAGTTGATCTTGGGCAGAAAGGCAGGGTACAGCCGCAATATAACTCTATATAACTACATCCTACAACATCTTGAGTCTCCAAAGCCCTATGCAAGGGTCCTCTTTGTAGACTTTAGTTCAGCATTCAATACCATCATTCCAGACACTCTTCTAACTAACTTTTCTTCTGCGCATGCGTGTAATGGCGGCGGCGGCGTTCTGAGGCTCATGAGGGCAGCGGCCGGTGCTCCCGGCCGTGATGCCGCTGTGCCGCTTGCCGGGCTGCATGGACTTCGGCCCCAGGTCGATCAACATGCCGGCAGCCGAGAGCGAGGTCTTTGGACCTCGGTGGTCTCTCGGCTGCCGAGAGCGGGGTCGGAGTCCTGGGTGAGCAGCGGATGATGGCGGCGGCCATTTTGGGGTTGGGGCGGCCGTCCCGGACTGGCTTGGAGATCCCCGGCCGTGAGCAGAATGCTGGTGGCAGTGTGGTGGGCCGTCCGGGCCGGAGTTTTGGAGGGCCCGAAGATCGCCGTTCTCCCCAGCTGACTTTCGGGCATGTTTAGCCCTGCCGCAGTTTTCCAGCAGCGGCAAGATCTTGGGCCGCATTTCCATCGACCGGTGAGTCAGCGGATGGCGGCGGCCATCTCAGGGTGGGGTAGCCGCCCGGACAGGCCCTGGTTTGATCCCTGGCCGCGCATAATGTTGGCGGCAGTGTGGTGGGCCGTGCGGGCTTGGGTTCTGGAGGGCCCGAAGATCGGCCATTCCCCCCCCCCCAGCTGACTCTTGGCTAGGCCTAGCCTGCGCCATAACATCTATCAACGGCCTAGGCTTTTTTTCATCACTGGCGGCATGCTCAGGATTTCCACCTGCGGCAGGCTGGATCATGAACTTAACATAGATCCAGCGTGAATAATGGCGGCCATAGGAACGGCGGCGGCAGTGACAACATTAGCGGCAACGGTATTACGTGTGGCTTTCCATCTGACCACCGAACTGTACGAGCCCCTTCCTCAGGACGGAGTGAGTCCGGGTCTCCGGGGGACTTTATGTCATCTTAGCGGTCAGCAACCGAGGAGGATATTATTGTACCAACTATTAGGAGGGAGGCCATTGGATTTGGCCGGACCTCTGGTCCCCTTGGCTGTTTCCTGGATCATCTGGACTTGGGCCGGTTATGTTCCCCGGATTTCAACGGATTGTGGGTTTGACATTTCAGCCCCCTTTCTCCGTCTGTGATGAGGACAGGGACGAAGTGGCTAAGTCTGCGGGCCTAGAACTTGCTTAACATCTATGCCGGCTTGGGATGTACACTTTCTGCTGTCTTGAACTTGACATTCTCATGAGATATTCGTCCACCGACCTATTACAACTGCGGGGTTCCCCCGCCTCGCAGGAATGGCCCTCCAAGTTATCGAGGGCCTACCTCAACGAAGGGTTTTGGGACCCAGAGGTGGCATGCCGCTAAGAAGAATGTATGGTGTTTTTTAAATAGATTTTAAAAAAGGGGTTTTTTAAGGGGGGGGAGGGACAAGGGGGGTGGGGGGGAGAACCCGTCGGGGAGGGATCCAGCCCCGGTGCCAGTTCGCGGCATTACTACATCTGGTCTGAAGGCAGGGGGGGAGGGGTTTGTTCCAGGACTAGAGGGTGGTTCAATCTGTACGGTAAGTGGGAGAGGCAGATATGGCAGAGGGGGGGGCGTATCGAGTTTGGGGAGCACGTGCGCGATGTCTGAAAGCGATCACGTGCTCTGGCCCCTTAGTCCCTACCCGTTCCTCGGGCGGCCGTGATCCTCAGAGCCTGGATCTTCGGCTGATGTTATGTAATGCCTGGTCCGTGGTAAATAAAGCCCCCTTGATCCGTGATCTTATTCAGGGGGAGTCCGCGGACCTTATGGGCATTACGGAGACCTGGTTGGGGCCAGAGGGGGGGTGCCCCTCGTTGAACTATGCCCCCCAGGTTTCCGAGCATTCCATCAGCCGAGGGCCCAGGGTAGGGGTGGAGGGGTGGCGGTTGTCATTAAGGAAGATCTAGAGCCGAGGGAGGCCACTGTTCCTCAGATTGCCGGCTGTGAATCCCTTTATGTGAGGTGGGGCCATAGGAATCAGTTGGGCTTGTTGATCACGTACCTGGCTCCTTGCTGCGTGACCACAGCCCTGCCCGAGCTGCTGGAGCTATTTGCCACTGTGGCAGTTGAGACCCCCAAACTTATAGTTATGGGGGATTTCAACTTGCCATCAGCTGGCTTATCATCGACTGCAGCTCGGGAGTTCCAGGCTTCCATGACGGCCTTGGACCTGATACGAGTAAATGATGGCCCTACGCACATGGGGGGAGGCACGCTGGACCTGATTTATATCTCTGGTCAGTGGTTAAATGATCTGATACTAGACGATTTAGTAACAGAACCAATGTCATGGTCTGATCATTTTCTCCTTCGCCTAGACTTCGAACCGCCCACCATCGCGGGGAGGCGGAGCCTCGTTGGTTCCGTCCCAGGCGCCTGATGGACCCTGAGAGGTTCCTGGCGGAGCTTGGGCCATTCCCTGAGGATCTGGCCCGCGGCACGACTGAGGAACTAGTTGCGGCCTGGGAACAGGCGCGGCTGGGGCCTTGGACCGTGTCGTGCCTTTGCGACCTCTGACCCGCGCAGATCTCGACCGGCCCCTTGGTTCTCCGAGGGGCTGAGAGAGATGAAACGCGGAGAAGACGCCTAGAGAGCACTTGAGGTCCAGCCGTTCGAAGCTGATCGGACACTAGTTAGGTCCTATTCTAGGACCTACCTAGTGGCAATGAGGAGGCGGCGCTCCTATGCCTCCACCCTCATTGCGTCGGCAGATAACCGCCCGGCCGCCCTGTTTGGTGACCCGCTCTCCTTCATCAGGAGGTGCGGGATGACCCGTTGCAGGACGATGCCGAGGAGTTTAGTGGTTATCTATCGACAAAATCACTCAGCTCGGGATGGTCTGGACCGAAATTGGGATGATCCAAGCGAGGGAGAGGAGGCACGTCTTGTTGAGCCTGTTTGGGATGGGTTTGACCCTGTGGCTCCGAGGGCGTGGACAGGTTGTTGGGAGGCTCCGCCACTACATGTTTATTGGATCCGTGTCCTTCCTGGCTGGTGCTGGCTACTCAGGAGGTGACACGAGGCTGGCTCAGAGGATTATAAATGCTTCTTTGTTGGAAGGGGTTTTCCCTGCCGCCTTGAAAGAGGCGGTGGTGAGACCCCTCCTTAAGAAGCCCTCTTTGGACCCGGCTATTTTGGGAAACTATCGGCCAGTCTCCAACCTTCGCTTTGTTGCGAAGGTTGTAGAGAGTGCTGTGGCGCGTCAGCTACCCCAATACCTGGAAGAATCCGTCTATCTAGACCCGTTCCAGTCCGGCTTCCGACCCGGTTACAGCACGGAGACAGCTTTGGTCGCATTGGTGGATGATCTCTGGAGGGCCAGGGACAGGGGTTATTCCTCTGCCCTGGTCCTATTAGACCTCTCAGCGGCTTTTGATACCATCGACCATGGTATCTTGCTGCGCCGGCTGGGGGGATTGGGAGTGGGAGGCACCGTTTATCGGTGGTTCTCCTCCTATCTCTCCGACCGGTCGCAGGCGGTGTTGACAGGGGGGCAGAGGTCGACCGCGAGGGCCCTCACTTGTGGGGTGCCGCAGGGGTCGATTCTCTCGCCCCTTCTGTTCAACATCTACATGAAGCCGTTGGGTGAGATCATCAGTGGCTTTGGGGTGAAGTACCATCAGTACGCTGATGACACTCAGCTGTACTTCTCCACCCCAGGTCACCCCAATGAAGTTGTCGAAGTGCTGTCCCGGTGCTTGGAAGCCGTACGGGTCTGGATGGGGAGAAACAGGCTCAAGCTCAATCCCTCCAAGACGGAGTGGCTGTGGATGCCGGCATCTCGATTCAGTCAGCTGCAGCCGCAGCTGACTGTTGGAGGCGAGTTATTGGCCCCAAAGGATAGGGTGCGCAACTTAGGTGTCCTCCTGGATGAGCGGCTGTCGTTTGAAGACCATTTGACGGCCGTCTCCAGGGGGGCCTTCCACCAGGTCCGCCTGGTTCGGCAGTTGCGCCCCTTCCTTGATCGGGATGCCTTGTGCACAGTCACTCATGCACTCGTTACCTCTCGCTTGGATTATTGTAATGCTCTCTACATGGGGCTCCCCTTAAGGTGCACCCGAAGGCTTCAGCTAGTCCAGAATGCAGCTGCGCGGGTGATAGAGGGAGGGTCTCGTACCTCCCATGTAACACCCCTCCTGCGCAGACTGCACTGGCTGCCTGTCGCTTTTCGGGTGCACTTTAAGGTTTTGGTTATGACCTTTAAAGCGCTCCATGGCTTAGGGCCTGGGTACTTACGGGACCGCCTACTGTTACCATATGCCTCCCACCGACCCGTACGCTCTCACAGAGAAGGACTTCTCAGGGTGCCGCCCCCCAAGCAATGTCGGCTGGCGGCCCCCAGGGGAAGGTCCTTCTCTGTGGGGGCTCCCACACTCTGGAACGAACTTCCCCCGGGTTTACGCCAAATACCTGACCTTCGGACCTTTCGCCGCGAACTGAAGACGCATCTTTTTATTCGCGCGGGGCTGGCTTAAATTTTATGGATTGTATAGTTTTATTATTAATTTTAAACGGGGTTTTAATTTCTATATATTTTAAAATTTTAGGCAAAGTATAATAAGTTTTTTAATTTTGCATTTTATAGATTATTGTCTTGTCTGTTTTTATCTGCCTGTACACCGCCCTGAGTCCTTTGGGAGAAGGGCGGTATAAAAATAAAATAAATAAATAAATAAATAAATAAATAAATAACTAAGCTAAACCAACTAAAAGTAACGGAACAGACTTGTAAGTGGATCACAAGCTTCCTAACAAACAGGAAGCAGCAGGTGAAGCTAAGCAAGATCACATCAAATACCTGTACAATTAGCACAGGGGCTCCCCAGGGCTGTGTGCTCTCCCCACTTCTCTTCTCTCTGTATACCAATGACTGCATCTCCAACGATCCATCTGTCAAGCTACTGAAGTTCGCAGATGACACAACAGTGATTGGTCTCATTCGAGACAATGACGAATCCGCATATAGACGAGAGGTCGAACGACTAGCCTTGTGGTGCAACCAAAACAATCTGGAACTGAACACGCTCAAAACCGTAGAAATGGTGGTAGACTTTAGGAAAAACCCTTCCATACTTCCACCTCTCACAATACTAGACAACACAGTATCAACAGTAGAAACCTTCAAATTTCTAAGTTCTATCATATCGCAAGATCTAAAATGGACAGCTAACATCAAAAACATCATCAAAAAAGGACAACAAAGAATGTTCTTTCTGCGCCAACTCAGAAGGCTCATTCGAGACAATGATGAATCCGCATATAGACGAGAGGTCGAACGACTAGCCTTGTGGTGCAACCAAAACAATCTGGAACTGGAGCTACTGATTCAGTTCTACAGAGGAATTATTGAGTCTGTCATTTACACCTCTATAACTGTCTGGTTCGGTTCTGCAACCCAACAAGAAAGACAGAGACTTCAGAGGATAATTAGAACTGCAGAAAAAATAATTGCTACCAACCTGCCTTCCATTGAGGACCTGTATACTGCACGAATCAAGAAGCGGGCCGTGAAAATATTTACAGATCCCTCACATCCAGGACATAAACTGTTCCAACTCCTACCCTCAAAACGACCCTATAGAGCACTGCACACCTGAAGAACAAGACACAAGAACAGTTTTTTCCCAAAGGTCATCACTCTGCTAAACAAATAATTCCCTCAACACTGTCAAACTATTTACTAAATCTGCACTACTATTAATCTTCTCATCGTTCCCATCACCAATCTCTTTCCACTTATGACTGTATGACTGTAACTTTGTTGCTGGCAATCCTTATGATTTATATTGATATATTGACCATCATTTGTATTGTAAATGTTGTACCTTGATGAACGTATCTTTTCTTTTATGTACACTGACAGCATATGCACCAAGACAAATTCCTTGTGTGTCCAATCACACTTGGCCAATAAAAAACTCTATTCTATTCTATTCTATTCTATTCTATTCTATTCTATTCTATTCTATTCTATTCTATTCTATCAGTACACATAATTCCTTTTTCATGGAGAGCGTGGCCAACTTCGATATTCTCTTGGCTGATGTTATGGCCATAAGAAAACCCACCCTATATGTTAAAAAAGGTCAGATGTACAGTCCTGAGTGTCTCAAAGGGGGCTCTGGTGAGTGCCTGTAACACTTTAGAAAGGTCGGATATCTGTGGACCATCTTCTGTCTTAAATTGGTGGCCCCTAGTAGAAATCTCTGCACCTCTGGGTGTTGTGCAATTGAGTCACTTGTTCCGTATGACTACACTGAAGCCAGAGCCGCTACTTGCCTACATAAAGTTGACGGGGCTAACTCCTTTTCCAAACCCTCTTGGATAAAGTCTAAAAGTTGTGGAATGGAGACCTTGGTGGCCTCAACGTTCCATCTAGTGCACCACTCACAAAAGGCCTGCAGAGTAGTGTCATAAATACATGTCATGGATGGTCGCCTGGTAGCTTGAATTGTCCGAATAACACTGGAAGAGAGGTTCTGCTCCTTCAGAAGTCTCCACTCAACCTCCACGGTCAACTGCAGCTATTGTGGGTCCAGATGAAATATGGGACCCTGGCTGAGGGAGATCCTGTTGGGCAGCATCCTCCATGATGTGGCAATCGACAGACTGATCAGATCCATGAACAACAGATGCCTGGGCCAATGCGAGGCAACGAGAATTTTCTCTGTCTTGTCCCTCAAAATTCAACTGACTACCCATGGTATCAGCGCCATGGGCAAAAAAACATAAAGAAGTCCCTGGGGCCATGGGCAATGAAGGGCATCGACTCCCTCCGAACCCTGTGCTGGGAACCTAAAGAAGAAATGAGGCAATTGACTGTTGTTCTGCATTGCGAAGAGATCAACGATCGGCTGACTGAATTGATCTACAATTTCCTGAAACAATTCTGGCAGCAGATGCCACTCTGAATGGACTATGGTGGCTCTGCTCAGCCAATTTGCCTGCACATTGCTCAAGCCCAAAATGTGCTTGACTTTTAGGGATACTAAGTGCTTCTCTGCCCAGCAACAGAGGAGCCTTACCTCCTCCATCATTGACCTGGAGTGATCCCCCTTGCCAGTTTACGTGAGCTTTGGCGGCTACGTTGTCAGTCAAAAGGAATATTTGATGACCCGCAATCTGGGCTTTGAATTTTTTGAGAGCCAAATGTGCTGCCCTCAACTCTAGCCAATTGATGCTCCGACCTGACTGTCAGTGACCATGTCCCCTGTATTATTAAGTTCTCACAATGGGCTCCCCAGCCCTCAAGACTGGCATCTGTTGTGACCTCCAGGGGGGCTTGGTTCCCTGAAATAACAGCCTGCTTCCATATGACTGGACCTCCACCAGGTGAAGGAAGTCAGCACTTCCACCGGAACCTGAACTCTGGTATGGGAACTGCCCCATCCCATCCTCTGAAACAGTAGTAAGAACCACTGCAGAGGACAAGCATGGAATCTTGCCCAAAGTACTAAATTGATGCAAGATATCATCTTGGCTAATAAAGTTGATAGTAAGTCTAGTGAACTGTTCTGCTCTGCAATCTCTCTGGTGACAAGAAAACTTGATTTGATTAGAATGTCTATTATCGCCCCCAGATGTAAAAGGCGAGTCATTGGATTGAAATGGCTCTTCTCCACATTGATGGAGAAGCCATGGCCTGTAGGCAGTTTATCGTGGTCTGTAAGTCCTCCTCTGCCTGTGCATAAGATATTGATTGGACCAGAATGTCGTTCAGGTACGCTTGAACCCGGATCAGCCTGAATCTGAGCCAAGCCCCTAGTGCTGCCAATATCTTTGTAAACACTTGGGGCGCTGATGCCAAACCAAACAGGAGGGCACGATATTGGAAATGTTGGCCGTTGTAGCAAAATCTCAGATACTGCCTGTGTTGCAGAGAAATTGGGATGTGTAAATACGCCTCCGTGAGGTTTATGGAGGTCAAGAACTCTCCTCTTTCTACATTCTCCAAGACTGATTGTAGAGAATGCATCTTGAACCTCCAGTACCTCAGAAATTTGTTCAGGCCCTTCAAACTGAGAATCAGTCATAGCCCCCCCGCCCGAGGCCTTCTGTATTACAAATAACATGGAGTAATACCGGTACCTTTGTTGTTCTGTGGGAATTGGCTCCATTGCCTGAATTGCTAGCAAATGCTGAATGGCACTTTCCATGATGTTTCTCTTGATTGCATTCCATGATACCAGGCAGGAGACAAAGACCCTTGGGGGGGATATGAGAAATTCCAGGGATAGACTGAATGTTATGGTCTCCCTTATCCACGCATCTGCTCCCATTGATCCACATATAGACCTAGTCGGCCACCAATGGGAGCTGTGTCTCTGAAGTCAGTGGGGTCAGTGAAGGGGGCAATTGCCCCCTCCATGAAATGCCCACTTATTCATGGGGAGGGCTCTGTCCTGTCTGAGGGCCCCTGGCCTGTCCGGTGATACTGTGCTGGCTGATATCCCTGTTTCTGAGCGAACCTTCTATGGGCACTGTTGAAATTCCAACCCCCTTAGGGATGAAAATAAGACCACCTGAAGGTGGTTGTGGGTCTACTATCAAAGCATCTCGATAGGGCAGGCAATACTTTCCTTTTGTCCTTAGCCTCGACCAACAGAAGGTCCAATGATTCTCCAAATAACTTGGACCCTTTAAACGGGACAGAAGCCAGCCTCCATTTTCGCTTGGAATCCACCTGCCAATTCCTGAGCCACAGTAGTCATCTGGCTGTAACTGCGGATGCAATGCACCATGCCCCAAATCTGGTGGAATGAAGTGTGGCATCTGCCGTAAATTCAGCGGCCGCCACCACTTTGTTAAACTTCTGATGGGCTCTAATATCACTTTTCTTATATCTGTTTCAACCAGAGCAGAGATGCTCTGGTAAAGAAAGATGCAGCCGTGGCCGCCTTTATCCCCCAGGCTGCCATTTGGTGTGCCTTGCAAAGTGCAAGTTCTAGTTTCCTGTCCTCCAGCTTCAGCACCTCCTCCACCTCTGCTAATGCTGTGGAAGGAGAAGTTAAGGCTATCACAATCGCCAGGCTCTCTTCAACTGCTGCAGCAGCTAACCTGTATTGACAAATGCTGGCCTGTATTGACAAATGCTGGCTAGAACCAGCCAGTCTCTTGTCTTCTTAGTATCCTGGCTGAGGCTTCAAGACTCCTGAGTGGGCTCGAACTAATGCCCTTCACGCTCCTAAATTTAAAATGTTGGTCTCACAGGAGAAACCCCTCCTAGTCCCCTAGCTGCCAATGTGGGGCTGCTCTGGATACAATTTGCCTTCCCCCACTCCTGAGCCATGCCCGAGGGCTGGAACCCAGGCCCAACTGCCAGCTGTTACTTTTTAAATATAATGGCTGTGAAATCTTGCAAAGGAAGATCATAATGGCAACTGCCATTGCTCCCAACGGCTCTGACCACTGTTTTGATCCTTCCCTCAACATGGATCCAGATGGAGAGCCCTTCCCTATTAGATTTAATAAGCGAAGAAGGATAAAGGTTAAGAACACAACTCTGACAGGACAGTGGGGAATGGAAGGATTTATATTCCTTATAGACAGCTTGTAATCTGCATCCTTTTTTTCTGGAAATCCATTCCTACTCCCACACTATTCAAAGGTGTTCATTCCAAATTGTACAACAGTAGACATTAATTAATTAAAAGGGACACGGTGGCTCAGGGGCTAGGACGTTGAGCTTGTCGATCGAAAGGTCGGCAGCTTGGCGGTTCGAATCCCTATTGCTGCCGTGTAATGGGGTGAGCTCCCATTTCTTGTCCCAGCTTCTGCCAACCTAGCAGTTTTGAAAGCAAGTAAAAATGCAAGTAGAAAAAATAGGGACCACCTGTGGTGGGAAGGTAACAGCGTTCCGTGTGCCTTTGGCGTTGAGTCATGCCGGCCACATGACCACGGAGACGTCTTCGGACAGCACTGGCTCTTTGGCTTTGAAACGGAGATGAGCATCGCCCCCTAGAGTCAGCAACGACTAGCACGTATGTGTGAGGGGAACCTTTACCTTTACCTTAGACATTAATTTATAGTTTCTATCCCATAGTTTCTGCCATTTATCTAACTCAATCGGATAACCAAAATTGTCTTTTTTACTTGTTCATCTTCCATCTTAATGCTTAACAAATAGGTGGCCGATGGGCGCATGCGTGCTGGAGCTGGGCTAGCGCAATGTGCCCACAGATATGGCTCTGCTTGCCACCTGTGGCACATCTTATTGGCTAGTATCAAGGGGAAGATGACTTTGAAAAAGCTTCCTCTTTCACCATAGCATGGAAGACGAGGGGAGTGTGAGTGACATCGAGTTGGCCATGCCCACCCAGTCACATGACCACCTAGCCAGTCCTACCTAGCCATGCCCGCAGAACCTGTTCTTAAATTATTTGAATCCCACCACTGGATCTAACTATAATAGATTGTGGAATGAGAAGAAAACAAAAAAGCAGTCTAAGTTTATATCAACACTATTTATGTGCATCCAAACTATCCTTTCTGCCTTGAACATATAGCCACCCTTCAGAAATCTCTTTCTGTGGATCTCAATGATTTTATCACTTCTTCCTTTTTATAAATTAATTCTTCACATATTTGCTTTGTAACTCAAATCTCATTCAAACTCTATATGAGCAAACTCATTGTTATATTCTATCTTCATTCATTCTTGATCCAATTTCTTGGTTTACCACACACATCTCTTAAGTAAGTTCTCACTGCATTTAACTTTTTATGTTTCTCTTGGCATTCTCAACTAGCATTTTGTTAACAATAAACTTAAAGACTCAAGATCCACTAAAAGATTCTAACAACAAAGAATGCAATGATGAAACAGTTAAAGCCAACCTCTTCAACATTTTCTTTGGCTCAGTTTTTGTTAACTCCGATAACACATACCCGACATTCCACAAACGTGCCAGCAATTATTATGATGACTTAACTCATATAGATTTCACAGAAGATAACGTTGGAAAAGCTCTTCATAACTTAAAACCATCGCTATCTATTGCACCCGATGGACTATGTGCATACTTCTTAAAAAAACTTTCCATTAATATAGCAGAACCCCTAAGTATTATCTTTGATAAAGCTTTCACTACCAGTTCCCTTCCCAAACTTTGGTCACTGGCCACAGTCATCCGTAGAGCTTAGGGCCTCCCCAAGATACACAAAGAAGGAACCCCACTCAGACCCATAGTCAGCTCCATAGGCTCACCTCTACAAAACCTAGCCAAATTTCTTGCCAAACAACTACAGCCCTATGCAGAATCCATCGCCTCACACGTAAAAAACTCATTCCAGTTCATAGATATCATAAAGAAACAAAACTTACAGCCCAGTGACCTACTCGTGAGCTTTGATGTCATATCCCTCTTCACCCAAGTGCCAATCAAAGAAGCCTTGACAGCTATCCAAAACAAATATAACCCCCCCAAGCACATCCTAGATCTGACCAACCACTGCCTATCCAACACATACTTCATCTATAACGGACAAAAATACAAACAAATAGAAGGCGCACCCATGGGATCACCCCTCTCACCTGTCATTGCCAACCTCTACATGGAACACTTTGAAACCCAAGCACTAGAAAAATCTGATCACAAACCCAAACTCTGGCTCAGATACGTAGATGACACCTTCATAATCTGGCCACACGGGAAAGAAAAACTTGACAACTTCCTCACACACCTCAATAGCCTACACCCCAAAATACAGTTCACCATGGAAACAGAAGTTAACAACCAACTTCCCTTCCTAGATGTCTTAGTCTACAAGAAACCCAATGGCTCCCTAGGACACACCATCTACCAGAAGAAAACATACACAAACCGCTATCTGCACGCACTCTCACACCACCACCCAGCACAGATCAACTCCGTAGCCAAGACACTCATCTCTAGAACAAAACGCTTATCTGATGAACAACACCTAAAAACCGAACTACACACTCTCACAAACGTACTAACATCCAATGGATTCCAGAGAAATAAGATTACCAAACTAATCCAAAAAGAACCCCCCACTAAAACCCAAGACAGAGAACAAGAAAATGGCACAGCCCTCCTCCCATATATAAAAGGCACCACAGACAGAATCAGCAAGATCCTCCACAAACATAACATCAAGACAGCATTCTGCACAAACCAAAAAATATCCACCATCCTAAGAAACCCCAAAGACAAAATTGAGTTAGAAAATCAAGGAGTATATGAAATCCCTTGCACCGCCTGCCCCACCACATACATCGGACAAACCAACAGAAGAATAAGTGCACGCATTGAAGAACACAAGAATTCAGTCAAAAAAGAGGAACCAACTTCTTCCCTGGTTCAACACCTTAAAGCCACAGGACACGATATTGACTTTAAAAAGACCAGAACTATCGCCAAAACTGAACACTTTAACAACAGAATAATCAGAGAAGCCATCGAGATAGAAAAACGCCCACACAGCATGAACAAACGAGATGATACCTCCCGCCTACCAGCCATTTGGAAACCCGCCCTTATTGACAAACGAGTCCTTAACATGAGGAATGACACCAGACCCACACTCACGAGGTCCACACAGGATGTCACCACCACACATCCACCCAGAAAGCAGACCCAAACCCACACTGATCAGGAAGCACGAGCAAGGACCAGAAGCCAGACCGCAGCTGCAACATTAGCCATTTCAAACCCCTCCAATCCATACATGCAGCAGACTGACACCCACTACGAAGATGTAGCACGACCACGAACACGAAGCCAAACAGCAGCAGTGCAGCTCACCAGCTCAAATCCCCCTGCAACTCAGACTAATCTGAGCACAACCAAGCCCCCACCCAAACAGGACACACCCCCAGCCAATCAGAGCACAAAAAAAACCCCATCCAATCAGAGCACAGCCAAGCTCCCACCCAATCAGTTCAAACCTCCACTAGCAGTTAAAAAGGAAGAAACAGCTGCGATCACACATTGCTCCCAGAAGCACGAAGCTGAAGCCTGAAGATGACCAATGAGACTTCGTCGAAACGTCGCCAAGACATTTCCAATTTTACATGGGAGAAAACCCGAACAACCAAAGACCTACATACAAACACCCGTGAAAACCTCAGAAAACAAATATATATATATATATATACATTTATTGTATCAATTTATTTATTGTATCAATTTATTGTATTAATTTATTTATTGTATCAATTTATTTATTGTATCAATTTCATATATTTTCATTTCCATATGTTTTGTTTTGCACTTTTTCTATAAACAGTTGGGAAAGTTTTTATTGTGGCAGCCTATAATTGTATTCATACAGTAAATAAATACTAGACAGAAGCTATTTTTATATATAACTATTTTACATTTTCAATAAACATTCATTCTTCACAATATATAACATACCTACATATTCAATATAGGCATCACATACATGCATCACATTAATTTCCCTTTTTTAGTAAACAAGTTACACAAAATCATACTTTTAATAAAAGTTTTTATTAAAAACTTTTTAATAAAAGTTTTTAATAAACTTTTTTTTGGACTTTTAATAATTCTATTAAATAATTTATGTACAACTTGAAATTGTTTATTCAATGTTCTGCCAGACACAACTTCTTTGGTTCTTGCTGCATCATAATGTATAATCCTTTATAAGGTATCTTCCATCCTTTATAAGGTAGGTAAAATGAGGACCCAGATTGTTGGGGGGGCAATAAGTTGACTTTGTAAAAATATACAAATAGAATGAGACTATTGCCTTATACACTGTAAGCCGCCTTGAGTCTTCGGAGAAGGGCGGGGTATAAATGTAAACAAAAAAAAATAATAATACCTCCTGCAAATAATTTGGCTTCTCAGCTAATCACACAGCATTATTTGCATACAAAAGTACAATATGTTCACATACCAACAACTTATCTCTACTTACTCCACTTATTAAATAAACTATTAAAGAATGGAAGATATAATTAAAAGCAACTAATAATTTTAAATGCACAAACTTACATTCTAAGTGTATAGAGTGGGTAAAGAAATTTATTTGGATGTCCAGAATATTCTTGATACAGTAAAATGTTTGAACCAATAACCCACTATGGACACCAAACTTTTAATTTCAGGATTGCAAAGCAGAGATTTACATTCCATGTTGAAACAGGGATTCATTTTTTCATAGATCCTCTAGTTAAGATCTCTGGCTACTGTATTTTGTCTAGGAAAATATCAAGATAATGCTTCAATGAGGAATTTATTATTATTATGATTGATCATACAGACAGATATTTAGACTAGATGGCACTGTATCGATCTACAATGGCAATAAATTGAAATTAGATTGGATTTGGCATTTTTATTACTGTGCCCTTCCCAACAACCTGAGATAGGTAGATGTCAATGTTTGATAACGTAAAATATATTATACATACAAATAAGTAAAATCACAGTTGCCAGTTCTTTAACTTATGGCCTTTCTATGCACTCAAAACCTAAGATGTCATAATGTAGTGATAGAGGAGGATATTTGTAGTTTAGGATTGAAATGAGGGATCCTTGATGCTCTCTGAACTTGGTTGTTTTCTTGCAGACATTTCATTACTCAGAATAGGTAAAATCATCAGTGCTAAAAAGAAATGAAGTTTGTTCTCAATTTGTATTCTAGTGCCTTGCTCTGTCAGTGTTGATGGAGTGGTCTTCATGCTTCTTTGGTTGTGCTATTTACTATTAGCTTGTTGGAAGTTCCCTGAGTGGGTATTGTTTACTTCTTGGTTGTTAGTCTGATGTTAATCTTAGTATTAATCTATGCTCATCTGTGTGTTGATTTGGGGGTGTGCGTGTGCGCGTGTTTTGGTTTTTTGACTCCCTTTCTGCCTTGTTCATTGTCTCTTGAATGATATGTAGATGTTATTTATGTTTATATCCCTGTTGATGGCTGACTTGTCAGAGTACAAGACCTCCAAAAGTTCTCTAATGTTTTTGGACTTAGCTTGGCCTAGGATGGTTACAGATTTCCAGTTAAAACTATGGATAAGTCTGTCCATGTATTGTGAAATTCAGGGATTTTTATGATGTCTTCTGACTGCTAGTTGGAATTCATGAATGTGTTCTTCCAGTCTTCTGCCTGTTTGTCCTCCATAGTGGCTATTGCAGTCCTTACACTGTATGTTGTAGATGGCTTCTATTTTTTCTTTTGGAGTTGCTTAGTCTTTGATTCAGTTAGCATATTTTGGATGGTTTTAGTAGGTTTGTGTACTATGTCATAGTTTGTTGGTTATTTCTGAGATGTTTTTGATGCATGGCAGTGTTATCCTTTTTACAGCTTCTGTTGGTTATGCTATATTACATTGACTGATTAGGCAGTTATTGATGAAATTGTGTGGATATCAATTTTAACATAACATAACATAACATAACATAACATAACATAACATAACATAACATAACATAACATAACATAACATAACATAACATAACATAACATAACATAACATAACATAACATAACATAACATAACATAACATCAGAGTTGGAAGGGACCTTGGAGGCCTTCTAGTCCAACCCCCTGCCCAGGCAGGAAACCCTACACCATCTCAGTCAGATGGTTATCCAACATTTTCTTAAAAATTTCCAGTGTTGGAGCATTCACAACTTCTGAATTTTGTTGAAAGATGTTGTATAGATGATATGATTCCTTTTTTTAATTTTTAAAGAGATACTTTTTAAAGAGATACTTTTTAAAGAGATACTTTTTAAAGAGATACTTTTAAAGATACTTTTTAAAAAAGAGTGAGAGAGATATTTTTTTAAAGAGAGAGAGACAGAGAGTGAAAGAGACGAAGTGATTATAATCCCCTGATGAAATAGAAAGAAAAAAGAGAGAGAAAGAGGAGGAAGTGAAGAAGACGAAGCGAAAGTTAAAAGGAGCAGGAAGATTTGAAAATACCACAACCGCCGTCTTCGCTGTTGCAGAAGGGGGGATTTAAATTGAGAACTACATGACCACGCCAAGCAGAGACTTACTAGCTCCAAGCAAGCAAGCAGTTTTTAGGAGTGAATATATATATATAGAGAGAGTGGGTTTTTATTTTTATTTTTTTTCCTTGTTACCATGCTTTGGGCATCCCTCCACCAATTTAAACTGGATTGATTTGAATCTACCACCATTCTAAAAAAAACCCCTCCAATCGGAAGACTACAGGAAAGAGGCTGCTGCTTATCTTCTAAACAAAGGAGTCAAGCAAAAGACATTTAAAAACCACTAACTTTTAGCTTATTTGGAGGTTCTAGCAGGGGAGCGCAGCTATCGTATACCCTTGACCAAAAATCGGTACACTCCTTCTATCTGGGATGGTCGTCCACTTCCACCGAGCGCGCAGCTTCGGAGGGACGCACATGGAGCGGTGAGGGAGGAAGGGGATACCTGCCTAGCCAGCCAGATCAGCCGAATCAACCCTGGCGATCAATGGGGTGACAGATGTCGCAGCCAAATCGCTCTCACATCCTAAATAGTTAAACTATTTAACACTACCAACAATATGGCTACCCTTCAAAAAGACTTTGACTTTGTGTCAGAATGGTCAAAAACTTGGCAACACCAAATCTCAACCATCAAATGCTCTGTCTTACACATTGGAAAAAAGAATCAGAACACTAAATACAAGCTCGATGGACATTACCTTGATGACCCTCACCCCATTAAAGACCTTGGAGTTTTCATATCTAAGTGCCAAAGCCCACTGCAACTACATCGCAAAAAAGGCTTTAAGAGTTGTAAACTTAATCTTGCGTAGCCTCTTCTCCAGAAAGATTACACTACTAACCAGAGCATATAAAACATTTGCTAGACCTATTCTTGAATACAGCTCGCCTGTCTGGAACCCATACCTCATTTCTGATATAAATACAATTGAGTGTGTCCAGAAATATTTTACAAGAAGAGTTCTCCACTCCTCTGATTACAACAAAATACCTTATGCCACCAGACTTGAAATCCTGGGTTTAGAAAATTTAGAACTCCGCTGCCTTCGACATGATCTGAGTTTAACTCATAGAATCATCTGTTACAATGTCCTTCCTGTTGAAGACTACTTCAGCTTCAATCGCAACAATACATGAGCGCACAATAGATTTAAGCTTAATGTGAACCGTTCCAATCTTGATTGCAGAAAATATGACTTCAGTAACAGTGTTATTAATGCCTGGAATGCACTACCTGACTCTGTGGTCTCTTCCCAAAATCCCCAAAGCTTTAACCAAAGACTATCTAGTATTGACCTCACCCCATTCCTAAGAGGTCTGTAAGGGGCGTGCATAAGAGCACCAGCGTGCCTACCGTTCCTGTCCTAATGTTCCCTTTGATTGTATCCAATTCGTATAGATATTTCATGCTTATGCTTATATATATGCTTATATATCGTATAGTTATTTCATGCTTATGCTGTTGTGACAAATAAAATAAATAAATAAAATAAATAAATAAATAAATATCTGAATAGTGCTATTACATTCCTTCTCTCTCTCTTTCTCTCTCTTTTTATAATGTTATTTATAATTTTTTTTAACATCCGTAAGTGCTTAGTGAACAGTGTATTGTCTGAGTCAATATACTTTATACACAATACTAATATTATAATACTATTTAGATAAACATAATCATAATCTTTCAACATCTAATATTTGTGTATACATTGTAGTTATAATATATTCTATTATTTATCGGTATACATAGTACTATCAGGAATACAGTAGCTCACTTGGTTCGAATCCCTAGTGTTCCCATTACTTGTCCCAGCTTCTGCCAACCTAGCAGTTAGAAAGCATGTAAGAAATGCAAGTAGAAAAATAGGGACCACCTTTGGTGGGAAGATAACAGTGTTCCCTGGTCCTTTCGTGTTTAGTCATGCATGCCAGATGACCATGAAGACATCTTCAGACAGTACTGGCTCTTCGGCTTTGAAACAGAGATGAGCACCGCCCACTAGAGTTGGGAACGACTAGCACATATGTGCGAGGGTAACCTTTACCTTTTATACATAATACTATTTCCCCAGTTTCTACTTTCTACCTCTTTTTTCTAAATTTTAATAAAATTGCCACCATATTCAGAAGTATTCTATACCTATCCATCATCTCTTGCCCTTTTTAGAATTTCAACTCCTTACATCACACTTTTTTAATCTAAGTATTTCATTTGCTTCAACAGCTATCCCTTGCTGTTGGATCTCCATAATTCTTTCATCACTTTTGGGAGATCTTTCTCTTTATTCTCTTCTATATTTTGAGCTCTTAAAAAGTAACTTATCTGTTCCATTTTAAGAATTATTACTATCTCTTCCATATCGGCTTGTATCTTTTTTTTTGTTTCAAGTTTTTTATTTTATTTTACATATACATATCAATGCATGAACAGTGTGGCACCTGGGTGTCATACAAATTAATACAAATAATACTAGTAAAATTAGTCATAGTTATTATATTCAACCAACATATATTTCTAATATTAATACACATTTGTATTAAATTATAGTGTATCATTATTTAATTATTCTATGTTTTAATATATTGCTCTAATTCACCATATTATTTGATCATACATAATAATACCAACATTCCATTTTTAAGCTTCCCTTTTGTTATTACTTTTATTTTATTATGTAAAAATGTATACATTAATATTCCCCCTTTCTCTTATTTCTATCACTATTGTAACTTTTCATCATGTCACCCTTTTTTAAAAAGATGTTTTCTTTCTATCCAACATCTCTCATCCACTATGGTGCTTTGAATCCTGTTCATTTTTAACTTACCTCCCATATTTCATCTTTACATCTATTTGTATTAAAATACAAGTATTCATTAATTCATTATTCAATGTTTCAATGCACAGTTCTAATACCAATATTATTTAGACATACAAAATTATTCTAATCATATTCTTTACAATCATCAAATCTATATAATTCTGATAGTAATTATTCCAATGCCAATCTCAATATTATTAAAATGTACTTAATAATACCATCATTCAATCTCTAGTTTTCCCATTTTATTGTTACTTTTATTCCATTATATAAAATTTTATATATAAATGTTTCCCCCTTTTCTTATTTCTACCTAACTTCTAATCATACCACCATTCTAAAACAGAATGGAAAAAAAGAGAAAAAGAAAAGCAAATCAAAACATCAACCAAAAAAAAAAAAAGGAGAGAAAGAGAGAGAGAGAGGGAGGGAGAGAGAGAGAGACTTTTTTTTCTATCCATCGTCTCTTGCTGACTTCAGTACTTTAATTGTTATGCTTTTGCTTTACTTGCCTCCCATGTTCCTCTCTTGGATCTCTGTCTGCATCTACTTCTTGGCTATTCAGTCTAAGTATTTCTTCTACTTCTACCCTCTTCCATTGCTTAGCTTCCAAAGTATCTGTCTAAACCCCTATCTCCCATTCAAAAGTATCTCCAATTCTCTTTTAAACTCTCTTAAAATATTTTCCCCTAGGTTTAATTTATCAATCACTGTTATTTTTATTATTATCTCCTCCTTGCCCTTTTCTTTTGTTCACTGGTTCTTCAGTTCTATTTTTTCCTCCATTCCTTCTATTAGCTCCTCCCTTCTCTAATACTATACAAGGGTTCATCAACCCTTGTATAGTATTTTCCATATTTTCCATAATCTTCTTAAATTCTTTCTCCATGATATCCTTTGATGTCCTTGATGTCCTTTCTCCATGATATCCTTTGTGCTTTGAAAAATCAACACCCTTTCCTTCAAAGTTCCACTCATTTCTTCCTTATGAAGCATATTATTTTTAAAAATCCCACTTTTGTCCTGTAGTCCAAGAACCATTTATTCAGACCTAAAATTGCTCTTCAAGAAGTACACTAATCACAATTTTTGTATCCCATAGGTAATCAATCAGTTCTGTTTAAATAAAGGGAATAGTCCCAGAAGTTATCAAAAGCCTCTCTACATCCCCTTTGCAGGTTCAATCTTCTGGCATAACATTCAGGGGTCACTTTAATTAAATAATTTCCTTGGTTTCATATTTGAGGCTTTAGTAGTCGTGGGGTAGTTAGATATAACCCAGTAAATATTTTCATAATCCTTCATATAAGTATTCTCAGACTTGTATATTTTCCTTTCATCAGCAGGTGGTGCTCTCAACTTAAATGTCAATGTTGCCACTAGTCAGTCTAATTTTAGTTATTTTAATTGTAATTCAATTATAGAAGCAGGATAGGTTTTTAAAGTAAATAATTCCAGCATTTTAAAATGGCTTCCCATTACCATGTCTTTCCAGTTTAAGAGTCCAATTTTCTATATTTTTGGGATTTATTGTTTTCCTCTCTTTAAATCTTTCCCTTCCAGCCTGGTATTTTTGCTCAGAATGCTGAATCACCTCTTTAACAAATAATTCTAAGCAAGTAGTTCCAAATTATTCCTTGGGGTTAGGTTTTATGTGAAAAGGAATCCTCTCCCCTAGTTCCAGTCACTGTTCACCTCCTTCACTGCAGCATCAGTCTTAGTTGTTCCTCGGATGTCCTAGCTTCGTGGCAATCATCTTTAGGTTGCCTCTTCTCCTTGCTGTGGCTTAGAGGGAAAAAGAACCCTGGGTCAGACAGGAGAGTTGCAACGCTCTGTGACCTCACAGGACACCCTTCTTTGCTTCACCACTCCTACAGGAGGGCTTTGGCTCCTTTCAGAGCCCACCAATGGGGAGAACTCGGCATGGAAGTGTGGAGACCTGCTCCTCATGTCTGAACTCACTGTGACATCAACCGTCAAAAAATGCTTGTATTATTTTTTGATTTATGTCTTCTATTCTTTCCTCAGCTCCTTCTGGTTTCTCCCCTATTTTCTGAGTTTTTTGTTCATCGTTTATTGTTATTTGCTGGTGGTTTTCCAGTCTCACATCTATCCTGCATCAGTTCCATCATCTCCCTATGATTCCTTGTCATATCTTCCTGAATACATTGAAACATCAATAATATTTCTTCAAAGACTGTATTTGTTTTCCCTGTTGAAACATTTTGTAATAATTTAATAGGTTGAAAATTACTCAATATTCCACCAGATTCCAGCATCCCAATTATCCAGAAACAACAAAAATGCCAGTATTAGTAAAGTTTACTCAGTCCCAGGGCTGTTTCTCAAAATTCCCAAAATGTATAATTCTTAAAATCTTCCAGGGTTTGCACCCTTAAAATTATACAAAATTTTAAGTCTTGTTTAATTTTTCTTCTTTTGCCTTGTAGAGTGTTTTATCAAATGGTATTAATAATCCAGATTGGCCCACCAGATTTCCCCAAATCTCTTTAATCCACAGAATCAAGTGTTCAATTTCAAGGATGTTTCTTGTTAATTATAGTCCATCTTGCCTTAAAAATCTTCAAAAGGCTCACTAAATACTTCCAAGCAGCCAAAACACCAATAGATATGGAATCAAAATAAAGGGGTCTTCCAGGTGTTGTTGTCTTTGATTATTTCCTTTCTCCTCCTCCTTGTTTTTCTCCTGTTAGCAATCAATCCTCACTTGCCAAAGTCTTTTCCCACTGTGTACTAGTATAATATCTTCCTTCACCAGTAGGTGACACCTCCACTCTAAGTTCCATCATTAAACAAAGCCAAGATAGAAATAGCTGATTGTCAAAAGATCAAGGAGGGAAAAAAATGACATTCCTTTTTCCTTATACGATTTCTTCCAATAATCAGACAGTGTTATCTGCGAATTAAGTCATTTTTCATACTATTACAAGTTCTGGGCTAGGCTTTCTATATTTTAAAGCTTCATAGTCTTCTATTAAAAGTTTGTTTCACTTTTGGGTCTATAATCATTCTATGTGTGTTAGATTGCCACTTTCTTAGCATTTTGGAGAGTCTTTTTTTTAAAAGAATTCTTATTTGGGTTTAAATCTCTAATATAGAAGTTGAAAGTTGTCTCACCCAGTTCCAATCCTTTATCCACAAACCACTCCAGCTCATAATCTTCTTGTCCCAGTTGTCACAGCTTCAGTCTTGCCAAAATGGCCATCATCTCTGCTGCTGATCAGGAGGGTTTCTTTGGATCAAGGGAGGAAATTGCTGTTTTCTCGTGATCTACAAAGCATCCCTCCTTTCTTCACCACCCCTCCAGGGTGGCTTTGACCCTATAGGTCTCCTGGCAAGCTGGTATCAGCTGGTTTTGCAGAGCTCTGTGGAGCTCCGCTATCCCATATCCATCTTGCTGTGACACCAACCAGTGAATTCACCAACCAGTGATTCTTACATAACTTCCCATATGGTAAGTTGGGTTATTACTTTGGCAGTGGAGTACTTGGTTGATGTGAGTGGTTTTTCAGTAGACTTGCATTTCTAGTTTGCCATCAGAGTGTCTGTTGATAAGGATATCCAGGAAGGATAATGTATTGTTTTCTTCTTCCCTTGTGAATTTGTTTCCTTTGAAGATGGTGTGGATAGTTTTGTAAATGTTTTTTAGTTGATCCATATTTTCATTATACTTTTGGGAGTGCTATCAATTCCAGGTATTGCATTTTGACTTCTAGCATGAGTTTTGAAAGTGATGATCCCTTTGATTTTTTGATAAGTTTTTCCCATTAAATTGAAACCAGGTTAGGCAGAACTTGATTGTTCCATGACTCTGGATGCTTCAATGAAATGTCTGCAAGAAAACAACCAAGCTCAAAGAGCACTAAGGATTTCTCTGTCATTATGTGTCAGAGTAATATCAGAGTGGATCCAAGAAATGGCTTTTGCAATTGACAGCTGGAAATATAATCAAGGCATGGATTTTCTAAGTCCAGCCAAGATTTTTTGGTATAGCACTAGTGTGCCAATAACCAGTGGAACCATCACAGATGATTTATGCAACAATCTTTCAGTTTCAATCTTCAGATATTGATGCTGTCTGAGCTTTATCAATTCTTTCTCTTCTGTTGTATTATCCCATTATTGCCACTGCTATTCTTTTCAAATTTATGTTCCCACTAGTTTTTTATTACTGACACATGACAATTTTTACAGATGTCCCAGTGGATCATTTGGGCAACTGTGTTATATCATTATTTATAATCAATTTGTGCATCTTGTATGAATGGAGCACATAATCTATCATTTCTTCTGCTTATTTGCATAATCTGTACTTTGAATCATTTGATGATTTTTCAGTTCTGGCCTTGATTACATTAGTTCAAATAGCTTGTTCTTTAAGAACCAAAATCAAGCCTTCATGGTTTTTTAACTTAATATTTCAGTTATATGACATTTCCAGGTTTATCTTTATCTACTTTCTGCTCGATCACTTGTAGAAATAGATCTTATGATGCTTTTCCTTGCCAGCATTTGGTTCATGTTTTTATTATTTTATTTCACCATTTTTAAAAATATATAATTTGTTTATATATTTCAATTAACATACTTTTGTGCTTTGTGAACAGTGTAATGTCCGGGTTAATTGCTTATATAGTTATATAACGTATAATAACAATATTATTATTATTAATAATAATAATAAATTTCCCAATACCTACTTTTTACTTCTATTATCCAACCAGTTATAGAACAAATCCCATATTTGAAAATATTTTGTTATCTTCTTTCTCTTTTATCCAGTGGTGGGATTCACATAATTTAACAACTGGTTCTCTGTCCTACTGACCAGCTGGATAGGCATGGCTGGGTGGTCATGTGGATGGGTGAGCGTAGCCAACTCAACATCACTCACATCAAGGGGTACCTTGCCTCACCCAGCCTCTTCTTGCCACACCTGGCCCGGCCCCTGCCCTCCCTCCCCTACCAGCCATTCTTTGTTACACCTGGCCTCTCCTCTCCTTGATTTATGATCACAATTGAGTCCAAAATTTATGTTGCTAAGTGAGAAAGTTATTAAGTGAATTTTGCCCCACTTCATGACTTTTTTTGCCACATTTGTTATGTGAATCACTGCAGTTGTTAAGTTAGTAACATGGCTGTTAAATGAATCTGGCCTCCCCATTGACTTTGCTTGTCAGAAGATTGCAAAAGGGGGAATCACATGACCCTGGAAGACTACAACCATCATAAATGTGAGATAATTGTCAACCATCTGAATTTTTATCACACGTCCATAGAGATGCCGCAATGGTCGTAAATCATGTCACTTTTTTCAGTGCCATTGTAACTTTGAATGGTCACTAAATGAACTGTTGTAAGTCAAGGATTAACTATACAAAAATACAAATAGCTTCTGTGCTTGCAAAAAGCTGCCCTAAACACCAATCATTAGATTATAAATGGGGGAATACACACTGAAGATCAATGAGTCAGAGTCATCATGGAAACCTAAACTATTCTGTCAGAATACTTCCTTTTCATCAGCAATACCTGCAACTTGGAATTACAAATCAGGCAGGGTGCCAGGGCACATTGAGGAATTAAAATAGTTAATATGTGTCAAAGTGTGCACAGCATGACTGCTAGTTTGAGACAACTCAGGAGCAAAATACTTCGGCTTGGTTGTGCTCAGATTAGTCTGAGTTGCAGGGGGATTTGAGCTGGTGAGCTGTATTGCTGTTACAGACTTTAACATTGCTGTTACAGACCTGCAACTCAGACTAATCTGAGCACAACCAAGCCAACCCCACCCAAACAGGACACACCCCCAGCCAATCAGAGCACAAAAAACGCTCATCCATTCAGAGCACAGCCAAGCTCCCACCCAATCAGTTCAAACCCCCACTAACAGTTAAAAAGGAAGAAACAGCTGCAATCACACATTGCTCCTAGAAGCACGAAGCTGAAGCCTGAAGATGACGAATGAGACTTTATCGAAATGTCGCCAAGACACTTCCAATTTTACGTGGGAGAAAACCCAAATAACACACACACACACACACACACACACACACACACACACGTGCTAAGCAAAGCCAGGCAATCAATCAATCAATCAATATTCAACTATAACAGGAAGCACACATGGTTAGATAATACATGGAGAACTACAATGGAGATAGAACATGAGAAGAAAGAGAGATGCCCCCTAATGGCCTCCTTTATATAGGCAGCTTCTTAAAAGGGACTAACCCTGCTGACTCATCCTCAGTCTTAAAGGGCTGGTCAGGTTTAAATCATAATTATCCTGACAAAATGCAATGATAACTATCAGCAGCCACTCTTGCTCATAAAGTGAAACCTTTTAGCAAAGAGGTCATTTAAGCTCTCCAGAAAGTGGGTGGGCATACTTGGGCTACAAAATGTAGAGCTAAAGAGACAAATTAACGAAGTATTTAGGCAACCCAGATTCAGATCTCTGCCCTCCCAATCTTGTCAGGATCACAATAAAATTAGTAAATGCCACAGATATCTAAATAAACTTCAAGCCTGTACCATGTTACTAAGCCTTATTATCATAAAATGAATTCGAGGGAGGATTCACACCCCTACCTTCTATTAAAAAAACGAAAACAAACGAGCAATCATGTGCTTTGGCCACACTGAAGCAATGCAAGAGTCTCCTATCCCAAAGGTGCTTTTTCAAGAGGTGCTTTTTATGGAAACCAAGAAAGTTCAGTTGCCTTGAAAAAAGCACCTTTGGGACAACCATGACCTGGATGACTGGAGAATTGCTTGCCTGCAATCCATCTCCTTGGTGAGCAACTCAATCTGCCTGCCTCCAATTGGGTAAGAAAGTGTGGGGGGGGAGCTTTAAAAAATAGTTAATTGGGTTTTTTTAAGGAGTTTTTTTTAAAAAGACAGCAATTTAAATTTAAATTTAGTTTTAAATTTAGCTGCTTTTATCTAAAACAGGGGTTTCCAACCTTAATAATTTTAAGGCTGTGGACTTCAACTCCCAGAGTTCCTCAGCCAGCAAAGCTTTGCAAATGCTTTTTGAAAGTTGGAGTTGAAGTCCACAACCCTTAAAGTTACTAAGATTGGAGACCCCTGATCTAAAAATATAAATAAAATAATAAAATAAAATAAAATATTTGTGCAGTTTGGTGTGTTTCTGTAGTGTTTCACTCTAACTACACAAACACACAAAATTTCACAAAGCTGTATGTGGCCTTTTGTTTGTGTGTGAGTCAGTTGTGTTGTGTGTGTGTAAAGTGTGAAAGTTGGTTTTTGAGCTTTTTGTGGCTGTGTGAGGTTCCTGCTTGTTGCAGGGGCCATTTTGGGTGAAGTGCAGCAGCTTTTACATTGTGTGTGAGTCAGTTGTTTTGTGTTGTGTGTGTGTAAAGTGTGAAAGTTGGTTTTTGGTACTTCTTATTGTTTTATATATTTTGTTTATTATTTTTATCATTTATTGTTATTGGCCAAGCCCACCCAGTCATCTGACCACCAAGCCACACCCACCAATTAAGCCATGCCCACAGAACTGGTAGGAATTTTTTTTAGATTTCACCCCTGGGTGAAATGCTCTCTGACCAGATTGCATGATCTGGTAGTGATCATGACTGGCAATCCAGTAGCAATGGTGGAGTGAAGCTCCATCCACTCGCCCAGGTGTCATTACTTCCTGCTTTTAAAGCATTACTTCCTGCTTTTAAAGAGTAAAAAAAAGGCTTTGATGATTGCGCATCACAGCTGTGATTGTCAGAGCGTTTTTTACCTTTTAAAAGCATTTTTTATAACTTATTTTTAAAAGGTAAAAAAAGGCTCTGAGGATCACAGCTATGGCATGCAATCATTGGAATCTTTTTCTTTTATGGGGGTGGGAGTGGGGAAGTCCATTTTTCCTCCCAGCAGGCTTCCCTGAAGCCTGCTAGCCAAAAAACGGGACGGGGAGTCTGTTTTTGCTCCCAGCAGTCTACCCTGAAACCTGCTAGCCAAAAAATGGGGGGGGGTGTCCATTTTTGCTCCCAGAAGGCTTCCCTGAAGCCTGCTAGGCAAAAAATGGGGTGTGTGGAGGGTTCGTTTTTGAGAGTGAGAGAGAGCAAGAAAGAAAGTAGGAAGGGAGGCAGAGAAGGAAGAAAGGAGGAGAGGAAGGAAGGAGTACAAACCTGGCACTAGACACATCTTCAGAGGATAATCCAGGGCTGGAAGGGACCAGGAGGTCATCTAGTCCAACCCTGGTCCAGCAGGACATTGTTAGAGAGTTTCTGTCTTTTGGTCCCCCAGTCACATGGTTACATAGTCACATCCACCCAGTCACATGACACCCCCAAGCCACACCTACCAAGCCATGTCCACAGAACCGGTAGCAAAAAAAATTAGATTTCATCCCTGACTTAAAGATACCAGCTGGTCTCACTCACCTCACAAAATATCCTAAGGAAAACATCCAGATTTAAGGAAAAATTATGTTGGAGGGAAGAGGGAAAGACGCAGCTTGAAAAAGCATTGCTTAGCTTGATCAAGTAGGTAGTGGTAGTCCAAAAAGATTACCACATTGCTTTTCTATTGGGGGGGAGAGACCTCTCAAAGCCATTTTTTTGGTAACAAACAAACAAAGAAGCCAAAGACTAGCCAGATCATTCCATTTAGAGAAGATTATGGATTCAGGGAAGAAAGAGGCCCGCAATCCTCCCTCCCACCCTTAATTGGGGATGGAGGAGGCCAAGAGTGGCTGGGAGGGGATTCAACCCCAAAACTATGTCAGGAACCACTAAAACCCTTCCCCTTTAAAAAAAAATTAAACCATGAAATAAAGTACCAGCAAAGGGGGGGGGGGAAACTCCAGAGAAGCCGCTCAGGCTATAGAAAGTCTGGGCGTACTGCCAAGAACCATTAACAGCTGTTACAATATAAGGGAGGTAGTTTCTGAAAACACTTAAACAGGGCAATAAAGATTAGTAGGATTAGGCTAGAAACAATACACAGAGGCACACTAGAATGCCTCCTTCCTGCCTTCCTGACAGGATTAATCCCTTAAAGTGGGAAAAACAAAGGCTGTTGGAAGGAGATTTCTTCCAACAGCTGGTTCGGCAAACTGCTCAGAAAGTTAACAACCGGTTCTCCTGAACCAGTATGAACTGGCTGAATCCCACCACTGCTTTTATCTTTAATGTCAGTCTATCCATTTCTGCGCAATCTAATATTTTTTTAATTACAGCTTCTTCTCAGAGTTTCCTCATTTTTCCAGTACTGCACAAATACAATTCTTGCTGCTGCCAAGACATGCAATATTAAATACAGATTCCCTTTATTATATTTTTCTGATTTTCTGTTACTATCCATAACAGGAATATTTCTGGCTTATAATCTATATGTAGCTTTAACATTTTTTCTAACCATGTATGTATTTTTATCCAATAATTCTTTGCTTTCATACAAGTCCACCACATATGATAGTACGTGCCTAATTTTTAAGCATCTTTACTAATCTTGTCAGTGGTAGCTGCCACCTATAAAACATTTTATACAGGATTTCCTTATAAGTAGTTGTCATTGTCAATTTATAGTTTCTCTCCCAGAGTTTTTGCCAATTGTCTAAATCTATCATATATCCAAAGTTTTTTTGCCCATATCATTGTCTCTTTTACCTGTTCATCTTCCATTTTTTAACTTAATAAATAGTTATATGGTTTCTTTATTAGAGTTTCATCTGTTCCTAACATTACTTGATCTAATGTTGCTTGCTCTTTGTAAAAACCATGTGCCTTAACATCTTTCTCATATCTTGATTGTATTTGCAAGTGTGGCCACCATGATAAGTCACCCCTTGATTTTGTAACTCTTGTTTAGTTTTAAGTTCCCCTTCTGTATTCAGAATGTATTTATATGTTTCCCAGATTCACTACATTTGGATGAGTAAATGCTTCCATAGTTGAGAACCAAGCTGGTAATTTTATATAGGTTTTTGTTTTCACCTTTTCCCATACTAAAAGTAAAGCATTTCTTATATAATGTCTTTGGAAGTATTTGTGAGTTTTATTTTTATCATACCATAACAAAGCATGCCAAACTAATTGGAGATCATGTCCTTCCAGCATCAATAATCTTCTTTGAGAGTTATCCATTCTCTCACCCATGTTAAAATGGAAGCTTGACAGTAAAGTTCCCAATCTCATAATCCAAAACCGCATTATTTTTTGATTCTTGAAACATTTTCAAATTTATTCTTGCTTTTTCCCTTTGCCAAATAAAATTTAAAATTATTGTATTCAGCTCATCAAAATATTTTTTTCTATTTTTATGGGGATTGTTTGAAATAAAAACAATATCTTTGGCAAAACATTCATTTTTATAGTTGCAATCCTACCATTGATAGTTGCAGATTCTTCCATTTCTCCAAATCTGTTTTAATTTGTTGTAATCTTATATAGTTATCTTCTTTAATTGTTACACATCTTGTTGTTAAGTATATTCCCAAATAGTTTACTTTCTTAACTATCTGAAGGGCTAATTTTTTTGTCAATTCCCATTTTTGTTTTTCTGTGAGATTTTTAACTAATATTTTTGTTTTATGTTTATTTTCAGTCCTGCAACTTTTCCATATTCTTCTATTTTTTTCCATTAATTTAGGGTCAGATTCCATTGGTTTTTCTAAAATAAATACTAGATCATCTGCAAATGCTTGTAATTTGTATTTTCCCTTTTTTATTTCAATGCCTTTTATTTCATGATTTATGTCTATTTGAGTAAAATGTATATTGATTTTCCCCCGGGTTCATTTCTCTTCATAAGTCCTGTATACAAGTGTCTTCTATTATTTGAAAGAATGCCTTGGGGAGTATCCTTCTTGCTTTTCCCCTGTCTTGCTACTTCTGTAGTCTAATTTTGCATCCACTATTGCATTAAAATCTCCTACAACACAAATGTTTTCATATTTCATTTCCAATTTTTTTTATGGAGTATTTGGTAAAATTCTTCATGTTTGTTATTTAGCGCATATATTGCTATCATGAGTATCTTTTTTTGGTTCGTTACTATCTCCACTATTAAAATTCTTCCTTCTTCATTTGTGTATATTTGTTTGGAATTTGTTATATCTTTAATAATACAGAGCTATCCCTCTCTCCTATTGGCACTCCAATAGTTTAATGTGTTGTTTTTTAAAGTAATTCTCTTGGAGATAGATTATATCTATTTTTAATTTTTGTAATCATGTGATTTTTTCCTCCCTTTTTATGGGGGGAATTCAATCCATTTATGTTTATTGATAACATCTCATTTATTCCTTCCATCTCATTTATTTGTATATAGATCTTATTCTCCTAGTTCTTATTTGTCTCTGCTCTTTTGCTCTCACTCCTTCTTGTATTGCTCTCTCTGCCTCTTCGCCTGTTTGTTGTACATTCCTCTCTACACAAGTCAGTTCCTCTTGTCTCTGATCTTCAGAGTCTTCTTTTGTTTCTTGCCCCTCATTTAGAACAATAACATTAGCATAAAATTGTAACACTTTATCTAATGAGTCCAGTTATCTCTTGTCTTCCCAATTTACTACTATTTCCTCTGGCACAGTGATGAAATGTAAAATTTGTTACTACCGGTTCTGTGGGCGTAGCTTGGTGATGGTGGTGTTAATGTGACTGGGTGGACGTGGCCAATTTTTTTTTACTTTTAAAAGCATTTTTTCTACAACCTTTTTGGCCGAAGAGGTTGTAGAAAAAATGCTTTTAAAAGGCTCTGGCGATCCCAGCTGAGTTGCCTGATCGTCAGAGGCTTTTCTTTTCTTTTAAAAGCATTTTTTGCCTTTAAAGAAAAGAAAAGCCTCTGACAATCAGGCAACTCAGCTGGGATTGCCAGAGCCTTTTAAAAGCATTTTTTACAACCTCTTCAGTAGTTTTCATAAATCTCTAACCCTCTTCAGTATCTGCTTCAGCATTACTTCTTTCCCTCTATACTGCAATAGATCCTCTCTTACCTTTTTTAGTATTTCATCTCTTATTGATTTTTTAAAACAACATGTGTACTTATCTTAGGACTTCATGTCTCCTTGCCTAGCTTATATTCATTCTGAATATTTCATCTATCTTTCCCTCTATCTCTTCCTTTTCTGTCTCTAGAACACTTGCTAGTAACTCTGTCATCACTTCTAGGAGGTTCTCTTCTTCATTGTTGTTGTTAGTTGCGAAGTCATGTCTGACCCATCGTGACCCCATGGACAACATTCCTCCAGGCCTTCCTGTCCTCTACCATCCTCTGAAGTCCATTTAAGCTCACACCTACTACTTCAGTGACTCCATCCAGCCACCTCATTCTCTCTTGTCCCATTCTTCTTTTGCCCTCAATCTTTCCCTGCATTAGGCTCTTCTCCAGTGAGTCCTTCTTTCTCATTAAGTGGCCAAAGTATTTCAGTTTCATCTTCAGGATCTGGCCTTCTAAAGAGCAGTCAGGGTTGATTTCCTCTAGGACTGATTTGTTTGTTCGCCTTGCAGTCCAAGGGACTCGCAGGAGTCTTCTCCAGCACCAGAGTTCAAAGGCCTCAATTCTTTGGTGCTCAGCCTTTCTTATGGTCCAGCCTTCACAGCCATACATTCCAACTGGGAAAACCATCTTCTCTTTATCCTATATATTCTGAAATCTTAAGTAGTAGGCTGCTTTTTCCATTTCGAGGATTGTAACAGTTTCTACAAGATCTTTATTTGCTTGTATCAGCTTTTGATTCATCTCCTCCATTTTTTTCAGTTTCTTCTATTTTGTCCTCTATTTTCTGAATTCTCTGTTCATTTTTGTTATCATTTGCTGAAAGTTTCTCTTTCTCTCATCCATATTTTGGATATTTTCCTTCATCTTTTCCTTCATTTCATCTCATTGTGTTTTTTTCTGGCTTTCTCTTTCTGCAAGAAAATGGTTTCTTGAATGGACCACAGTGCCACTTGTATTCCTTTTTAGAAATTATTCATTGTTTCTGGTTGTAGCATTCTATCTATTTTATCTTTGGCTTGATGGGTTGGATGCTGCAGATAATGGTGTGGAAGATGTTTTCTTTCCAGTTTTAGTTTGATTTTCAAGACTCATTCCCCCCCCCCTCCACAATCTACATTCCCTCACTCAATTTTATACTCTTACTTTAGAAATCTAATCTTACAAATCACATACAAATCACACAATAGCATATGTCCTTCAATCAGGGGTGAAATGCTCCCGGTTCAGACCGGCTCATGTGATCCAGTAGCAATGGCGGCTGCTGGTTTGGAGGACCGGTAGCAAAAATCCCTGGCCCCGCCCGTCCTGCCTCTGCTGAGCCGCACCATCAGCAGAGGGTTTTTTTTTACTTTTAAAAGCAGGTTTTTCTTCAGCTGAAACATTAAAAGTAAAAAAAAACCTTTGAGGATCCCACCCCTCCTGTGAGATCGGCAGAGCCTTTACACTTAAAATTTTTTTTTTTTAAAGTCTCCTCTGGCGATCTCACCTGAGTTCCTCATTAGCAGAACCTTAAAAAACATGTTTTCTACAGAATGCTGTAACATGTAGAAAACCTCCTTTTAAGAGATTCTAAGGCACTTACCTGATTACTGATCGAACGCATGGCTTTTTTCCCAGCCTGAAAGCCCCAGTTTCACTTTCAGTACCAGACAGAATCAGTTGCTTAGCTAATCTATTTCATCACTGAAGAACTAATGCTGGCTGGCTTTGCTGGCTGAGGAACTCTGGGAATTGAAGTCCACAAACCTTAAAGTTACTAAGGTTGGAGACCCCTGATCTAAAAAATATAAATAAAATAAAATAATAAAATAAAATATTTGTGCAGCTTTCTGAGATTTGGTGTGTTTCTGTAGTGTTTCACTCTAACTACACAAACACACAAAATCTCAGAAAGCTGTATGTGGTATTTTGTGTGTGTGTGTGTGTGTGAAAATTGGTTTTTGAGCTTTTTGTGGCTGTGTGAAGTGTGAAGTGCAGCTGCTTTTACATTGTGTGTGAGTCAGTTGTGTTGTGTTGTGTGTGTATAAAGTGTGAAAGTTGATTCTTGGTACCTCTTATTGTTTTTTTATACTTTGTTTATTATTTTTATTATTTATTGTTATTGGCCATGCCCACCCAGTCATCAAGCCATGCCCACCAATTAAGCCATGCCCACAGAACCTGTAGGGAAAATTTTTAAATTTCACCCCTGCCTTCAATACTCTATTACAATTTCTTTCTGGTTTCAGCATTATAAAAACTCCAATATTGAAGCTCCAGTATTAAAATATTAAGTCCATTGAGGAGCTAGAAACCATACAGAGTCAAAAAATCCATATCAAAATTATTATGGTCCAAATTTTCTCCTTAGTATCTTGACCAGTGCTGCAAATGTTGTTTCAGTTTTCTTCTTTCACTTTTCACAATAGTCAATCAAAAGAGATTTATACTCTGAGATGGCCACCAAATATCCCAAAGTCCTCAGTGACAAGTAATCCAAACAGGCCAAAAAAGCCAAAATGCCAAAAAATCAATTCACTCAGTTTTCAAACAGTTCCTCATAGCCAACTGTGTTTAAAATCCACCAAATTCAGCACGTTCCAAAAACAAAACACCATCTGTTCCCAAACAACAACGAAGTAACTTGCCACTTTTTTTTAAAGCTTTGGACAGTCTTTTTTCACCCCCCCCCAAACTATTTTAGTTGGGGATAGGTTTCTAGCATAGAAATTGGAAAAGTCTTATCCAGCTCCAGTACACTGGTTAATGTTTCTTCTTTTATTGCCCCAGCTTTGGTCTGGCCATAATGGCTATCTCTCTTCTCTGTTAGTTAGAAAAGAGTGACCTCAGGGTGCTGCTGCTTCCCACAATCAACTTTTTTCTTCATTCTTTCCCTTGGGACCTCCTAATGAGAGTAGGATCAGCCAGGATTTGCGGAGCCCCACTATCCTTGGCTCTCTTGCTATGACACCAAACCAAAAGTTTTACCATTCTTTTTTGTTGTATATTCAGTGAGTTTTAATTTTTAACTTACGTCAATATTTGTTCTTGGTTAACCTTTAGGTAATCAGTCAACTGCCTTTCTTCTTTAACAGTTTATCTGTTTGACTTATAGTAAATCTCTGCTTCCATTTCTAAGGGGCAAGTATAATCAACCATATCTATGGAGATGGAATGCATAGTGAATAATTCCAACATACTCATATCATGGCGCAGGTATTGATGGCTTTGATGGTGTTTCTACCATTCAAAACTTTACTAATCACATATTTAACTTGTCAATGCTTGCTTTTATTCATCTGTAAAATTCCCAGATGCTTGTGTCAATCCCCAGTTTCCCCTTCAGGGTTTGCTTTCTGGGAGGAGGAGGGAAGTTCCTGGTGTTGGGGGGTTGTGAAGCTGGTGGCTGCACCAGCATGCCAAAGAACTGCCACTGAAGCTGCATAGCAGGGAGGTGGGGCAATGCAAGGCAACCAGGATTTTTTATTTATTTTTATCTATTTATTTTTGTCATTTATTTATTTATTTATTTATTTATTTATTTAGATTTTTATACCGCCCTTCTCCCAAAGGACTCAGGGTGGTTTACAGCCAGATAAAACAGAACAACAGAATAAATACAAGATAAAATAATATAAAATAATATTTAAAAAACTTATTAAATTTGGCCTAGATTAAAATATATTTAAAACAGTAAAACCCACTAAAAAATTAGAAACCGAATAAAATCTAAAATTCTATGCCAGTCCTGCACGAATAAATAAATATGTCTTCAGCTCGTGGCGAAAGGTTCGAAGGTCAGGAAGTTGGCGGAGTCCTGGGGGAAGTTCATTCCAGAGAGTGGGAGCCCCCACAGAGAAGGCCCTTCCTCTGGGGGCCGCCAGCCGACATAATAGTGTATATAAGCATTAACATGAAATAATGATATAATATATAGGCATATATATGAGCATAAGTATTTAATAACTGTATTAATTGGATATAATAAAGAGGAACAATAGGACAGGGAATGGTAGGCACATTTGTGCTCTTATGCATGCCCCTTATAGACATCTTAGGATTGGGGTGAGGTCAATAGTAGGTAGTTTTTGGTTAAAGATTTTGGGATTTTGAGAAGAGACCACAGAGTCAGGTAATGTGTTCCAAGCATTAACAACTCTGTTACTGAAGTCATATTTTCTGCAATCAAGATTGAAGCGGTTAACATTAAGTTTAAATCTATTGTTTGCTCTTGCATTGTTGTGATTGAAGCTGAAGAAGTTTTCAACAGGAAGAACATTGCAATAGATGATTCTATGAGTTAAACACAGGTCCTGTCGAAGGCGGCGGAGTTCTAAATTTTCTAAACCCTAATGCCTAATGATCACCTGGGTGAGGAGGGGAAGGCATCGATCTGACAATCAGCTGGGAGGCCTCACAGAGCAGCCAGGTGGGGCTCGAATGGCTGTTCTTTTATTACTATTATTATTATTTATTGAATTTTTATACCGCCCTTCTCCCGAAGGACTCAGGGCGGTGTACAGCCAAAAATAAAACACAATACAAATACAATTAAAACCAACAATTAAAATCTAGCAAATTACAAAAGGCTGATAATTAAAAGTTTAAATTTAAAATTATAAAAGATTTTAAAAACCCAGATGTACAACTGCCTTCTGCGTGACGCCTGTGCTGACTGAGGGGTATGGCCCACCTACATAACCACCCTAGGAGGCAAATGCTCCCAGCGCTGACTTTACATCCTGTTTGCATTTGTTTCCTACTTATTGCTTTTTGGAACTCATTTGCGTGCCAGAGTCTGACTTAATAATTCTAAGTACCAACTACACAAGTGGAGTTGTTAATGCTAGATTAAGTTCAGAGGCAGACCTCTTGAGAGGAAACCAGCACTGTACCCTTTTTCCAATTGTCTGTTGCTTTCTGCTAGAAGGTAGGAGAACCAGTGGGGAGGATGGCTGAAGGGGCAGCTCCAGCGGGTAAGGTGGCAGAGGCAGAGGCACAGGTCATAGAGATGGTAATCACACCAGAACAAGGTGGGGAGCCTGTGTTCCCAGATGTGCATCCAAAGGAGCGTGAGGGGTGATGAAGTGCACAACTGATGATGCAAGGATAGCCAGCCATGGATGTGGCCCAGAAGCAGGGCCCCAGGGAGGAGTGGTGGCACAGTTCATTTGTGACTGGCCTGCAGCTATCAATCCCCAGTTATTCTGGAGCCCATGAGACTCTATGACATGAAAGACGGCTGATGGATGGTGATGAGGAGGGAGAGTACAACTACTCAACCACCCCCAGCAATCAAATGGTGGAGATACTGCAGGAACAGTTTGGGGAGGCCAGTTTCTGGAATGTTCCTACGTGGCAACCATGGGACCTGGGGGGAGAGGCAGCTGCATGGCTGACATAGCTGCAGGAGTCGCAGCTGAGGAGTTGCCACAGGAGTTACAACTGCATTGTCTACTTGCTTTCGATTGGCTATTCCAAGCTTTGTTTGGATACTGTTCCAAGCAGGCTGTGAGAAGCCTCAACAGCAAGGGTCCCAGAAAGGAGTTTCTCATGGGGGATCCTGAGGATTCAGCAGGGGTTGTTGACTGGAGAGACAGCCAAGGGGAGGGGGGACAGGGCCTCACCATTCCAGCCTCCGAGACAAGCAGGCCCAGCCTACGGTTGCCAGGCCCCACTGATGGTACCTGGGGTCCTGGCTGATGCCAAGCTGACCAAGGTCTGCAGGGTCTGAGGTGGCCAGTGGCCTTATCCACTGCCCATGGAACCCCCTCCCTTGAAGGCTGCTTTTGATGGAGATCTGAGTGCCTGGCTTTGTTTTTAAGCCAGATGATTAGCCATCTGGATTGCTATGGCCACCAGTACCCATCACAGTGGACGATGGTTGTGGTGGTGACAGCAGTATTGGAGGGGGAGGTGGCTGAGTGGGTGTCATCTCTCCATAATGAGCATGCTGGTGAACTGGCAGACATTGGCCTTTTCCTGGAGGTGCTATGGGCCCAGTTTGAGGACATGACCTGAGTCCACAAGGCAGAGGGCGAACATCTTGTGCTACACAGAAAGGCCAGTCAGTGGGACACTATGACCAGGATTTCTGCCGGGCTGCAGGTAAGGTGAGGGGGTGGCTGAGTGCCTCTGGTCTATCATTTCAAGGCAGGCCTGGACAGGAGTCTATGCCAGGCCTATGCCTATAGGGGCCTCCCTTACTGGTTAGCCAACAGACAGCTATCGAGCTTGATGCTAAGCTGCGGGAGTGTCACTCCAAGGGGGAATTCAGTGTTGGACCACAAAGGATAATCTGTTCATGGCTAGCTGTCCTTATGGGGGTTCCACAGGAGGGGATGGTATGACGATATTGAAATGTTTCCGGTGCAGCCAACTAGGTTGTCACACTTAACGCGAACTTGATTCTATCTGTCTATTTATGGAACCTAAAACTGTGTTGGCTTTTTGGGCAGCTGCAGCACACTGATGATTGATATTTAAGTGATTGTCTACAAGGACTCCAAGATCCCTCTCACAATTATTACTATTGAGCCAGGTACCACTTATACTATATCTGTGCATTTGTTTTTTCTTGTCTAAATGTAGAACCTTACTTTTTTCACCATTTAATTTCATTTTTTTGGGGTAGCACCCAATGTTCAAGTCTGTCAAGATCCTTCTATATCTTAAGCCTATTTTCTGGAATATTGACTATTCCTGACAGCTTGGTATTGTCTTCAAATTTGATGAGTTCCCCATCTATCCCCTCATCTAAATTATTAATGAAGATATTGAAGAGTACTGGCCTAAGATGGAGCCTTGGGAGAGACCACTGTGCTCTTAAGAACCTTCAGTGCAGCAGAAATTTTATTGCAGCCTTCCCCAGATCTTGCAATAATCCTGTCTCTGAGCTCTGCAGGCAGTTCCTTTGATCTCATGGCTTTTCTTCTGCTACTACAATATGCACTGTCAGCTGTGAGGCCTTCTATAGAAAGGTGTATGCCTTTCCAAATCATGCCCAATCAATTTAATTTACCATAGATTGACTCCAGTCAAGGGGTAGAAACATGTCAGCAATGATCAAGAGAACTGGGAGGCTAAAGAGAACCTAAGCTAAATTTCATGCGTTGTTGCAAAGAGTCTGAATACTTCTGCCAATGTGATATTTCAGTTTTTTCTTTTTAAGAAATTTACAGACATTCTGTTTTCACTTTGTCATTATGGTGTAGTGAGTGTAGATTAATAAGAAAAAAATGAATTTCAACTGCAGCATAACAAAATTTACGTGTGTGTGTGTATGTATGTATGCAATTGTTTTTTGTTTGTTTTAATAAAAAAATTAAACTGTTCCATTATGGAAATCTACAAGGAAGCAAGATCACATGCATTAAACAATTATGTGACCAATTCATGCAGACCAACTCTCACATTATAGTAGTGGTAGCAAATATATCATTTCCAGGCCAGTGATATTTGGGTCTGCAATTTATAGTAGGCTTAAGTCACTTTGCTGGCATTTGGACTTGCTGGGCTGCCAAAAATGATGTCTGTTCAATTTGCCACTTTACTGTACTCCTTTTTGGCAGTATGTCATATTGTATAAATGCATGTTTCTGCACAATCAGCAAAGCTGACTACATTGGAACTTAATCCTGTTTGACAGACTGTTGCATCTTACACCATTTCCACAGCCAAGGAAGTGAAATAATTAAATGCATATCTGCATTAAAAATTCAAAAACAGTGTGGTTGGTGCCTAGATCATCAGATACAAAAAGCCAATATTCCACATTTAATAACTTTCAGGAAAAATTTATTATCTCTCTAAAATACTTGCCCTGAAGAAAATAGCCTTTATGCAAAAGGGTTATATGATCACACACATCTTGGCACTACCCCAGCTATTTCCCTTTGAACTTCTTCCCTTCCCACTCTCCACAATTCCCAGCTGCATTCTTCAGGATTGTGACTCTAATGACTCTCATGAGAGTTCATAATTGTTCACAACTGTTTTACTTTCTCTTATTTAGGTGTACAAGTAATTTTAAAAATAGGCTGGTTTATAGATCTACATGCAAGCTACAGCATGCAAGCTACAGCAGACTGTATGATGCAAGATTTGGAAAACTGACATTGATTTCAAATGTTATGATACCCTGATTACTAGAAGTATCATTAGATCTTTATTTACAGAACTTTATAGGAAAGTACTTTTTCAAACTAACACCAATTTTCAGCCTTTTTAATGGATTTTAAAATATTCTCTGATATACTTCTAAAGAAATAATTCATAACCTAGTTATCATTATAAAATAATCCAGTATTTTTTAAAAATGGGCTGAGCTATTCAGTTTGACAGCATTAAAATCTATGAATGAGTATGCTTTAGTGTCTAAAATAACTTTCTACCTTAAAGCAAGTAATAACAAAGTTGGAAGGGACCTTGGAGGCCTTCTGGTCCAATTCCCTGCCCAGGCAGGAAACCCCACACCAGACAAATGGTTATCCAACATTTTCTTAAAAATTTCCAGTGTTGGAGCATTTACAACTTCTACAGGCAAGTTGTTCCACTTATTGATTGTTCTAACTGTCAGGAAATTTCTCCTTAGTTCTAAGTTGCTTCTCTCCTTGATTAGTTTCCACCCATTGCTTCTTGTTCTACCTTCAGGTGCTTTGGAGAATAGTTTGACTCCCTCTTCTTTGTGGCAACCCCTGAGATATTGGAACACTGCTATCATGTCTCTCCTAGGCCTTCTTTTCATTAAACTAGACATACCCAGTTCCTGCAACTGTTCTTTGTATGTTTTAGCCTCCAATCCCCTAATCATCTTTGTTGCTCTTCTCTGCACTCTTTCTAGAGTCTCAGCATCTTTTTTACATTGTAAAAAATAAATCTGACCGGATTTAAACTCAAACTAGAAAACAGACAATAATCTAATATATAATTTTTTTTTCCAACCAAGGTACTTCAAATACCCAGCAGATAGAATGCTGCGAACCGTTAGTCTTATGGGAATGAAATTTCAGAAAGTTCTTGCCATTTCAGTGTCGCTGTACTGTTGCTGTTTAGTGCTCCCATTATGCTACCATGATCACGTGATCCTTATTTACAATGTTCCCTGACACCTTCCCGCAAATCAGTAGGGACACCTGGGAAATTTGCAGAAAGAAAATTAGTGGCAATCACATGACAGCAGGAGTGTGGTGGTGAGCTTGCACTTGCATTATTTGTTTAGATAAAGAAATATATCTGAAAGGAAAAGTCAATGGATCATAGGTTGCCTAGTCAAATCCAACATATGATCTAGGTACAAAATCTATGGTATGTATATCTCAATTTTATAAGATAACTAATCAAAACATTATACATTTTAATAATAATGACTTTTTGTCTTTTTTATGACATATATACAATATATTTAACTGTGTACAGCTAATCAACAATATATTGGTATTGACATTGACATTGCAATGTCATATTTGAACATAGAGCTTTTTAACATTTATATTTTATTGTATTTTACTAATCTAGGTGAAATGTTGCATATCCATGTATGATATGCCATATACTAAATAATAATAATAATAATAATAATAATAATAATAATAATAATAATAATAATAATAATAATAATAATTTAGATTTTTATACCGCCCTTCTCCCGAAGGACTCAGGGCGGTTTACAGCCAAATATAAAAACAATAACAATGTACAACTAAAACACAAATTAAAAAACTTATTATATAATTGGCTGAGATTTAAAACATTTAAACCTAAAAACCCTTAAAATTCATATTAAATATAAAATTAATTCAACCCCAATTAAAAATTGAAATTTAAAAATTTAGAATTTAAAATTTAAACCAGTCTCGCGCGAATAAATAAATACGTCTTCAGCTCACGGCGAAAGGTCCGAAGGTCAGGCAATTGGCGCAAGCTAGGGGGAAGTTCGTTCCAGAGGGTAGGAGCCCCCACAGAGAAGGACCTTCCCCTGGGGGCCGCCAGCCGACATTGCTTGACGGACGGCACCCTGAGAAGTCCCTCCCTGTGTGAGCGTACGGGTCGGTGGGAGGCGTGAGGTAACAGTAGGCGGTCCCGTAAGTACCCAGGCCCTAAGCCATGGAGCGCTTTAAAGGTAGTAACCAAAACCTTAAAGTTATAACCTCCATAACATTTTAATTCTTTGGTTCATTCATTATATTGTTTTATTGTTTTTCATGTTCTCTTTCACATTTGTATAATGACAGACAGACAGATAGAAGCAATTAGCTTTAATATGGATCACAATCAATTCTTTTCTTGATCTTTTGAACATTCTTTTTAAAAAAATACTAAAGGCATTTCTGCCTCAAATTATTACTGTGCATATATAAATGATATATCTTCTTCTGGTTACTTTTCACAGAATCACGGATAAGATTTTTCTGGATCAGATATATACTTTTGCTACCTGGCTTCACCATTCTTTCCAGGATCTACCTAACCTTAATATTCAATAGTGTACTGAAAACCTTCATTGCATGCTCCTCTTTTCTGCTTTCAATTTTCACTGACAAATGTAGAAATGCACTGTTTTTTCTGGACATGTATTATTCTTCTCTATTATAAATGCTTGGTTCTTTCCGAGCTAATCCTTAGTATGATAAAGTCATAACTGCAAAAGCAATGTGATATGCTTTGGGGAGGTGGAATATAGTCTGATCAGTTTTAATAATAAATGAATTAATCATCCCATTTGTAAGTTTCTGAGATCTTATGGCAATATTTTATTATAACATAACATATATGTGCTTTTAGTCTAATTTATTTTAAGGTGTCACACAGCTAAAAAAAGGGATGCTTTTTAAATTGTTTTCATAAACTATGTCACTGACTTTCAGTTTGCCAAATGCAACAGGTTTAAAAAGCATCCAAATCTTTTGACACAATCATTTTTAGCACCAAATATAATTCTTTGTTGTGACAGTAACAATAACCTTCGTAAAGATAGGAAGAACTATTCATGTGGAGGTCTGAAGCTCCAGATTTGCTTTCCTTTTACTGGTTAAGGCTGTGATGGTGAACCTCTGGCATGCCTGCCAGAGGTGGCATGCAGAGCCCTCTCTGCGGGCACGTGCACCATCGCCATCTGCTCTTCTGGTTTCTGGCGCATGTGAGCCAGTTAGCTAGTCTTGATGGGCACCAGAGCACCAGAAAATGGCCTGAAAAACGGCCTGAAAAACAGCCAAAAAAGCAGGCTTACATGCGCCAGCCAGCTGGTCTTTGGGTTTCTGGCATTCCGGTGTGTGTTCCATTTTGGGCCTCTGTGGCTCAGACTGGTAAGACAGTCTGTTATTAACACAGCTGCCTACAATTACTGCAGGTTCTAGTCCCACCAGGCCCAAGGTTGACTCAGCCTTCCATCCTTTATAAGGTAGGTAAAATGAGGACCCAGATTGTTGGGGGCAATAAGTTGACTTTGTATATAAATATACAAATAGAATGAAGACTATTGCTAACATAGTGTAAGTCTTTGGAGAAGGGCGGGATATAAATGCAAAAAAAAATTTTTTTTTTTGGAGCACTCAGTGCCGAAAGGGGGCACGACTTAGATTTTTATTTATGCTGAATAAGAATATAGTGTCATGAAATTTTTTTAGGCCAAATTCTTGCTCCTGGGTATTGTTATGGGAAACAATGTTGGTTAGATTTGACTGATCTGCTTCTTTTCTGGTCCGCCAACAAGTGAAACCAGAGAAAATGCAGTATACTCCATTGATGGTAAGTTGTTGGAAATTATTACTACAGTAGGGCCCTATAGTAAACCTGTTATCATAGATTAACTAGGTGGCATTACACTGTTTTTTATTCCTAGCATATTTCTATTTCTAGATTTAAATCTTTTTCTAGTACAAGGGTCATGAGTGACTACTCAGACATCTCATGAATGTCAACAGGAGTTACTCTCATACAGGTATGACTACTATTTCAAAATCATATGGCAGTCCACGTTTCATATTGAAACATTGTGACCCAAAAGGAAAAACAAAAAGCAAGCCTAGCCCTAGAATAAGTAATGGGATGAGAATATTTGCAGTAATTATTGGCACATTTTCTGTATATCAGGTTGCAAAACTAAACAAAGAAAAAAAAATCTATTGTTTACTTAGAGTCATATTGGAAAACAAAAAAGAAATATATCTGAAAAGGTAGCTGATGGATGATCATTTCATAATTAACAGAAAAACAATTTGTACACCATTAAAATTTTGAACAGCTTTGACTGATTTTATGTATTGTGCTAAGCCATTGTTTGCTTAATCAGTGTTTTGATTAATAAATCATCATTGGCCAGTTTTACACAACATGTTCAGCCATAAACCATGCTTTGCAAAATACAGTGACTATGTTCTCTGAACTATGAAACTAAAATTTACATAGGTCTATGGCTTTGCACAAGGTGAGAACCTAGAATCTGTTAATGCGTTACTTTAGGCAATTAACATCAAGCTATTGAGATTAATCTCATTTTGGTTTGTCATGCAGGGCAAGTACTCAGTTTGTTAGTCTCATGAAATCTGAACTCATAAAATGAGCTGTTGAAAATTATTTTATATAAAGTAATGAAAAATGAAATGAATGTTATATGCTTCAAAGTTAATTTACAGAGAATAGTAAATAATTAATATCCATTTCCTTTTTAGTAAAAATAAAATTTTAACGATTTTTATTTTAAAAAAAGCAAAACTGAGGTTTTAGGCAAAAAGTAAAATACTGTGAAATAATAATTAAAATTGGATCATACCCTGATCAGATAGCTGAATACAATAGTGCTGAATCTCATAGATTTATGCCAAATGCTCTTTTTACCCAAATTTGCAAAATATTTTTTTTTTGTTGGGGAAAATAATAGAGTGAAGGCAATCCGATTATACCTATTCTTACAAACATAATCTATAAGGCAGCTAATTTTTCTGATTTATCTCATACCATAACTTTTATTTGAATAATAGAATTAAGAATTCTCAATGATACATTATTTCCTATGAATCATGCCAAGATCATAGTTTAAAATTAATACTGTTATTGTCATGGATGTATTCTCCAGGTAGAAGCAATAGTCTGGAAATTGTTTTCACTGACTAGCAATTTTCAATTTGCAAGAAGAATCCAGTCTTCTAATAATTGTGTGACATAAAATAGACAGACAATGCTTATATAATATGGGGAGCTGCATCCTTCAAAAGTAGGCCATCTCATAATAGGTCAGGTCAGTTAAATTAGGCATTGTTCAGGCTCCATTGCTAGACATGCTTATTTACAAAGAAAAGAGATTTGAATTTGTTTCCCTCCAGTAATAACTCATGTAGGATCATATGTTGCATAATCCCATTTAAAGCAATGAAGTAAATTAAACCAGTTGAGTTATTCCTTTGTTAGGCATAGGGGAGAAATTTGTATTTTAAGACAGCTTGCATAATTTTGCTTATTCCTACTATACATAAAGTACTTCTGTCTTTTGGAACTCGTACAGCTCAACTCTTTTGGCTGAGCATTTTTCTGATTAAGATAATGAATAGAAAAAATATTCTTCTTCTTCTCCTCCTCCTCCTCCTCTTTTTCCTAGGGTTATTCCTGCAGTTCAGTGTCTGCTTTTCAGCTTGACAAAGGCCATCTTGTATCATCAAATGCAGCATAAGGATCATGTTAACCATCTGTCTAAGATGGTGGGGTTGGACTAGAAAGCCTCCAAGGTCCTTTCCAACTCTGTTGTTGTTATTTGTTATGTCTGCATTGACCAAGATGGCTATAGATCCATTGGTTACAAACAAAAAACCCTGACCAACCAGCTTGTTGCCTGGGCCTGATGTCGCCTTGGTCTGTGTTCAGTACAGCAGTGCCCTCATGGGCAGGCAGCATCCAGTGGCACCACTAGGAGCAGCAGAGCTCATCACCTATAGAAAAATACATCAGTTGGAGAAAATATCCACAATACATGTATTTTTGATAAAAATACTCAACTTAAGGAAATTTCCTTGTTGCAAACAAGCATATATTACATGTATTAAAAAAAATGCAAAGTATTCTCTTTAAGTGTACTGCATCTTGTTGTCAGATATATTCCAAAGTATTTAACCTTGTTTGCAATCTGCATCTCTGAGCGTTCTCCAACTCAGTTTTTTGTTTTATTAACATATTTTTTGTTAAAATCTTCATTTTTTCTTTATTTAGAATAGAATAGAATAGAATAGAATAGAATAGAATAGAATAGAATAGAATAGAATAGAATAGAATAGAATAGAATAGAATTTTTTATTGGCCAAGTGTGATTGGACACACAAGGAATTTGTCTTGGTGCATATGCTCTCAGTGTACATAAAAGAAAAGATACGTTCATCAAGGTACAACATTTACAACACAATTGATGATCAATATATCAATATAAATCATAAGGATTGCCAGCAACAAGTTATAGTCATACAGTCATAAGTGGAAAGAGATTGGTGATGGGAACTATGAAACGATTAATAGTAGTGCAGATTCAGTAAATAGTCTGACAGTGTTGAGGGAATTATTTGTTTAGCAGAGTGATGGCCTTCGGGAAAAACTGTTCTTGTGTCTAGTTGTTCTGGTGTGCAGTGCTCTATAGCGTCGTTTTGAGGGTAGGAGTTGAAACAGTTTATGTCCAGGATGCGAGGGATCTGCAAATATTTTCATGGCCCTCTTCTTGATTCGTGCAGTATACAGGTCCTCAATGGAAGGCAGGTTGGTAGCAATTATTTTTTCTGCAGTTCTAATTATCCTCTGAAGTCTGTGTTTTTCTTGTTGGGTTGCAGAACCGAACCAGACAGTTATAGAGGTGCAAATGACAGACTCAATAATTCCTCTGTAGAATTGGATCAGCAGCTCCTTGGGCAGTTTGAGCTTACTGAGTTGGCGCAGAAAGAACATTCTTTGTTGTCCTTTTTTAATGATGTTTTTGATGTTAGCTGTCCATTTGAGATCTTGCGATATGATAGAACCCAGAAATTTGAAGGTTTCTACTGTTGATACTGTGTTGTCAAGTATTGTGAGAGGTGGAAGTATGGAAGAGTTTTTCCTAAAGTCTACCACCATTTCTACGGTTTTGAGTGTGTTCAGTTCCAGATTGTTTTGGTTGCACCACAAGGCTAGTTGTTCGACCTCTCGTCTATATGCGGATTTGTCATTGTCTCGAATGAGACCAATCACTGTTGTGTCATCTGCAAACTTCAGTAGCTTAACAGATGGATCATTGGAGATGCAGTCATTGGTATACAGAGAGAAGAGAAGTGGGGAGAGCACACAGCCTTGGGGGGCCCCTGTGCTAATTGTACAGGTATTTGATGTGATCTTGCTTAGCTTCACTTGCTGCTTCCTGTTTGTTAGGAAGCTTGTGATCCACTTACAAGCCTGTTCCAGTACCTATAGCTGGTTTAGCTTAGTTAGAAGAATGTCTGGAATGATGGTATTGAATGCTGAACTAAAGTCTACAAAAAGGACCCTTGCATAGGTCTTTGGAGACTCAAGATGTTGTAGGATGTAGTGCAGAGCCATATTAACAGCATCATCTGTTGATCTGTTGAGCCTTTCAAAGGTTTTCATGACTACAGATGTTAAAGCAACTGGTCTGTAGTCATTCAGTTCCTTGATGGTTTTCAATCTGGCCACTTTACCAATTTCTCCTATTTTATCTATCAATCTAGTTATAGATTATAATGGATCCTCCATAATAAAGGCTATGTCATCTGCGAAGGCTTGTAATTTGTATTCTTCTTTTTGAATTTTCATGCCTTTTATTTCTTCATCCTCTCTTATATTTCTATTTAAAACTTCCAATGTTAAAATAAACAGTAAAGGTGACAGCGGACAGTCTTGTTTTGTGCCTTTTTTAATTTGAATTGAATCTGTCAGTTCCCCATTAATCATTATTTAGCTGATTGTTTCTGGTATATGGCTTCTATAGCCTTGATGAACTTTCCCCCAAAGCCCACTTGCTCCAATTGCAAGAACATAAAATGCCAATTCACATTGTCAACCGCTTTCTGTGCATCAAGAAAGATCAAGGCCATCTATTTTTCCGGATGGGCCTCATAGAATTCTAATGTATTTAAAACTATCCTCATATTGTCTTTAATGTGTCTCTTCGGCAGAAAGCCATTTTGGTCAGAATGTATAAAGTTATTTAAGTATCTTTTAAGTCTTTCCACCAATATTAAAGCGAAGATTTTGTAATCTGAATTTATTTATTTATTTATTTATTTATTTATTTATTTATTTATTTATTTAGATTTTTATACCGCCCTTCTCCCGAAGGACTCAGGGCGGTTCACAGCCGGATAAAAAAACAATAATATTACAATATAAATACTATTAATAATAATGTTTTAATTTGTATACCACCCTTCTCCCGAAGGACTCAGGGCAGTGAACAGGCAAATAAAATACAAACAGAAACATACACCATAATTAAAACAACCCTTAAAAAACTGATTCAAGTATGCCAAAAATTTAAAATAACATTACACCCCATACAAATTACAACAATTTAAAACCCACAATTAAAATTTAAAATTTAAAATCAGGCCAGTCCAGCCATATGGAATAAATAGGTTTTAAGTTCGCGGCGAAAGATCCTAAGGTCAGGTAGTTGTCGAAGCCCGGGGGGAAGCTCGTTCCACAGGGTAGGAGCCCCCACAGAGAAGGGCCTCCCCCTGGGGGCCGCCAGTTGACATTGTTTGGCTGACGGCACCCTGAGGAGTCCCTCTCTGTGGGAACGCACTGGACGCTGGGAGATAGAGGCCGGCAGTAGGTGGTCCCGTAAGTAGCCTGGTCCTAAGCCATTAAAATACAATTAAAAAACGTATTCAATTGGTCAGGATTAAAAATTTTAAATGATAAAACCCATATAAAATTAAAAACCATATAAATCTAAAATCCTATGCCAGTCCTGCACAAGTGAACAAATAGGTCTTCAGCTCGCGGCGAAAGGTCCGAAGGTCAGGAAGTTGGCAGAGTCCTGTGGGGAGGTCATTCCAGAGGGTAGGGGCCCCCACAAAGAAGGCCCGTCCCCTGGGGGTCGCCAGCCGACATTGCCTGGCCGACGGCACCCTGAGGAGTCCCTCTCTGTGAGAGCGCATGGGTCGGTGGGAAGCATTCGGTAGCAGTAGGCAGTCCCGTAGATAACCCGGCCCTAAGCCATGGAGCGCTTTAAAGACAGTAACCAAAACCTTGAAGCACCCGAAAGGCCACAGGTAGCCAGTGCAGCCTGCGCAGGAGTGGTGTCACATGGGAACCACGAGGGGCTCCCTCTATCACCCATGCAGCTGCATTCTGAACTAATTGGAGCCTCCAGATGCTCTTCAAGGGGAGGCCCATGTAGAGAGCATTGCAGTAATCCAAGCGAGATGTCATGAGCGCATGAGTGACCGTGCATAAGGCATCCCGGTCAAGGAAGGGGCGCAACTGGCGGACCAGGTGAACCTGGTAAAAAGTTCTTCTGGAGATGGCCATCAAATGATCATCAAAAGACAGCCGTCCATCCAGGAGAATGCCCAAGTTGCGCACCCTTTCCATTGGGGCCAATGACTCGCCCCCAACAGTCAGCTGCGGCTACAACTGACTGTACCGGGGTGCCGGCATCCAAAGCCACTCTGTCTTTGAGGGATTGAGCTTGAGCCTGTTTCTCCTCATCCAGATCTGTACGGCTTCCAGACACCGGGACAGTACTTCGACAGCTTCGTTGGGGTGGCCTGGGGTGGAAAAGTATAGCTGCGTGTCATCAGCGTACAGTTGGTACCTCACCCCAAAACCACTGATGATCTTACCCAGCGGCTTCATATAGATGTTGAACAGGAGAGGCGAGAGAATCGATCCCTGCGGCACCCCACAAGTGAGACGCCTCAGGGTCGATCTCTGCCCCCCTGCCAACACCATCTGCAACTGGTCAGAGAGATAGGAGGAGAACCACCGATAAACGGTGCCTCCCACTCCCAAACCCTCCAACCGGTGCAGCAGGATACCATGGTCGATGATATCAAAAGCCGCTGAGATAATAGGACCAGGGCAGAGGAATGACCCCTATCCCTGGCCCTCCAGAGATCATCCACCAACGCGACCAAAGCCGTCTCTGTACTGTATCCGGGCCGAAAACCGGACTGGAACGGGTCTAGATAGACAGTTTCCTCCAGGTATTGGGGTAATTGATGTGCCACCACGCTCTCTACAACCTTCACCACAAAGCGAAGGTTGGAGACCGGACAATAATGTCCTAAAACAGCTGGGTCCAGGGAAGGCTTCTTGAGGAGGGGTCTCACCACTGCCTCTTTCAAGGCAATAGGAAAAACCCCTTCCAACAAAGAAGCATTAGCAATCCCCTGGAGCCAGCCTCGTGTCACCTCCTGCGTGGCCAGTACCAGCCAGGAGGGGCACGGGTTCAGTAAACATGTGGTGGCATTCAATCTCCCCAACAACCTGTCCATGTCCTCAGGAGCCACAGGGTCAAATTCATCCCAAACAGTCTCAACAAGACGCGTCTCCGACCTCTCACCTGGATCAACCCAATTTTGATCTAATCCATCCCGAAGCTGAATGATTTTATTATATAGATAACCACTAAACTCCTCAGCACGTCCCTGCAATGGGTCATCCCGCACCTTCTGTTGAAGGAGAGAGTGGGTCACCCGAAACAGGGTGGCCGGGCAGTTATCTGCCGATGCAATGAGGGAGGAGACATAGAGGCGTCTCGCTTCCCTCATTGCCACTAGATAGGTCCTACTATATGACCTAACTAGTGTCTGGTCAGCCTCGGAACGGCTGGATCTCCAGGAACTCTCTAGGCGTCTTCTCCGGCGTTTCATCTCCCTCAGCTCCTCGGAAAACCAAGGAGCTGGTTGAGACCTACGCCGGGTGAGAGGCCGCAAAGGCACGACACGGTCTAGAGCCCCAGCCGCGGCCTGTTCCCAAGCTGCAACTAGTTCTTCAGCCGTGCCGTGGGTCAGACCCTCAGGTAACGGCCAGGTAACCCTCAAGTAATGGCCCAAGCTCCGTCAGGAACCTCTCCGGGTCCATCAGGCGCCTGGGACGGAACCAACAAATTGGCCTTGTCTCCCTGCAGTGTTGAGTGGCGGTCCGAAAGTTTAGCAAAGATATAGGTCTATAATTCTTAATTTGCTGCAAGTCCATCTCCTCTTTCAGAATAAGTGTTATATAAACCTCAATCCATGTTTCCGGTAATTTCTTCTTCAACATTACTTCATTCATGACTTCTAGTAATGGGAGCCCCAATGACTCCTGAAATATCTTGTAATACTCTGCTGGCAATCCATCAGGACCTGGTGCTTTCCCCTTTTTTGACCTTTTAAGTGCTTCTGTCAATTACATTATTGTTATATTCTCTTCCAACATTATTTGAGTATCTTTAGAAATCTGTGGTAGATTCACTTTCTGTAAGTATTGTTTTACTTTTTCTTCTATATTTTCTTGTTCATATAGCTTCCTATAAAATTTTTGTACATTTTTTTTCTTCTCGTCATTCCCATATCTGAGTTGGCCTTGACCATCCGCCAGTTGTATAATTTTCTGGGATTCTCTCTACTTTTTCAGTTTATAGGCTAGCCACTTGTTTGAAAGGCTTGTTAGCATTTTCAAAATGATTCTGCTTCACACTTCTAATTTTTTGTGCAAGTTCTTCTTTTTCAATTAAAGCCATTTTATGTTTAATTAAATCCATTTTCATTTTAATATCTTTTTATCCGAAAATTTTTGTAAATCTTCCTCTAATTTCTTGTGGTTGGCTTCCAATGTTTTATAAGTTTGTCTAACATCAACGTTGGGGCCGCGGTGTGGCTCAGGCTGTAAGAAGCCTGTTATTAAAACACAGCTGCCTGCAATTACTGCAGGTTCTAGTCCCACCAGGTCCAAGGTTGACTCAGCATTCCATCCTTTATAAGGTAGGTAAAATGAGGACCCAGATTGTTTGGGGGGCAATAAGTTGACTTTGTAAATATACAAATAGAATGAGATATTGCCTTACACACTGTAAGCTGCCCTGAGTCTTCGGAGAAGGGCGGGATATAAATGTAAATAAAAAAAAATCATCAAAAAAGGACAACAAAGAATGTTCTTTCTGCGCCAACTCAGTAAACTCAAACTGCCCAAGGAGCTGCTGATTCAGTTCTACAGAGGAATTATTGAGTCTGTCATTTGCACCTCTATAACTGTCTGGTTCGGTTCTGCAACCCAACAAGAAAGACACAGACTTCAGAGGATAGTTAGAACTGCAAAAAAAATAATTGCTACCAACCTGCCTTCCATTGAGGACCTGTATAGTGCACAAATCAAGAAGAGGAAAATATTTACAGATCCCTCACATCCAGGACATAAACTATTTCAACTCCTACCCTCAAAACAACGCTATAGAGCACTGCACACCAGAACAACTAGACACAAGAACAGTTTTTTCCCGAAGGCCATCACTCTGCTAAACAAATAATTCCCTCAACACTGTCAAACTATTTACTAAAACTGCATTACTATTAATCTTCTCATCGTTCCCATCATCAATCTCTTTCCACTTATGACTGTATGACTGTAACTTTGTTGCTGGCAATCCTTATGATTTATATTGATATATTGACCATCAATTGTGTTGTAAATGTTGTACCTTGATGAACGTATCTTTTCTTTTATGTACACTGAGAGCATATGCACCAAGACAAATTCCTTGTGTGTCCAATCACACTTGGCCAATAAAAAATTCTATTCTATTCTATTCTATTCTTTTCATTGCGTTTCTTTTCCTTATGTAGTTTATCATTAAACCTCTTGCATAGGCCTTCATTGTATCCCATCGGTTCTGTAGTGTTGTGTCCTATTTTTTATTTTCCTTTTAGAAATAGGCCAATTCCTTCTCCATTTTCTGTACAAATTCCTTATCTTTAAGTATTGTAATATTTAAGGTCCATCTCGTTCTTATTCTTTGGCTTTTCCATTTCATTGTTATAGGGTTATGATCCGACCAAGTGCTAATTTCTATATCAACTTCTTGAATATTAAGAGTCAATTCCATTGTCATCCATATCATATCTATCCTGGACTATGAGAAGTGTCTATTCGAATAAAAAGTGTATTGTCTATTTGTTGGGTTTCTTTCTCTCCAAACATCCTTTAAATTTATTTCCTCCACCATCCTAAAAAAAGATTTTGGAAGGGTTTTCCTACTTTTTTTCCTTGTCTTTTGTGCTCTATAATCAACATTTCCATCAACTACCCCATTAAGATCACCCAACATGCAGATATTTTCATCATCCAATTCTGTTGCCAAATTAAGTCCATTTATGTTTACTGATATCCATTTTCTCTCTTACATATTACACTTTGTAGTTAGGATTTATCGCTCTAGTTTATCTTGGTTCATGTTGAGGTTTAGCTTCCGTCTTACCACCCACTGCTCCTTGTTCTTTTCCAAGCAATGCCAACAATTCTGTCTCCTGTAATTCAATCAAAGAGGTTTCTCTACTTGTATCTGTTTCTGTGTCCTTAAGGTATTCTGCATGGAACTCTCTAGCTTTATTTAGTGAATCAATTCTATGTTTTTGCTGTTGCCAAGTAAACATCAATCCTTCTGGAGCCAGCCTTTCTGTATTAAAATTTTAGTCAAAAAAGAATACTCTTTTCACAACTCTCTCACTCTCCCTGGAACTTGTTTCAGAAAAACAATTTCTTTGCCTTTGTATTTCAATAGCTTGTCTCTTGCCGCCTGTAATATTTGCGCTTTAATAGACTTTTTGGTGAATCTGATATGAACCTCTCTTGGAAGATTGTGTCTTGATGCATATCTTGTGTAAACTCTAAAAATCTCGTTGGTATTATTCATCATCTTCTGCTTGTCAATTTCCAAGGCCTCAGACAGGCTTTCTATCATCTTCTTTACCAAATTTTCTCCCTTCTCTTCTTCAATATTTTGAAATCTAAGATAAAATTCTGCTCTATCCATCTCCCATCCTAAAGCTCCACACTTGTCTGTTTCAACCTCTTCCAATCTACTATCAATGACTCTGACTTTTTTGTCTCTTTGTTCCTCTCTTTCTTCAATTCCGTGAAGTTATCTTCATATTTTTTCATTATTTGATGTATGTTCTCAACTTTTTCATTTGTTTTCTCTGTTCTTTGCTCAATTGTTTGTATTCTTTGCTCATTTTTTTCTATTTTTTGTTCAATTTTCTCTGATTTTGATTCAATATTTCCCACATCTGTTTGCAACTTTTGGAGTGCCTGCCAAATCGTTTGAAGTGAGATTTATTTTTCCTGTTGAAGCATTTTTTGTATCGAACGTAGACTACCAGATGACGAGGAAGCAGATCCATATGTCATGGCTTTCCTGCTCATTGTGATATAGAAAATATCCAAGGTGAAGCCAAAAAGAAAAAAAAAACAGAGGCAGGCCCAAAAAGAGAGAAAGAAGAAGAGAGATAGAATGATGAAGAAAAAAAAAGGGAAAAAATACAAAAATTTCAATAAGGATTCTTCAGATTCTTGTATGTCTTAATCCAATAGTCTACCCCATCACAGAAAGGGGAGAGGAAACCTAAATAACAAGCCACTAATAAAATAAATAAATAAATAAAATTTAAAAAAAACCACAAAAAATTGTCAACTGAAAAAAAATTCCAATAAAAAAGAAAAAACCCAAGGGAGGGGAGGACAAGATAAAAGCAGAATCTCTCTTTTAACAATTCACCAATGTTTAACAAACAGCTCTCTTCGTGAGTCACTGCGCTCTTTGGAAGTAAATCCTTTTTTCCCCAGGCTCTTACCACTGATAGTATCCAGTGGAGCACCTGTATAAACAATGTTTCTCAATTTATTTGAAGCTCTCACCCACTATCTAAATATAACAAGGTATCGAGCCCTCCAAGGTTAGTATACAAAATTATAAAATAACACAGAGAGATAATAAAAATAAAATAAAATAAAAAGGCCAGTAGATGGCAGTATTGGTTCAATCTTCGTTGTTCCCCTCCCTTAAAAATTTATTACTTGCATAATAAGGCAAGAAAAAAGAGTAGAAAAAATAAAAATAAAATATAAGAATTAATCCAAGAAGAGCCTTAACTGTCATTAATCCTTAAAAAATACAAATTACAGTTCTAACAGACTTCAGTCCAGTTTCAATATTTTGTTTCAAAGTTTCAAAGTCTTAATTTCGCCGGTCACTTTCTTTTTCCTCTATTTTATCTCCTTCTTTAATTCTCAAGGTGTTTCAAAAAGAAAAGTTTTAATAGAAAAATCTCTCACCACAACGGCACATTTACTTCCATCTTTCTGTCAGGGAGCTGTCCCCACTTCAGCAGCTTGTTGAACCAGATCTACTTCCCTGGAAAAAAGGGCTTTTCCTGGGTCCACCGGAGGGTTTGTGGTATCCCTGGGGTCCACAGGAGGTGCCCTAAACTATCATTGTCCCGACTGGACAGTGAGGTCTGGATTGGACCATCCGAATAAAGAGAATATCGCCCGTTATCCCAGAGCAACCAGGAAACCGGACGTGTTGCAGCAACGTCAGCTCCTCCACCCCCACCCCCACCCCATATCTGATTTGGCAAGATGGGAGAATTTGCAATTATCATTGATTGGAAGAATTTCAACAATTAAGATGAATATATTGCCTAGAATTTTATATTTGTTTCAGACTATTCTAATTAAATTGGGTAAAGGTTATTTTGAAGAACTGAACAAGATAATATTGAAATATATCTGGCAGGGCAGGAAAGCAAGGATAAAATTAAAATTGTTGCAAGATGTAAGGTTAAGAGGTGGTTTTGGTCTGCCAGACTGGGAGTTATACTATCAAGCTGCAAATTTAATGTGGATAAAAGAAAAGATAAATTTAGGAAATTCGATAATTTATTACTGGGTTGGCATGCATTTTTATGGAATGGAGAAGCAAAATTACAAGGGTATTTCAGAAGACATTTTATAAGAGAGGCAAAAAGGGGCTTAGGAATTTTTTAAAGCTATCTTTTAAGGGATTTTTAAGGGGTGGGAGGGTTAGGATGGGTTGTGGGGGTAACCCATCAGGGACAAAGCTAGACCCTGCCAGAGCTCGCGGTTTGGAGGTTATAAGTCCGGAGGTGAAGGAGGAGGCTGGAACTCAACAGTATATGGGCTTTTCCATCGGCACGGTACATGGGAGAGGCAGATATGGCGGAAGCAGGGGGCCATATCATGTTCGGGGAGTGCGCGCTCGCTGTTTGCGAGCGATCGCGCACTCCGGTCCCTCTGGCTTTATCTGTTCCCCGAGTGGCCGGAATCCCCAGGACCTGGACCTTCAGCTGATGTTGTGTAATGCCAGGTCCATGATTAATAAAGCCCCCCCTCATATGCGATCTTATATAGGAGGGGGGTGCAGACCTGATGGGCATTTCAGAGACCTGGTTGGGCACGGAGGGGGGGGTTCCCCTCGTTGAGATGTGCCCGTCAGGCTTCCATGCATTTCATCAGCCGAGGGCGTGGCGGTTGGGGTGGAGTGGTGGTGGTTATTATTAATGAATGTCTTGAACCAAGGGAAGTCACTGTGCCGCAGATAGCCGGATGTGAATCTCTCCTTGTGAAGTGGGGTCTGGGGATGCAGGTGGGTCTGCTGGTTACATACCTGGCTTCTTGCTATGTGACAGCAGCCCTGCCCAAGCTGCTTGAGGTGATAGCTGGGACGGCGGTGGATACCCGCAGACTAATGGTTATGGGGGATTTCAACCTGCCATCGGTAGGCGAAACCTCGACAACGGCTCAAGAGTTCATGGCCTCCATGACAGCCTTGGACCTGACCCAGTTAGTGAATGGTCCCACTCACATCGGGGGAAACACTCTGGACTTGATTTTTGTCTCGGGACAGTGGCTGAATGAGCTGGAATTGGGGGATTTAGTTATTGAACCCCTGTCATGGTCAGATCATTCACTCCTTCGACTGGACTTTCGAACCACCAACCCATACTGCAGGGAGACAGAGCCGGTTCGCTGGTTCCGTCCCAGGCACCTGATGGACCCAGAAAGGTTTCTGATGGAGCTTGGGCTGTTTCCTGAGGACCTAGCCCACAGCTCGGCTGAGGAACTAGTAGCCGCCTGGGAAAGGGCGGCAACAGGGGCTTTAGACCGTGTCGTGCCTTTGTGGCCTCTGACCCGGCGCTGATCTCGACCAGCTCCCTGGTATTCTGAGGAGCTGAGAGAGATGAAGCACCAGAAAAGATGCCTAGAGAGTGTCTGGAGGTCCAGCCGATCTGAATCTGATCAAAAATTAGTAAGGTCTCATATTCAGACCTACCTAGTGGTGATAAGAGCGGCAAAACATAATTATTTTTCCGCTCTTATTGCATCAGCAGATAACCACCCAGCCACCGTGTTTAGGGTGACCCGCTCCCTTCTTGTGCAGGGAGCTCGGGAGGACCCCTTGCAGGACCGTGCTGAGGATTTTGGACACTATCTGTTCGATAAAATCACTCGGATCTGGGACGGTTTGGATGCTGATTGGGTAGATTCGGGTGGGATGACAGAGGTAGTTCTTGAGAATGTTATCTGGGGAGAGTTTGATGTTGTCACTCCCGAGGACATGGGCAGGATACTGAGGAGGCTGAATGCGACCACATGTTTATTGGACCCATGTCCCTCCTGGTTGATGCTGGCCACACAGGAGGTCATGCGAGGCTGGCTCCTGGGAATTATCAATGCCTCTTTAATGGAGGGGGTCTTTCCTACTGCCTTGAAAGAGGCGGTGGTAAGGCCCCTCCTTAAGAAGCCCTCCCTGGACCCGGCTATTTTGGCAAACTACCGTCCTGTCTCCAACCTTCACTTTGTGGCAAAGGTTGTTGAGAGTGTGGTGGCATGTCAGCTTCCCTGGTACCTGGATGAAACTGTCTATCTAGACCCGTTCCAGTCCGGCTTCAGGCCTGGGTACAGCACGGAGACGACTTTGGTTGCGTTGGTTGATGATCTCTGGAGGTCTCAGGACAGGGGTTGTTCCTCTGTCCTGGTCCTATTAGATCTCTCAGCGGCTTTTGATACCATCGGCCATGGTATCCTGCTGCGGCAGCTGGGGGGCTTGGGAGTGGGGGGCACCGTTTTTCAGTGGTTCTCCTCCTATCTCTCTAACCGCTCGCAGACGGTGTTGGCAGGGGGGCAGAGATCGACCTCAAGGCACCTCATATGTGGGGTGCCACAGGGGTCGGTTCTCTCGCCTCTCCTGTTCAACATCTATATGAAGCCACTGGGTGAGATTATCTGTGGATTTGGGGTGGAATATCATCTGTACGCTGATGATACTCAGCTGTACATCTCCACCCCAAACCACCCCAATGAAGCCGTCGAAGTGATGTCCCGGTGTTTGGAGGCTGTGCGGGTCTGGATGGGAAAGAACAAGCTTCAGCTCAACCCGTCCAAGACAGAGTGGATGCCATCATCCCGGTACAGCCAGATTACTCCATTGCTGACTGTTGGGGGTGAATCATTGGCCCCCAGGGGGAGGGTTCGCAACTTAGGCATTCTCCTGGATGATCGGCTGTTGTTAGAAGAACATATGACGGCCGTCCCCAGGGGAGCTTTTTATCAGTTGCGCCTGATTTACCAGTTGCGTCCCTTCCTTGACTGGGATTCCCTATGCACGGTCACTCATGCCCTTGTCACTTCCCGCCTGGACTACTGCAATGCTCTCTACATGGGGCTCCCCTTGAAGAGCAACAGGAGGCTCCAACTGGTCCAGAATGCGGCTGCGCGGGTGATAGAAGGGGCACCATGATGCTCCCTTATAACACCTCTCCTGCGCAGTCTGCACTGGTTGCTGGTGGTCTTCTGCGTGCAATTCAAGGTGCTGGTTATCACCTTTAAAGCGCTCCATGGCACAGGACTGGGTTACTTATGGGACCGCTAACTGCCACCTATAGCCTCCCATCGGCCTGTGCGCTCCCATAGGGAGGGCCTCCTCAGGGTGCCGTCAGTCAAACAATGTTGACTGGCGGCCCCCAGGGGGAGGGCCTTCTCTGTGCGGGCTCCTGCCCTTTGGAACGAGTTGCCTCCTGAGTTGCGTCAACTCCCCAACCTCTGGTCTTTTAAACGTGAGCTCAAGATCTTTTTATTTCACCATACGGGGCTAGCCTGATGAAATTTTTCAGTGGCAGTTTTATGATGGTTTTGTCTTGTTTTAACTTTATTAGGCCATTTTAAAATCAGTTTTTTAATATTGCTTTTAATTTTGTTCATGTCTATGTTATTTTATTTGGCTATAAACCACCCTGAATCCTTCGGGAGAAGGGCAGTATAAAAATGGAATAAATAAAATAAATAAATAAATAAAATTATTAAACTGGAAAAGAATCAAGAAAGACCATTATTTAAAAATTCCACTTTGAGTATCAACGATTGAGGCTTTTTCATATTCATTAATATTTAGAAAGGAACAAATTGTTAGATATAATGAACTGTTGAATGAAAAGGGTGAATTAAAAACAATTCAGGAGCTAGAAACATAAGGTATAAAATTGAAATGGTTTACATATTTGCAAATACGCTCTAGCTATGATAAAGATGTAAAAATAGAAGGTTTCTATAATAATTTGACCAACCTAGATAAAATTCTAACAGGTATGGATGATAATCTAATTAGAAAGCTATATAGCTATCTATTAGAGATAAAATTAGAAGAGGAACATGTAAAAGAGACTATGATAGCTTGGAGGAAAAACTTTGGGCATGGTATTGATTTAGAAATATGGCAGAAACTGTGGACACAAAATTATAAAATGACAATGTCTATTGCATATAAAGAAAATTTGTATAAGATGTTTTACAGGTGGCACTTACCCACAACAAGAATAGCCCGAATATTCAAGAATAAATCTGAAAAATGTTGGAAATGTCAACAGATACCTGGATCCTATTACCATATGTGGTGGACTTGCGTAGAAGCTAAAAGATACTGGACTAAAATACATACATGGTTGGAGAAAATGATAAAGAAACATATAGACTTAAAACCAGAAGTTTTTCTACTGGGAAATATACCTGAAACCTATACTAGAGAATTGAGATATTTGATTGTGAATGTAATAAGAGCAGCTAGAATTGTATTTGCATGGAATTGGAAAAATGACAAATTACCATTGCAAGATAAAATTATAAAGAAAATAATGGACTGTGCAGAAATGAGTAAATTGTCGTTTGAAATTAGAGAACAGGAAGATAAGCAATTTTATAAAGTATGGGACTTATTTTACCAATGGTTAGAAAGGAAATTATGATAAAGAAGATTTTAGTTTTTAATAAGTTAAAAACTATCGATGATAATAACTTGGATATAAATGATAAAATTGTTTTAAAAGATAAATTTGTTTTAAATGATAAAATTGTTTTAAAATGATGGATAAAATAGGGTGATAAGATAAAATACTGGTTCCAGAATGATTATTCAGAAATTAATTGATTAAAATATTTGATTACAGTTAAATGATAAAATGGATGATTAAATAAGTTAATGATAGATAATTGTTGTTTTGCACCAAAAATGTAATTCACACACTGATACATTGTATTGAAATTCGAATGGAAGATGTTTTTATGTTTGTATGTTTTTTTTAAAAAAAAAAAAAGTTAAAAAAAAGTTAAAAAAAAGCAAAGTAAATGAAGTTGCCTTAAGAGAAATGCACATGAAATATCTATGACAATTGATGAATATATTGTTATAAAAAAATTGACGTAGAAATGAGGGGGAAAAAACCCAGAAATTTTACAAACTAAAAGAAATATTTTTAAAACTTATTTACCAGTTCTAATGACATCTCCATTTCACTAAAGCTGAAGCTCTTTTAGGTAGACTGAGGCCTATGCCACTATTGGATTATAATATTTTAAACAATGCTTTATAATTTTTCTAACATTAAATAAAACCAGCATTTCACATTTTAGCAGGATTGTGCTATTATGTAAGAGATAGAAATGTTGATGGTGGCAGATTTAAATTTTCAATCTGGATATTGAATACTAGAGCAAATATACAGCAGCAAAGACATTTAGAAACAAATTTAATGTTTCTTTTTTCTCTCTTTAAATTTTAAAAGGGCAACTATAATGCCTGTTTTTCTTAAATGTAATATTTAAGATAAATCTATTACTCTGAATAAGGGATGCGGTGGCTTAGTGGGTAAGACGCTGAGCTTGTTGATCAAAAGGTCGGCAGTTCAGCAGTTCGAATCCCTAGTGCCGCATAACGGGGTGAGCTCCCATTACTTGTCCCAGCTTCTGCTAACCTAGCAGTTGGTAGAAGTAGAAAATGCAAGTAGAAAAATAGGGACCACCTTTGGTGGGAAGGTAACAGTGTTCTGTGCGCCTTTGGCATTGAATCATGCCGGCCACATGACCACGGAGACATCTTCTGACAGTGCTGGCTCTTTGGCTTTGAAACAGAGATGAGCACTGCCCACTAGAGTCAGGAACGACTAGCATGTATGTGTGAGGGGAATCTTTACCTTTACCTTATTACTATAAATAGTGTTACTCCTGATACTAAGCTATTATGTGTTTGGCTTAGGATCTTGTGAGTATTAAGCCATATTATTGGTTAAATGATCTGAATAATGACTCCATGATTTTTAAATCATGGTTTTTTAAATCATGGCTTATTGGTTCTGTTATGTGTGAATATAAGAATTCTCCTGACAGTGTTAAAAACAATGTGGAAAATAACCTTCTCCAAGTTACAAATTCTGTGGTTCAAATGCCAAACAAATTAGTAAAGTGCCTTGCAGGATGTATTACTATGAATAAAGGGATCAGAGAGCCATGCACTAAAACAATACCAATAGAGTGAGTCTTGGCACTCAGCTGCCAATTTGTTTGTTGAAAGAGAAGTAAATGACTTCTGGTGAAGCCACTCAGTATGTTGCTAACCCACTGAGCAACCCTTGCATATTCCTGGCATAGAAAAATGATTACATGACATGACCCTCAGCTTTGGACTGTAGTAGCAAGTGTAAGGAACTGCCTCAACTCCTCTCCCCAGAAAGCAAAACTCTTGAAACCAGTCACATTTCAAAAGGAACTTTTACTCAGAAATCGTCAGAGGTGGGTTGCTAGCAGTTCTGACTGGTTCGGGAGAACCATTAGTGGATTTTTTTTTTTTATAAAAAAGTTTTATTTTTACATTCATATCCAACAACTCATCCAATGTACAATCATATACAATTAATCGGGCTTGCCCAGTCACCACCCCCTCCTTTTAACTCTCTTCCCTCTTCTACCTTCTTCTACTTTCCAGAGCTTCCTCCCCTTCTCTTATCTACATCCTCTCCTCCCTCCACCTTCCTTCTCCCTCTTCTACCCCTCTTTCTTCCTCTTCTCCTCTTTCCTACCTCATACTCTCTCCTCCTTTCTCCCTCCCCACCATTCTAAAATGGTAGCTGGGCAGACCTGACCCTACATTAATTATATTTATACATCTTCAATAATCCCTGTACATTAACCATCACTCCATCCTCTAACCTCATCCCACCCACTTGCCCTCCCCCTTACCCCCCCCAACTTCCCAGAACAAAATGCAGGGTATCAAAACTAACAATCATAATCCAAAATAAATCTTAAATTATAATCTCTAGAGTCTCCACACATAATCACACTCTCAATTCCCCTCTCCTTCAAAAATATATCTGATACAAAATATTTCCTAAATTTACTCATATGCTATTTGATATTTTTTTATCTGATACTTATTTTGAATATAATCAATCCACATTCTCCATTCTAAAATATATTTTTCTTGTGTATAGTCTTTCAAATAATCTTCAATTGAGGTAATTCTTCTTTCTTCCAATATTGAGCAATCAAAAGTCTTGCGGCTGTTATTAAGTTCAAAATCAATTTAGTCTCTATACCTGTACAATCCATAATTATTCCTAGTAGAAAGAACTGTGGAGTAAACTTAATCTTCTTTTTCAGAATGTTCTGCATAATCCACCATACTTTGATCCAAAATGCTTTAACTTTTTTACAAGTCCACCATATATGGTAATAAGTGGCATCTTCACAATCACATCTCCAACATTTAGCCTGTACATTAGGATACATACATGACAACTTTTTGGGGTCTAAATGCCATCTATAAAACATCTTATAAAATTTTTCTCTCATATTTTGCGCTTGTGTAAATTTAACATTCCTCACCCAAATTCTTTCCCAAGTTTCCAACATTATTGGTTGCTGAAAATTTTGTGCCCACTTAATCATACAATCCTTAACCAGTTCAGTCTCTGAGTCTATTTCTACTAATACATTATACAACCTCTTAATATGCCGTTGACCTTGATCTCTCATTTGTTTTAACAAATTATCCTCAGTTTGCCTAATACCTATTTTTTGATCTAATTTAGTGGAAATTTGACATGGTTCCCTGAACCGGGAGTGACCTCTGGCTGGCCACACTCCTGAACAGGTCCCCTGTTCCCACTCAATCACTCTGCCCACCCTATGCTTGCTCGCTCGCCCTGCCTGCCTTCCTACCTCGCCCAGCCACTACTTGCAGAACCTAGCTGCATCTTCTGCCAACCGTTGCTGGCAAAGGTAAGGCCGAAGAGCATGGGCCAGCCGGTGGGTGGGGGAAGGAGTGTTGGTGGAGGGGTGATACCAGCAGCGGGTGGTGGACTGATTTGCGCGGGGAGGGAGGGGAGCGTGCAGGAGATTGTGGCACCAGAGCTCTTCCCATGCATTTCCCCCTGCCGGCCTAGCCTGCGAGGGAAGCATGTGGGAGAACCTAGCTGCAGTTTACTCGTGAGCAACGTTGGCCAGGAGAGACAGGGAGAAAGGCCAATGGTGCTCACGAGTAAACTGAGGCTCCTAAAAGGGGTCGAGCCTCCCCGCCCACAACATCTTCACCTGAGGGCATTGCTGGCAGCCACTTCCTGTGCCTCCTGTCCCAGGCTCTTCCTGCTGCTGCTCAGCCTCCTTGATGCACAGAGGCAGGAGGAGGTGATTTCTTTCACTGCCTGTGAGCTGCTGCCTGTGAGCAGCAGAGCGAGTAAGCCAGCGATCTGCCAACCGCCTCTAATTTTACTCATGAGCAAGTTTACTCGCTCACATGGGGCTCACAAGTAAACTGCAGATTACAGGAAGATGGCAGATTGCTGACTTACTCGCTCTGCTGCTCACCTGGCAGAATGCAGACTGGCAGCTCTGGATCATCTCTCAATCATTGTGTGCAGGGAAAAAACTTGCAGAGTAAAGAAAAACTTCTCATGAGTGTGAGAAGTTAATTGCCTTGCACTCACGAGAAGTTTTTCTTTACTTTGCAAGGTTTTTCCCTGCATGCAACAATTGAGAGAGGATCTGGACCTGCCACTCTCCGGTAAAATGCATCCTTCGCAGTGGGGCACAATTTGGGGTGGCAGGGTTGGATCTCGGTAAGCTTTGCAGCTGCGTGGCTACAAAGGTTGCCAGGCCAGCTCCCCTCTCCCTGCTGGCCAGAGCCTCCTGAAGCCGCCAATGTTGCATGCAGACACTGCCCTGGGACTGATAGGAACACCAGCAGCCCTCTCCTGTCTTTCTCCAGCTGGGCAGGAAAAAAAGGAGGGAGCTGTTGTATGGTGGGTTCAGGTGCCAGCAAGGTGTAGGCAGGACTTTGGATAGCAGGTAAATTACTTTATTAACCTTTAACATTGCTAACAGCAGTTACAAATACAAACAAACCAAAAACTCTCTCCCTCTCCATTGACAGCTCTTTTATACCGGCTGTCAAACTGTTAAGTTCGGGAAGTAACGAGGCTGGAGACCAGGGTAGTGACAACAGCTCTTTAATATAGGGTGAACCCAGCAACAGGCTGGGGCAAAAACCTCTCCTTTTATACAGTTCTGTTGAGGTTTCCCAATCAGCAACGTGCTGATTTCCCGCTCAAATATTTAAAGGCACAACTGTTAATACATAACACTCCTCCCCTCCCAGAAAACACTTGGTCTTATTTACATATTTATTCACATGTTATTTTTCGACGTAGTCACGCAAATAACCTGGGCGTCTCCTAGTTCTTTCTGACCTGCGCGTTCAGTTCTGGTGAGTGTTTTGAGCTGGTCGGAGGGGCTGTTTTCTCCTCCCAGCTCTTTCTAGGCCATCGGGCTCTGGATTATTGGCCGACTTTTTCTTGGCCATCCGCCTTGGATTAATTTTGGAATTTTCCTTGCTGTTTCCCTCGGGACCTGATGGCGCCGCTGGAACTCTGGGACCTCAGCTAAGTCTTGCGCCCCCGGTCATTGTCGGCTGTGGATTCAAAGTGGTATTGGTCATTACCTGTCTCTGTTGGTTTGGTTTGGCCAGTTATTCGCTTCTTAACTGATCTATGTGGCGCCGCCACATTCGGTTGTCTGGTAGCTCTACCACGACGATTTTGGCCCTGTTACTTTTGTTACTTGTCCTGAAGCCAACTCGGGCCGTCCCCATAGTTTCGGCCCACACCCGGTCGCCTATGCTCATTTCCTTGTTTTTCTAGTTCCCCTTGTAACCCTCGGGTGTGTAATGGGGTTCAAACGTCAAGTGGGCACCGGAGTTTTCGTCCCATTAGCAATTCAGCTGGGCTTTTTCCGTGGCTGTGCTTGGGGTTCTGTGCTGGACGGCTAGGAAAGTCTATTTTGTTTGCCAGTCACCTGGCTTGAGCCTGGACACGCCTCCTTAGCGCCCGGACGGAACGCCTGCAAGGCCATTCGACGAGGGTGGAAAGGTGCAGAGAGGGCATGTCGGATGCCTTCCTCTGCCAGGTACTCTTCAAACTGGGCTGCCGTGAATTGGGGCTCATTGTCGGACACCAGAGTGTCCGCAACCCGTGAGTTGCGAATAGGTGGCGAGGGTTGCGATTACTGCTTCGGCTGTGGTGGACTTCATAAGTATGATCTCTAACCATTTGGAAAATGCGTCCACCACCACTAGGAACGTTTGGCCGTGAAAGGGCCAGCAAAGTCAATGTGGATTCTTGACCAAGGCCCTTGGGGCTTTTCCCATTCTCTGACTGGGGCTGTTGGGGTAGCGGTCTGACTCTTGGCAAGCTTGGCATTTCCTACCCTCTCAGCAATCTCTGCGTCCATGAGTGGCCACCATACATAGCTTCTAGCTAACCCTTCATCCTTACGATGCCTGGGTGACCTCGTGGAGGAGGTCCAATACCTTGCCCCTTAACTTAACAGGAATTATTACACGATCACCCCATAACAGGCACCCCTTGAGCCGAGAGCTCATCACGTTTCTTAACAAATTCTTTGAACCGTTCGCCCGGCGCAGCGGCCACCCTCTCTGTACCCAACCGAGTACAGTCCTTAACACAATGTCCCGCATGATGCCCGAGCCACTTCCTTTGATGTGACTGGGCCAGAGTCCAACGAGTCAATAAGGAGGATGGGTGTCCCGGAGTGGGGTCTTCGGTCGCCCTGGCAGTGGGCATCGGCTCAATGCGCCTGCATGCCCCACTTCTTTCCCGGTCGATGCTGCAGCTTGTATGAGTAAGCGGCTAAAATATAGTCCATCGAGTCAAGCGTGGCGAAAGTGCCACAGGCGTTGGCCGCCAGCCAGTAATCCAGTAACGGTCTGTGGTCAGTCACGATTTCAAAATTCCCCCCAAAGACATACTCATGGAATTTTTGACCCTGATACAATGGCTAATGCTTCTTTGTCTAATTGGCTGTAGTTCCTCTCTGGGGAGGACATCGCTCTAGAGTAAACGCTATAGGGCTTCTGTGCCGCTTTGAAGTCTATGGCTGAGTACAGCCCCCACCCCATAAGGGGACGACGTAAACCAGCACTAGGGGTAGTGAGTCGTGATATTGGATGAGCAGGCTATCACTTGAGAGCAGGTTCTTTACTGCTTCAAAAGCCCTATTTTCTGACTTTCCCAAGACCAAACAGTATTTTTCCTAAGAGCCTATGCAGCGGTTCCAACGGTTGCTTTGTTCTTTAAAAAGACCGCGTAAAATTAACCAATCCCAGGAATGCCTGCAGCTCTGCTTTGTTTTTGGGCGCTGGAGCCTTCCTAATTGCCTTAACTTGCTCTCAGTAGGGTGAATTCCTTCTTGTCTATCCGTAGCCCAAGAAATCGACCGATTCGACCCTATCTGGCATTTATTTGTCTTGACTTTTAACCGCTGTCCGGAAAATGCTCAAGACCTTTCTTAACCGCTCCCCAATTCCTCCATGTTTTCCCTGAAATTAGGACATCATCAAGTAGGAACTACCCTGGGAGCCCTTGCAGTAGTCGTTCCATCAGGTTTTGAACAGCCCTGGTGCCACACTAACCCCAAATTGCAGTCACTTCTGTAGATGCCAGTCACTCCCATGCCCAGGGCACGAAACCAGTCTAGTCCCAACAGACTGGGCAGAGTTCCTTCGACGATCGTGATGGGCAGGGTCTTTTGTGAGGGTCAGACCGACTGGACGGAGGTGGTCCTCGAACAGGGATGCGATTCTGGTAGTCGTGGCACTGTAGCCGCTGTGCTTGCAGATGGCGCCGCGACGGACGGCAGCGATTTCGCCAGGTGTCCCAGGACATGATGGTGATCGCTGATCCCGTGTCCACTTCAAGCCTGCACCGTACTCCCTCGATCTTGGGCTTTGTGAAAATCTTCTTCCACTTTGGTTGAGGCGCGCCTATAATGACAGTCGTTTGGTTAGACTTCGCCTTTCTTGTTTGAACCAATCGCGGGCCGCCTTTCCGGTTCCGCTTTGATTGGCCGATTTGAATTTTCGGCGGAAGGTTGGGCCGCCTGCAAACCTGAGCTAAGTGCCCTTTCTTCCCACACCGCATGTTGCGTCTTTAAACCTGCAGCGTTGGCGCTGATGCTGCCTCCGCAGCTTCCGCGCCACGGTCCTCAGTGTCGCTCGGTCCGGCAGACCCTTCCTCATCCTCGCCTCACCTTCGGATTCGGACTGAATCTCCTCCTGGTGTACTGGCGTTGGCTTTGCGCTGCCTTGGATTGAAGAGGCTTTTGCAGAGTCTCTGCTGCTTTAGTAGACATTTCGTGTGCTCTGGCCTCGCCCAGAGCGGTGGCTAGTGTCAGGTTGCTCCTGGCTAGCAGTCGCCGCCAGAGGCGGATGTCCTGACCCTCGGATGAGTTGCTCGAGTAGCACCGTCCTAAGTCTCGGTATCCGCAGTCCTTGGACGCTCTTCTGCCATGTAGTCACCGATGGACTCGCCTCCATCTGTCTACGTTCTCGAATTCAAACCGCTGCACGTATTTGGACGGCGCCGAAAATGGTTCTTCAGCAAAGTCTGCAGAGTCGCCACGATACCGATTGTATCGGCGTTGGCTCTGCCAGGGCTTCCGCAATCTCGATTACCTCCGGCCCGCAATGGCTTAGGAAGTAAGCCTGCGTTATCAGGGATCCGTTGCAAACGGGTCATATATGTTCCCCATTTCTCCTTGCCGGGTTACGGGTGCGGGTGGCGTGTTTGCCATTTCCGCTTTCTGCCCTGAGTTTGCTGGGTTCGGGACTAGCGTGTTTCAGCTCGGTTCTGGTTCTCCTTAGCCTCGAGATCCCACCTTCGTCGCCAATGTTAAGTTCGGGAAGTAACGAGGCTGGAGACCAGGGTAGTGACAACAGCTCTTTAATATAGGGTGAACCCAGCAACAGGCTGGGGCAAAAACCTCTCCTTTTATACAGTTCTGCTGGAGGCTTCGTCCAATCAGCAACGTGCTGATTTCCCGCTCAAATATTTAAAGGCACAACTGTTAATACATAACACAAACGGCTTAGCCAATCAACACAGAGAAGTACTATCCTCGTTCTCCACTAAGGGAACAGACGGGGGCGGGGGGGGGAGAACTAAGAACACTACAGGGGCCTTCACAAACAAAAGACAATTCTCTCTTTTGGTACCAGAGCCAAAGCTAAAAGAAACTCCAAATCTCAACCAGCAAATGCTCAGTCTTACATATAGGAAAAAAGAACCCAAACACTAAGTACATACTTGATGGACATTACCTTACAGATGACCCCCATCCCGTTAAAGACCTTGGAGTTTTCATGTCAAATGATCTAAGTGCCAAAGCCCACTGCAACTACATAGCAAAAAAGGCTCTAAGAGTTGTAAACCTAATCTTGCGTAGCTTCTTTTCCAAAAACACCACACTACTAACCAGAGCATTTACTAGACCAATTCTAGAATACAGCTCACCTGTTTGGAATCCTCTGACATCAATACAATTGAACGTGTCCAGAAATATTTTACAAGAAGAGTTCTCCATTCCTCTGTAAACAACAAAATACCTTATCCCACTAGACTTGAAATCCTAGACTTAGAAAACTTGGAACTCCGTCGCCTTCGACAAGACCTTAGTTTAACTCATAGAATCATCTATTGTAATGTCCTTCCTGTTAAAGACTACTTCAGCTTTAATTGCAACAATACAAGAGCAACCAATAGATTTAAACTTAATGTCAACCTCTTTAATCTAGATTGCAGAAAATAGGTTAGTCCCCTTCTTCCCAGGAGAGAGCAGAGTGGGGGCGGGGAGAGAAAAAGAAGGTGGCATAGGATAGTGGGGGGTGGGAGCAGGGGTCATTTTAGTCCCAGCCGGTTGCTGCTTCTTGGGTACCCTCAACTTTTCAGTCCCAGAAAGCGGCTGAAAAATGCTTTCCTCCTGTTTTGCAGCCATGCACCATTTTCTGTCCTTGCCTCCTTCCCATTTTTATTTGGTTTTCCCTCTCACCCTGAAAGGAGTTTCAAGGAAAAGGAAGCAGGGGGGGAAGGGGGGAAGAAGGATCCAGGAGTGGGAAGGGATTGGGAAGAATGAGAACGAGGAGAGCTTCCTGGCTCAGGGAAGGCTCGAAGTCTGGAATCCAGAGCGCGCCTTTCCCCTTTTCTCTTGCGGAACTTTTATTTCCAAAGCCCCCCCACCCCTCACAGTCCACTCTCTTTCCTTAAAAATGGACCTCTTGGTCCAAAACGGGCAGTGTGTAGCGAAAGCAAGATTTAAAGGAAACAAAGTTGAGCTAGTTTGTAAGGAAAACAAATACTGTCAAGGTTCAGTGCAAACCATACTAGTATTCCAAACTAATGAGTCTTAATGTCTGGTTAAAATGGGTAATACTTCCCTTTAAAGAAAAAAAGCATAGCTCAGCCTATTAAACAACGGAGCTAGCTGTCTGCCTGCAATCATGTGTATCTATTAGAAGTAAATCGCATTGAAAGAGAATAGCCTTACTGCCAAGTAAACATGCATAGCCCTAGTTGAGAGATAGGTTATTGTCTCCGTCCGATTTGATGGGTGACGATGCCTCCCACTTTGGCGTGATCGACTGGCACCAAAACCCTGATTTATGAGCTTGTCCAGCTCCTTATCAATTTTGGTTTTAGGGCAAGGACTCTCCTCGCCTTAAGCCTAATGGGGGCTACCTGGGGGTCTAAGTTGAAGGAAATAGGGGTCCCCTTGTACTTGCCCAGGCAGTCCTTGAAGACATCTTGAACTCGTTAAAGAGAATGTCTTTCAAATTGCAGTCACTTCTGTAGATGCCAGTCACCCCATGCCCAGGGCACGAAACCAGTCTAGTCCCAACAGACTGGGCAGAGTTCCTTCGACGATCGTGATGGGCAGGGTCTTTTGTGAGGCAGACTCGACCGGACGGAGGTGGTCCTAACAGGGATGCGATTCCCTGGTAGTCGTGCACTGTAGCCGCTGTGCTTGCAGATGGCGCTCGCGACGGACGGCAGCGACTTCGCCAGGGTGTCCCAGGACATGATGGTGATCGCTGATCCCGTGTCCACTTCAAGCCTGCACCGCACTCCCTCGATCTTGGGCTTTGTGAAAATCTTCTTTCCACTTTGGTTGAGGCGCGCCTATAATGACAGTCGCTTGGTTAGACTTCGCCTTTCTTGTTTGAACCAATCGCCGCCCGTTCCGCTGATTGGCCGATTTGAATTTTCCGGAAGGTTGGGCCGCCTGCAAACCTGAGCTATGCCTTTCTTCCCACACCGCCGCATGTTGCGCTTTAAACCTGCAGCGTTGGCGCTGATGCTGCCTCCGCAGCTTCCGTGACTCGCCACGGTCCTCAGTGTCGCGCCGGTCCGGCAGACCCTTCCTCATCCTCGCCTCACCTTCGGATTCGGACTGAATCTCCTCCTGGTGTACTGGCGTTGGCTTTGCGCCGCCTTGGATTGAAGAGGCTTGCAGAGTCTCTGCTGCTTTAGTAGATATTTCGCTCTGGCCTCGCCCAGAGCGGTGGCTAGTGTCAGGTTGCTCCTGGCTAGCAGTCGCCGCCAGGCGGATGTCCTGACCTCGGATGAGTTGCTCGAGTAGCACTCGCCTAAGTCTCGGTATCCGCAGTCCTTGGACGCCTTCTTAAAGCGCCATGTAGTCACCGATGGACTCGCCTCCATCTGTCTACGCTCCGAATTCAAACCGCTGCACGATTTGGACGCGCCGTGCGAAATGGTTCTTCAGCAAAGTCTGCAGAGTCGGCCACGATACCGATTGTATCGGCGTTGGCTCTGCCAGGGCTTCCGCAATCTCGAACCTCCGGCCCGCAATGGCTTAGGAAGTAAGCCCGCTTTTATCAGGGATCCTGTAGTTCGTTGGCTTCTAGAGGCTCAAACGGGTCATATATGTTCTCATTTCTCCTTGCCGGGTTGTACGGTGCGGGTGGCGGTTTGCCATTTCCGCTTTCTGCCCTGAGTTTGCTGGGTTGGGACTAGCGTGCTTCAGCTCGGTTCTGGTTCTCCTTAGCCTCGAGATCCCACCTCGCCGCCAATGTTAAGTTCGGAAGTAACGAGGCTGGAGACCAGGGTAGTGACAACTTTTAATATAGGGTGAACCCAGCAACAGGCTGGGGAAAACCTCTCTTTATACAGTTCTGTTGAGGTTTCATTCAATCAGCAACGTTCAGTCCCAGAAAGTTTGAAGAAGGAGGGAAGTAAAATGGACCTAAGAAACAAAGAGTTTGTAAGGAAAACAAATTGTCAAGGTTCAGTATCAAACCATACTAGTATTCCAAACTAATGAGTCTTAATGTCTTAATAATACTTCCTTTAAAGAAAAGCATAGCTCAGTATTAAACAACGGAGCTAGCTGTCTGCCTGCAATCATGTTATCTATTAGAAGCAAAATCGCATTGAAAGAGAATAGCCTACTGCCAAGTAAACATGCAAGGCGAACCTAGCTGAGAGATAGGGTTGTTATCCGCCCTACCTGAGTAACGAGCTGGCCTTCAGCCAGTGGATACACGGCTCTTATCAGTCCTGAAACAGCAGCCTGCCAAAAGTTCAAACAGATTAAGACTTCAGCTCACTAAACACGGTTCAGCTAATTTGCTGCAGAACTGAAAGCAGTCCCAAAACTTTATATATCCTGTGGTCTTTATATATTTCCCACCCTTCTTCCTTTGATGATGCCTCTAATCTTCTGAAGGCTCGGATCCAGGCTTGATTGGTATGATTATCAGCCCGGTAGGCAACCTGAGGAAGGAGGAATCAGGATGTTGGCCCATTACATCCTCCAACTGGGTGGCTACTGAGCTGGGCCAAGGAATTGGTGCCGCGACGGACGGCAGCGACTTCGCCAGGGTGTCCCAGGACATGATGGTGATCGCTGATCCCGTGTCCACTTCAAGCCTGCACCGCACTCTCGATCTTGGGCTTTGTGAAAATCTTCTTTTCCACTTTTTGCTGAGGCGCGCCTATAATGACAGTCGCTTGGTTAGACTGCTACTTTCTTGTTTGAACCAATCGCGGCCGCCTTCCGGTTCCGCTTTTGATTGGCCGATTTGAATTTTCCGGGAAGGTTGGGCCGCTGCAAACCTGAGCTAAGTGCCCTTTCTTCCCACACACCGGCATGTTGCGTCTTTAAACCTGCAGCGTTGGCGCTGATGCTGCCTCCGCAGCTTCCGTGACTCGCCACGGTCCTCAGTGTCGCCGGTCCGCAGACCCTTCTCATCCTCGCCTCACCTTCGGATTCGGACTGAATCTCCTCCTGGTGTACTGGTTGGCTTTGCCCTTGGATTGAAGAGGCTTTGCAGAGTCTCTGCTGCTTTAGTAGACATTTCGTGCTCTGGCCTCGCCCAGAGCGGTGGCTAGTGTCAGGTTGCTCCTGGCTAGCAGTCGCCGCCAGAGGCGGATGTCCTTGACCCTCGGATGAGTTGCTCGAGTAGCACCGCCTAAGTCTCGGTATCCGCAGTCCTTGGACGCTCTTCTTAAAGCGCCATGTAGTCACCGATGGACTCGCCTCCATCTGTCTACGTTCTCCAATTCAAACCGCTGCGTATTTGGACGGCGTCGTGCGAAATGGTTCTTCAGCAAAGTCTGCAGAGTCGGCCACGATACCGATTGTATCGGCGCTCTGCCAGGGCTTCCGCAATCTCGACCTCCGGCCCGCAATGGCTTAGGAAGTAAGCCCGCTTTGGTTATCAGGGATCCCTGTAATTCGTTGGCTTCTAGAAGCTCAAACGGGTCATATATGTTCCCCATTTCTCCCCGGGTCTGCGGTGCGGGTGGCGTGTTGCCATTTCCGCTTTCTGCCCTGAGTTTGCTGGGTTGACTAGCGTGCTTCAGCGGTTCTGGTTCTCCTTAGCCTCGAGATCCCACCTTCGCCGCCAATGTTAAGTTCGGGAAGTAACGAGGCTGGAGACCAGGGTAGTGACAACAGCTCTTAATAGGGTGAACCCAGCAACAGGCTGGGGAAAACCTCTCCTTTATACAGTTCTGCTGAGGTTTCATTCAACATCAACCTCCTGTTTTGCAGCAAGGATTGGAAGAATGAGTTTAGTCCACTCTCTTTCCTTAAAAATGGACCTCTTGGTCCAAAACGGGCAGTGTGTAGCGAAAGCAAGATTTAAAGGAAACAAAGTTGAGCTAGTTTGTAAGGAAAACAAATACTGTCAAGGTTCAGTGCAAACCATACTAGTATTCCAAACTAATGAGTCTTAATGTCTGGTTAAAATGGGTAATACTTCCCTTTAAAGAAAAAAAGCATAGCTCAGCCTATTAAACAACGGAGCTAGCTGTCTGCCTGCAATCATGTGTATCTATTAGAAGTAAATCGCATTGAAAGAGAATAGCCTTACTGCCAAGTAAACATGCATAGGCGTTACCTAGTTGAGAGATAGGGTTGTTGTGTCTCCGTCCTCACTCTGGAGTAACGAGCTGGCCTTCAGCCAGTGGATACACGGCTCTTATCAGTCCTGGCCGGGAAAACGCAGCTGCCTGCCAAAAAGTTCAAACAGATTAAGACTTCAGCTCACTTCAACACGGTTCAGCTAATTTGCTTCCCGTAGAACTGAAAGCAGTCCCAAAACTCTTTATATATCCTGTGGGGTCTTTATATATTCTCCCACCCTTTCCTTTGATGATGCCGCCTCTCTAATCTTCTGAAGCGCGGCTCGATCCAGGCTTGATTGGTATGATTATCAGCTGCGTCGGTAGGCGTAACCTGAGGAAGGGAGGAATCAGGGGATGTTGGCCTCATTACATCCTCCAACTGGCCTGGTTTTGGCTACTGGAGCTGGGCCAAAGGAATTGGTGCTCCTGAGGTAAGCCTTACTGGCCCTTCCCCCTCACTCTCACAGTCACTTTCGGGCATGGGGCCAGGTTAGGAGGTTGGAGCCACAACAAGGGTATTGATTAGTATCAGATGTATTATAGAGAGAAATGAGAACTTCTGTAACAACAGATACTATGTGCCCAGACCAGAGGTGTGTGTGTGTGTGAGAGAGAGAGAGAGGGAGGGAGGGAAGAAAGAAAAAGAGAAAGAAAGAGAAAGAAACAGGAAGTGTGTGTGTGAGAGAGAGAGAGAAAGAAAGAAGAAAGAGACAAAGAAAGAAAGAAAAAAGAAAGAAAAAAGAAAGAAAGGAAGAGGAACTGTGCGTGTTTGAGAAAGAGAGAGAGAGAGAAAAAAAACTCTGTGCTATTATTTTTAATTGTTCCATTATTTATCATGTATTAATATTTTACACTGTCCCTACACCTAGAGTGATTTTACTGCCTTTCTTTTGCCCAGGGCTACCACATATTTTCCAGGGATTTACATGCATTCAATGTCTAAAGAGCATAAATATGTGTGTGTTTATTTTGTACATCAGGTTGCATAAGTCCATCTTAATATGCTATTCCTGGTATGTGATGTTTTGTATACATACAGAGAAAGAAGCACTCTTGTGATCTTTGACTTTTAGGCTTGCTGTCAAACATCAGCCATAATACTAATGACTGTTTTGAACACTATACAGGTTGTATTACACGAATGGTTATTTTATATATGAAATTATGACTGAAATATTTCTGCACCTATATTGGTTCTCACTGTCAGGAAGTCCCTCCTTAGTTTTAGGTTGCTTCTCTCTTTGTTCAGTTTCCATCCATTACTTCTTTTTTTTTCATTTTTTCATTTATTTATTTTATTTATATTAATTTATTTAAGATAACAGGTAAAAGTATAAACATAATTTGAATACATGAAAAGAGTCAGTAAAAAGGAATATTAAGACAGGGACGGTAGGCACGCAGGTGCTCTTATGCACGCCCATTACAGGCCTCTTAGGAATGGGGTGAGGTCAACAGTAGACAGTTTAAGCTTAAAGTTTTGGGGGTTTGGGGAAGAAACTACAGTCAGGTAGTGCATTCCAGGCATTAACCACTCTGTTACTGAAGTCATATTTTCTGCAAATATGCCCCCCCTTCTTTCTGGCAGCCCCTTAAAATCCTGTTGCCTATCACATTTGTTGGCAAAGCATGTGAGCCATTTCCTCCTTTCAGTGGTCCATGAAAGTACATCTATAGTATGTAGATAATAAAATTGAAAAAAGGTGAACAACATTTTTACAGAACTATAGATACATTGAGGCTGGGTGTAATAAGGAATGGCTGGGAGGGGAGGGGCCAAATGAGGCACCCCTTGATGTGAGTGACATTGAGTTGGCCATGTCCATTCAGTCACATGACCATCAAGCCATGCCCGCCCAGTCACATGACCATCAAGACACACCCACAAAATAAGCCATGCCCACAGAACCTGTAGTAAAAAAAAATTAGAACCCACCCCTGGAGATAGTGATTACAGAAAAGTCAGGCAGAGTCTGAAAATCAGGTGTGAAGCATAAAGCTCATTTTCCCCTTCAACCCCCATGCCAATACCCTGTATTCATTGGTAGCCACTCATCTGCTGCAAAGGTGTTTTGACTTCTCTGAGGTGGCACAGTACAAAGATGCCATCCCTGGAGCACTGTGACCTTGAACACCCAGTGCAAACTGGTCAAGAAGAGTTGATGGAAATGGTGTGAATCTCTCCTCCCTCATGCTCACAAGCAGTTACTGTTCTTGTTAGGTTTGGGTATTGACGAGGCAGGAGACCAGGTTAGTGACAACAGCTCTTTAATATAGTGTGACCCAGCAAAACTCTGGAGAAAAACCTCTCCTTATATACACTTCAGCCAGAGGCTGTATCCAATCAGAAGCGAGATACTTCCCGCCTAAAACTCCCGCCAAAACTTACAGTAATACATTACACTCCTTCCCTCCCAGAAGGCACTTTGCCAATATTTGCATATTACTTCTCTACGTAGTCCCGCAGGTACGTGCATGCCTCCTGACTCTCCCGGACCTGCAGTTCACTTTCTGGAGTTGAGTCGGCTTGCCGGAGGCTGCCTCTGAGCTCCTCCTCCCGCCATCCGGCCCTGGATTATTGCCGGCTCGGACCTGCTGTCCTCTAGAGGGACCTGAGGGTGTCGCTGGACCTCGCCTGACTCAGATAAGTCTCTGTTTGGTTCTCGCTTTCTGTTTGTTCTCGGCTCCAGTCAGCTGTGGGGTTAATTAAATCATAGTCAGGGCTGGTCTCGCCTAATTCTGCCTTATCGCTCAATCTGTTTCTTAATTGATCTATGTGGCGCCCAAACTCTGCCATCGTATTTCCACTAGATAAGATTTGGGGCCCCTTTGTCTATGACTATCCCCTCTTCCAGCTTGGGCCGTCGCTGTAATTATGTGCCCACACTGAGTCTCCTATGTTTAATTCCCGGATTCTATCTGGTTTTGTTTTGAACCCGCCTGCACGTAGTTCGGTGTAGCCGGTCTAGCGGGCACCAGCTTCCGCCCCATTAATAGCTCGGCTGGCTGCGTCGTGGCCACACAGGGTGTCCTGTGTTGGACGGTGTTAGAATGCGCCGATCTGTGCCTGCCAATCTCCGGGCCGCTTCGTGATAGCGCTTTTCGCACCGAACAAAACGCTCAGCAAGGCCGTCGACAGGGTGGAACGCGCTGAGAGGGCATGTCGGATGCCCTCTTCAGCCAGGTACCCTTCAAATAATGCTGCGGTGAACTGTGGGCTGCTATCGGACACGAGGGTGTCCGCAGCCCGTCTATGGAAAGGTGTTTTAGTGCTGAAATGACAGCTCCATGTTGTGGATTTCATTAAGATAATCTCCAGCCATTTGAGAATGCATCCACCACAATTAGAAATGTTTGGCCGTGGAAGGGCCGCAAAATCAATGTAATGCGGGACCAAGGGCCTTGGGGTTTCTCCCACTCCAACACTGGGGCCGAGGTGGTAGTGGTCTGATTCCTGACATACCTGGCATCGGCCAACCCTGTCACCGATTTCCTGTCCATTAGGGGCCACCAAACATAGCTCCTGGCTAGCCCCTTCATCCTTACAATTCCTGGGTGACCTCATGCAGTAGTTCCAGGACTTTTTCTCAGCTTCTCTGGAACTACCACCCTATCCCCAGAGCAGGCACCCCTTGCACAGACAATTCCCTTTTTCTTTACAAACTCTAAAACGTCGCCCGGCGCAGCGGGCCATCCCTTGAACCCAACCGATTACAGTTCTTAAAACAACGTCCGTAGGAGGCCCGAGCCACTTCCTCATGGCGTGACTGGGCCAGAGTCCCAAGAGTCAATTAGTAGAACGGGGGGCCCGGAGTAGGGTCCTCGATTTCGGCAATGGGCATCTGCTCAATGCGACCGCATGCCCCAGCTCTTTTCCAGGTCGATGCTGCAGTTTGTAAGAGTAGCGCCAAAAAAAATAGTCCATCTGGTCAGCCGGGTGATAGTTACTGGCGCTAGCGGTCGCCAGCCAGTAATCCCAATAGTGGTCTGTGGTCAGTGATAATTTCAAAGTCTCCAAAACGTATTCGTGAATTTTTCACCCTGACACTATTGTAGAGCCTCCTATCTAGCTGGCTGTAATTCCTCTCAGCCGGGACATTGTTCGTGAGTAGAACGCTATAGGGGCTTCAGTGCCGCTTGGGAGTCTGTGGCTGGCACCGCTCCTACTCCATAGGGGACGATCACAAACCAATACTAACGGCAGTCTGTTGTTGTATTGTATTAACAGGCTATCGCTGATAGCAAACTTTTACTGCCTCAAATGCCCTATTCTCTGACTTCCCCACGACCAAGCAGTGTTTTTCCAAGCAATTTATGCAGCGTTCAGCAACGGTTGCCTTGTCTTTTAAAAACACGGCGAAAAGTTTACCAGACCCAGGAAAGCCTGGAGTTCTGTCTTGTTTTTGGGTGCTGGGGCTCTTTATCGCCTTGACTTTGCTCTCAGTGGGTGAATCCTTTTTGTCTATTCTATAGCCCAAAATCAACAGATTCGACCCCTATCTGACACTTGCTTGCTTTGACTTTTAATCCTGCCGACCTAAAATGGCCAAAACTTTCCTTAATCGCTCTCAGTTCTCTTAAATCTTCCTGATACCAACACATCATCGAAATAGTACTCCCGTAACCCTTGTAGGAGCCGCCCATCAAATTTTGAATAGCCTGGGCCACACTCACCAACTGTAACCGGTGCATTTAAAGGCACGTGCAATAATGGTCTGGCTTCAGCTGTGCTAGCATCTACGGGTAGCTGTTGGTACGCTTGTGCCAAGTCTAATTTGGCAAAACTTGTCCGGCTCTAGTGAGTGCACAAGTGTTGCACTTCACTGGAACTGGGTAGGCGCTTTTGCAATGCTTTGTTCAAGGTAGCCTTGTAATCAGCAAATTCTATGGACCCGCCTGGTTTTATAGGGTGACGATTGGCGTCTCCCATTTGGCATGGTCAACTGGCACCTAGTATCCCTGGCTGACTAATTTATCTAACTCTTTGTCGATTTTAGGTTTGAGTGCAAAGGAACCTCCTTGCCTTTAACCTAATGGGAGCTATTTGGGGTCTAAATTGAAGGAGATAGGGGTCCCTTGTACTTCGCGGTCCTACGCTCTGCGAATTCCTCCATTAGGGCGTTTTGCAGGTTGCATCCGCCGTGGACGCCAGTCACCCCATTCCCAACGCCTGAACCAGTCTAGCCCCAGCAAGCTTGGCAAGGTTCCTCGACTAACGTGATGGGCAGGGTCTTTTCGTATGTCCAGATTTGACCTCGACGGTCGTTGTCCTCTAACAGGATGCGTTGCCCTGGTAATCCTGCACCCGGAGCCGTTGTTTCTGTAGCTTGCGCTATGCATGCCAAGGCTTTCACAAAAGTGTCCCAGGACATGATTGTGATAGCTGATCCTGTGTCTACTTCCAGTCGGCACGGTACGCCTTCAATTGTCGGGTTTGTGAAGATCTTTTCTTGATGCGGGTAGCTGCGTGGTCTATGGTAACAGTCATTCGGTTTGACTTCGCTCTTTCTTTCCTGGCCAATCGCGGGTCGCCTCGCCGATCTCGCTCTGATTGGCTGGTTTGAAATTTCGGCGGAATGTGGGTTTGCATCTCTGACTCAGAGCCGCTCTGATTGGCCGATTTGAATTTTCGGAAGGTTGGGGTGCTCGGCAGACTTGAGCCAGGTGCCCTTCCTTTCACACCGCCGGCAAATGGCGTCCCTGAACTTACATCTTTGGCGCTGATGTCGCCCCGCAACTTCCGCATTCCTCCGGGTCTTCCCTTGTCGATTTTCCGGTGTAGTGGACTTCTTCCTCCTCTTCGCTGGTTGACTCACGATAGGTTTCTTCGTGGTGGACTGTGCTCGGCTTTGCGCCCGCCATCGGCGTGAGTCGCTTTTGTAAGGTGTCTGCTGCATGGTTGGACATCTCATGGGCTCTGGCTTCGTCCAGGCGTTTGCCAATGTCAGGTTGCTCTTGGCTAGCAACCGTCTCCTCAAACGGATGTCTCTGACCCCCCGTATAAGTTGTTCCAGCAGCTCTTCGTCCAGATCGCGGTACTCGCAATGCTTGGAGGCTTGTCTCAGGGCTGCCATGTAGTCGCTGATAGACTCGCCTTCTTGTTGCCTCGCTCCCCAAACTCGCATCACGAACGACGGACGGGGCTGGTGCGTAGTGATTCTTCAGGAGGGTCTGAAGGGTCTGCCACGATACGGAGTGTAGCGGTGTTGGCTCCGCTAGGGCTTCTGCGACGGCGATGACTGCGGACCCACAGTGGCTTATGAAGTAAGCCCGTTTACGGTTGTCGGAGACTCCCTGTAGCTCGTTTGCCTCCAGGAAACTTTCGAAACGGGTCATATATATTCCCCATGTCTCCTGGGCAGGGTCAAACGGAGTGGGTGGCGTGTAGCCGGTCATCGCTGCATTCGCCGTTACCTTGCTGGGTTTGATTCTCGTAGTGAGTTCAGCTCTGTTCTGGTGCTCTGCCTCAAAATCCCACCTTCGTCGCCAATGTTAGGTTTGGGTATTGACGAGGCAGGAGACCAGGTTAGTGACAACAGCTCTTTAATATAGTGTGACCCAGCAAAACTCTGGAGAAAAACCTCTCCTTATATACACTTCAGCCAGAGGCTGTATCCAATCAGAAGCGAGATACTTCCCGCCTAAAACTCCCGCCAAAACTTACAGTAATACATTACAGTTCTGACCTAGGCTTCCTTAGAAATTAAACAGCACAAACATAGTCCTGGCAAACTTCTTTAATTCATATGGCTGTAAATTACCTTCATTTACAGTCTGCAAGGCTTGATAAACAGTCTTTCAGGAAGGTTATCAACACCCACCTATCTCACATGGAACACTGCCAAAGAGCTACTTTCCAGACGCAGGGCAAGGCCAAACTTGGCACAGAGTCCCAAACTGAAGTTTCAAATCTTGAATCGGCCAGATAAACTAATTGCTTCCTGCAAAAGCTCACATCCTGTTTGCTTCTCTTTTATGTCTTATGGGAGGGGCCAATCAACTCCAAGCTTTACTCCCAAGTCAACCCTGTTTCCTTAATTGTTCCTGTCTCCTGGCAGCTCTGCACATGCGCATACTGGGAACAGGCTCATGCTGTTCTTCTGCCTCACTGATATCATACTCCAGAGACTCTGGAGGCAGCAAAGAACTAGCAGATGGCCTTGCCCTCCCCCCGCCTCTGACTCAGAGCCATTGTCTGGCTGCAACACTGGCCCACGTTCCTCCCCAACCTCCTCGCTGTCCGAATCTGCTACCAGCTTTGCTGGCTGCTGGAAGGCCACTGCAGTTTCAGCAAAAATGAATGCATGTAAACTATGGCTGATGCCTCCCCTTTGCTGTCCAGAATGGCAGCACTCCAACAGGGACCTGACATGCTGTTGCCCCTAGAAGAAGGAGATCTGCATCTGCAAAAGAAAAAGAGAAGAAAAACAAGGAAAATAAAATCCTTTCTGTTTGTTAGAATATTGGGTGTGGAAGCATTTGAGCAATTTAGGGGCTCTGACATGAGATTCATCAACCTACTCACTCTGAGAACCCGGAAAATCCTTCCATGCCATCAGCTACTGAACCTTCCCACTATGGATCTTTGAGTTCAGAATCTGCTTAATCTCAAAATGCTCTTCACCTTCAATGATAAAATGTTTGGGAACAGGAGGAGAGGTTCTCTGTAAAGGCGAGGTTGATTTGGGTTTTAACAAGCTACAATAGAAGACTCTTGGACTCTTCTCAGTGATTTAGGCAATTCCATTTCCATGGCAAGTGGATTGATAATATGTTTGATAGGGAAGGGACTTACAAATTTAGGGCCCAATTTTTAGATGGTTGTAAGCAGGGGTGAAATGTAAAATTTGTTACTACTGGTTCTGTGGATGTGGCTTGGTGGTGGTGGGTTAATGTGACTAGGTGGGCATGGCCAACTTTTTTTTTTTTACTTTTAAAAGCATTTTTTCTACAACCTCTTTGGCTGAAGAGGTTGTAGAAAAAATGCTTTTAAAAGGCTCCTCTGACAATCCCAGCTGAGTTGCCTGATCATCAGAAGCTTTTCTTTTAACAGCATTTTTTTTGCCTTTAAAAGAAAAGAAAAGCCTCTGATGATAGGCAACTCAGCTGGGATCGCCAGAAGAGCCTTTTAAAAGCATTTTTAACAACCTCTTCAGCTTTTAAAGGGTTCTGACAATCCCAGCTGAGTTGCCTGATCACCAGAACCTTTTAAAAGCATTTTTACAACCTCTTTTGGCCAAAGAGGTTGTAGAAAAAAATGCTTTTAAATGGTTCTGATGATCCCAGCTGAGCCGCGCGATCATCAGAGGCTTTTTTTTAGTTTTAAAAGCATTTTTTTGGCCAAAGAAAAAAATGCTTTTAAAAATAAAACAAAAAAACCTGTGATGATCACATGGCTTAGCTGGGCATGGGCGGGTGGGGGAGGAATTTTTGCTACCAGTTCTCCGAACCACCCACTGCCATCACTACTAGATCGAGTGATCCAGTCCAAACCAGGAGCATTTTACCCCTGGATGTAAGGACTGGAGGAACCATGTGGGTAGATAAACATGGTCCCCAACTTTAAACTCCTTAGGTTCGATTCTTTGTCAGCTTGGATTTTGTAAGTGGTTCTAGCATCATCCAGGGCCTTATGAACAATTGGCCAAGTATTTTGCAACTGTGAGATCCATTCCTTTAATGAAGGGATTACTGGATCCTTTACTGGCAGTTTAGACATAGGCTTAAGTTGTTGGTCAGTTGCAACTTGGAACAGAGTGAAACCACTGCTACTACGTTGTTATAAACCACTTCATCAAATGGCAACAGGTCAGTCCAATTATCTTTCTGAAGGTTGATAAAACATTGCAGGTACTGTTTTAGCACTGAGTTGGTTCTCTCCAATCCTCCGTTAGTTTGAGCATGATATGATGGACTCAGTCCTTGTTCAGTACCAAATAAGTCCAAAAAGGCCCTCCAATTTTTTTTTATTAAATTGGACCCCCCCATCTGAAATTATTCATTCTGGGGCACCATGTAACCAATAAATGTGATGCAAGAACAGTTTCACCAGTGTTTTAGACCTGCTTGAAGAATAGATCTCTCATGATCCAAATGTGTTCCCTGAGTTTTCAGAAGGCTCTACAATAAAGTCCATAGAGATCTCTTTCCAGGATGCTGAAGGCTTGGCTACCTTTTAGAGGAAGCCTGGTGTCTTCCCTCACCTGCATTTAGCCAAGGTCCAGGTAGGGCAGCTAGATACATAGCTTTCAACATTGTTCTTGAGGAAAGCCAAGCTCTAACTAGTTTTATGTGCTCAGCCTTTTTTTCAGAATAGATTAAAATGTTGTTCAAATAGACCAGGACACGCTAGTATAAGTGCTCATGTAGAACCTCATTTATCAGTTGCATAATACCGCAGATGCCTCCTGTAGGCAGAAAAGAGCACTCAGAATTGAAACAATTAGAAGCAGTCTTCCACTCATCTTCCTCCCAAATTCTGATACAGTAGTTTGCCTACTGCAAGACCAGTTTCATAAAGATTCTCCCCTTTGCCAAATGAGCCAACATGTTCTTCATGAGGGGGAGGTGGGTACATATTTTCCACACAAACAGCATTCAGATCATGGTAAACCATGCAGAGATGTAAAGATCCATCTTTTTTTTCTCCAAATAATACTGTAGCAGCCATCTGTGGTCTGGTCTGTTGGATAAAACCCCATGCTCCTCCAAGCTTCATTTTTGCTGACAGAGGGTTGCAGGAGGCTCTTGTAGCCAAAAATGGAGCTCGGGAGGGCAGAGGGTTTCTGGAGGCCATTGCAGATGAAAAAAGAGCTCAGGAGCTCATTTTTGCTGGCAGAATGCTCAGGCCACCACAGACACCCTCGACGTGCGTGATGTGAAGCTGGCCGTGCCCCCCTGGCCATGCTTCCCCAAGGTCAAACACAACTGATGCAGCTTTCAATGAAATCGAGTTTGATATTCCTGCCCTAGTTCTATGAGAAGCATTGTAATTCTTCTGGGCCTAATGAGGATATATTAATGGCTTTCCTTAAGTTGTTCTTGGCTTGTTTCAGAAACTAAAAAGATAGGCTAATTTATTAACAGTGACCTTTGAGATATGTCCAGCTCTTACTAGGACTGGAGGGATAGAGACTGGATTTTTCTTAAAATGTGGATGGCTTACATTGGTTTTTAACCAAAACATCCTGATAGTGGATAATTTAAAAACCCCCAAAATCTGCTCCATTAAATAAATAACTTTTAAAGCCTAAACATATATCTTTTAAATGCCTTCATATTTTCTTTAAGGCTAAGCCAAACAACTTTTCTCACTTTTCCATCTTTCTGAAATTGGTAAAATGAAGACCCAGATTGTTGGGGGCATATTGATATTGTAAACTGCTAAAAATGGCTGTGAAAGGACTATAGAGCGATATATAAATCTGAGTGCTATTGCTTTAAAATTTTATCACTGGGCTGCTTTGGAACTGGCAGATTAATTATGATACATGACATTTGCTGCCTCCTAATTATGTCTTTGTAATGTCAGTTCCAAGTCCCTGCTGTGCGGTGTTTATGAGTAGTTAATGGGCAAGTGACTGACTGATTCCTCTGGCTTTGCTGCTTTTCAATCCAACCCATTGCAGCACTTTATAAAAGTGTTATAAAAGTGTTGTGTTATCCCAAATCAATGTTTACAAAGTTGATCTTTATCAGTAAGAAGTGTTCCTTAATTATAATTCACCCATTCTTCTCCATGGTAGTGAGAATACAATTTCCATCAGCCCCAAATGGTGTAAGGATTATCATGTTTGATTGCATTGATGGGACTTATAGTTCAGTATATTTCTGGAGTTCAGTGATTCAACATAAGCTATATGGGACAGAATGCTCATTCCTTACAAAAAAGAAGAAGAAGCTGAAATAACTTCCTTGTAAGGAAATGATAAGGACAACTGTGTGGTTAACATTGTTGATTCATGTCAAGATAAATAACCATTTAGTGAATACAAAAGAAAGAAAGTTCTCATAATATGAAACTTTTCAGTTATGGTGGTCTATGCCTATACATATTTGGCAAACTAAATATAGCAACATGATTGGATTGCCTCCATTCCATGGCTGCTATGTCATAAAAAAGGGAAAGAAAATTAATTGTGTCAGTGCTGATTCATCTTTTTTAATTAACAGAAAAGTAAGAAAAGAAGCAGCATATTAGAAAAACAATGCCAACTGAAATTTTTCTCTTTGAAAAAACTCCGACACAAGAATCATATTCAAATAGTATACAGTATAAAGTTAATCAACATAGTCTTGTCTTCACTTCATTATTATTATTATTATTATTTAGAACAACTATATCTAGACATAGTTCAGCATGTCTCTTCTTCTTCTTAGTTTAGACCAGTCTTAACCCGTCCCTAATTCAACATCCTGTTTCCCACAATACCCAGAAGGATACATCTGGGAAGTTCATAAACATGAAAAATAACCAAATAAATAGATAATTTGGAGGTGGCAATAGAAAGAAACGAGTTAGGATTGCATACTCTTGAAGAAAATTTTACAGAATTGGAGGGGAGCAGATTTATTGTAGCTGGCTAAATATTAGCAAGTCAAATAATCTTCTACAGTTTGTTACATTACTATTTCCAAAAATCTTTGAGGGGATTAGAGCTGAAAACAAGATGGAAGTATTAACTTGTTTGAAGAGTGAAATATGATTTGTACTTTTAAAAGTACATTTATCCTATATGGTTTTTTGTAGCATGAGAATTCCTGCACCATTTGTAGCATGAGAATAAACTAATATTCTTCTGATTTTAATAATCTAGCTGTAACTCAGTTTGTTACATACATACATACATACATACATACATACATACATACATACATACAGTTAATGTTGCATTTGAAATAATAGAAGAAACTAGGTAAGGAAAGTTAATGCTGTTTCATACTGCATTATTCTTTAAAAATAACAACAGAATTGTTGGTTTTATTTTTCCAGTATTTGTTCTTGAGAAATATTCTGCTTCTATCTTATCATCAATGCTGTATTTACAAGAAATCTTTCCTTTAGTGCAAGCTGCTTTGAGCAGCTATTTTAAATCTTGTGATAGATTTCTGTACTCAAATACTTCATAGTTTGGCAGTGATGTAAATAGTTAAGACACCAGACTAGAAATTGGAAGAGTTTCTAGTCCCACCTTAGGCACAAAACCAACTGGGTCAATTTGGGCCATTCACTTTGTCTCAGGAAAGAAGCAGAGGCAAACTGCTTCGGGGGGAAAAAAAACCTAAGAAAATGGCAGAGACTTGTCTAGGCATCTCTGAGAACCAGACATGATTGAATGGAGAAAAAAGTAGTCTGGCAGTAAAATATAGAGTGTTAATAACATTTTTCCTACTTAAGAGAAACTCTTTAGGTCTCTCAAAGCACTGCAAAAAATCTAGCAGTGTGTGGAATGGATAGAAATGATTTACAGCAAAGCAAGCATTCAGCTGAACTTGCTTCCAAGACTAACATGCTCAGGAACTGTTGGTTTACATGTTTACCCAATTATTCAGAAAATTAATTACAGTTATCTGCAGATTTCTCCATCCTCATCAGAGCTGAGAATTGCAGATTACTATAAAATTGCAATCACTGTAAAAAATTTCCATGAATTTTTTAAAAAGTGTATTCTCTATTGTTAGTGCTGTAGTACAATTTATAGATATAATCTTGGTTTAAGACCCGGCCTCTCCCCCTTATTCAAGAAAATAAAGACTCTTGAAACTTGGCATTTCAAAAGGAACCTTTTATTGAATAGAGGTGATATTAGGATGAGAGGAAAGCAGGTTCTGAGGACCCTCAGACCATACAGAATAAAGGAATTAGAAGCCCCTCCCAACAGTCCAATGTGGATTCAGCCAATCCACAGGTGCGAAAACGTTATTGTACCTGCTGCTCTGAGAAAGTGATAAAGGAACTTTCCCAGGGTCATTTTCTGACGGCTTTCGAGTAATGAAATCCATACAGCTCTTCCTTCCTTTGCATTCCCTAAAAGGTGTGAAAATACCAGGGCCCTTAGGCACCAGGCTAGAAATTATAAATCAATATATTGCAGGATACAATATATACAAGATATATATGTAAGAAAGAAAGTAATAAATAAGGAAGTAATTAGAAGACCTCTTCCCCTGAAGAATGGCAGATACAAGGATCTTGGCAACTATCTTCTCTGCCTGTAGAATGTGGATGAGATTTCTGAATGAATGAAAGCTACTATTTTTTCCCCCTGATCATGTTCCTTTTGACTAAAGCCAAATCAGAATATCCACAGATTGAGAAGGGTCTGTAAATTGGTGCTGGGGAACTATTGTTCAGTAACTGGGATAATCACTAAATTGTTGCCTACATGGATAAAGAGCCAAACAAAGAAAAACAAGTGAAATTAAATTCCAGTAAAATGGAAGCATTGTTGGTCAGATGTATTATAAACCCATATGCAATTATCTGGGATCATTTCCTTCTCTGGATAGTATCAAATTAGTGAATCAAGAAAAAAATGATTAGATCTGAATACTGAGTTTGGGTTAGGGTTAGGGCTGCATTCCTTGAAAGAATAGAAATGTTCCCAATCTTTGATGTCATTGGTGGTATTTATAATGTAGTGAATATTTTCATAATTAAGACTGATATGTCAGCAGATACTGTTTCTGAGTCCATTGTATTTGGCAGTAGTTATCCAGAATTATTTACATTTGCTTAAATCCTGTTTTGACTATTGCAATGTGTTCTGCAAGAGATTGCCTTTATACAGTCTGGAATGCAATGAGAAGCTTATTTATCTTGCATGTGGGAGAGTCTGCTCCCATGACATTCCCACCCTGTGGAATGCACTGCTTCAGGAATTTGATTTAGCATCCATTTTTCCTTCTTTCAGAAGAGGAGTCCATATGCCGCTCTTCCTTCAAAGTGTTAATTATAAATTATGTAACAGATTAACAGAGTTGGAAGGGACCTTGTAGGTCATCTAATCCACCCGCTTCCCAAGCAGAAAACCCTACACCATTTCTGACAAATGGCAGTCTGGTCTCTTCTTGAAAGCTTCCAGTGATGAAGCTCTCACAACTTCTGAAGGCAAGCTGTTCCATTGGTTGATTGCTCTCTCTGTCAGAAAATTTCTTATTTCTAGGTTGAATCTCTCCTTGATCAGTTCCAATCCATTATTCCTTGTCTGGCCTTCAGTTGCTTTGGAAAATAGCTTGACCCCCTCCCCTCTATGACAGCCCCTCAAATATTGGAACACTGCTATCTTGTCTCCCCTGATCCTTTCTTCATAGACTAGTCATTTTTATTTATTTATTTATTTTATTTATTTATTTTAATACTTGTATTCCAAGTATTAACAACTCTGTTACTGAAGTCATATTTTCTGCAATCAAGATTGGAGTGGTTAACATTAAGCTTAAATCTATTGTGTGCTCGTGTATTGTTGCAATTGAAGCTGAAGTAGTCTTCAACAGGAAGGACATTGTAATAGATGATTCTATGAGTTAACTCAGGTCATGTCGAAGGCGGCGGAGTTCTAAGTTTTCTAAACCCAGCATTTCAAGTCTGGCATAAGGTTTTTTGTTGTATTCAATCATGCTCTCGCCTCTCCTGTTCAACATCTATATGAAGCCGCTGGATGAGGTTATCCGTGGTTTCGGAGTGGAATATCATCTGTACGCTGATGATACTCAGCTGTACATTTCCACTCCGAACCCCAACAAAGCCGTCGAGGTGATGGGCCGGTGTCTTGAGGCCGTGCAGGTCTGGATGGGGAGGAACAGGCTCCAGCTCAACCCTTCCAAGACAGAGTGGCTGTGGGTTCCGGCGTCCTGGTACAGTCAGTTTACGCCTTCACTGACTGTTGGGGGTGAAGTATTGGCCCCCAGGGGGAGGGTCCGCAACACTCATCACTTCCCGCTTGGACTATTGCAATGCTCTTTACATGGGGCTCCCCTTGAAGAGCACCAGGCGGCTCCAGCTAGTCCAGAATGCGGCTGCGTGGGTGATAGAGGGAGCACCGCGTTGCTCCCATATAACACCTATCCTGTGTGGCCTGCACTGGCTGCCGGTAGCCTTCTGGGTGCACTTCAAGGTGTTAGTGACCACCTTTAAAGTGCTCCATGGCTTAGGACCAGGATATTTACGAGACCGCCTTCTGCCACCTATAGCCTCCCAACGACCTGTGCGCTCCCACAGAGTGGACCTTCTCAGGGTGCCGTCAACCAAACAATGTCAGTTGGCGGCCCCCAGGGGGAGAGCCTTCTCTGTGGCAGCACCGGCCTTTGGAATGAGTTGTCTCCGGGTTTACACCAACTTCCCAACCTCCGGACCTTCAAGCGGGAATTGAAGACGCTATTATTTCATCGGGCAGGACTAGCCTAAGTATATTTCAAGTGTATTTTAACTGTATTTTAAGGGGTTTTAAGCCGGTCTTTGACCGTTTTAGTTGATGGCCTTGTTAAATATTTGTTTTTAAATTCTTTTAAATTTGCTATTTATTAATTGTATTTTAAGATGGCTGTACACCGCCCTGAGTCCTTCGGGAGAAGGGCGGTATAAAAATTTAATTATAAATAAATATATAAATATAAATAAATGCTGCGTACTTGCAACTGTTTATCATATGTTTTAGTCTCCAGTCCCCTTATTATCTTTGTTACTCTTTTCTGCACTATTTCTAGAGTCTGAACATCTTTTTTATAGTGTGGTGACCAAAACTGGATGCAGTATTCTAGGTGTGGTCTTACTAAGGCTTTATAGAGTGGTATTAGTACCTCACTTAGTCTTGATTGAATCCCACTGGCTTTTTTGGCTACTGCCGAAGTATTGCATTCACGTTAATTTGCCTGTTATCTTTCACATTTTTTCTCATAGTTTTCTGACCTTGGATGCTTAAATTGAATAGAGTGTTTGGATATCAATGAAACAAATAAAACAAAAGGCTAGTGAAAATATATGCATTAGCCCTGAGCAATGACCTTCATTAGAGAGGAATGGAGAAACTGCATGCCACTCTTAATTGCCTTTGAACAGTGAGATATTGATAACATAATCAGGGCAAATATATCCAGGGGGATTGTTCTTTGTTCATCATTAAATGATGAAACACTTCATCCTTTTTTCTATTCAGCAAGTGTATAAAACTGCTTGAAAATCTACTTCAAACCCAATGTTTGGGCTCCAGGGACAGGTTCCATAGAGGATGTTTTTTTCCATGGACCAGGGGTGTGGTTCTACATGCTACCCAGATCCCACACATGTATGGATGGAGCTTTGCTCACTTGTGCACGGCCTGGTTTCAGGTGCCAGTCTGCAGCTTGAGAGTTGGGGAATCTCTGAACTAACGCATTACCAAAATCCTGATGAATTCCAACTCCCTTTTCCCAAGGACATACATTCTTTTATAGTCTTAGTTCTACTTTCTGTATCTGAAACAAATGAGGAACTCATCACTGGATGACTGCAAACACATGAAGGCTCAGCTTTTCAGCTGTATTGAGTCCAATAGTACACAGTACCTAGTAATCAAAGGCAGAATCATTTAGGAGGAGAAGATATGGTTTCCCAATCAATATTTTTCTTATAATTCTACTGAGGCAAAATCTCTCAGGAAACAAACTGTAGTTGAAAGAAATGTGCTTAGTTTCCTGTCTATCTGACAAGACTTATATCAAGGAGTGCAACCTAAAAAAACTGATTCCTCATGAAAAAAAAGATCCCGTAAGAAACTGATTTCCACAGTCAGAAAATGTGAATGGCTGATAAGTTCATTGAAATTAAAAATGCAACATTATTTCATCACAAATAGTAGTAGCACAAGAGCTAATGAATATGAACAATTTTCTGTGATATGAAGATCCCCTGTGGTATGTGTCTGCATGGGAGATGAAATGGGTGAGTGCCACTAAAAAAAAAAAAACTCCCACAGCTTTTTAGCAATTCCATTATATCCAGACCTGAAGTAGTACTTCCTCAAGGTTTTGCTTGTTCTCCCTGCTACCCTTGCATGTATATTTCCAAGAGCAAAAGTCTTTAAAAAGACTTATTTCACTAGAATAAGAATAATGAAACCTATTTATATCACTTAATTAATATTAAAGCGCTCCATATGGCATTGGGCCGGGCTACTTACGGGACCGCCTACTGCTACCGAATATCTCTCACCGACCCGTGCGCTCTCACAGAGAGGGTCTCCTCAGGGTGCCGTCGGTGCGGCAATGTCGTCTGGCGACGCCCAGGGGAAGGGCCTTCTCTGTGGGGGCCCCCACCCTCTGGAATGAACTACCCCCCGGACTTCGTCAGCTTTCGGACCTCGGACCTTCCTTAAAACGTATTTATTTAATTGTGCAGGGCTGAGCTAGATTTTAAATTATTGGTTTTAAATTGGGTTTTATTTGATATTTTAATTCTAAATTTACGGGCTTGTTAGAATCAGTTTTTTAATTGTTTTATATTGTATTTATATGTCTTTTAAATGCCTGTACACCGCCCTGAGTCCTTCGGGAGATAGGGCGGTATATAAATTTGAATAAATAAATAAATAAATAAATAAATATCATGCAGGAGAAATCCACAATGTTGCTTCTAACAGAGACATTGCTTTATCTCCTGGGATGTCATTGACCCACCACATGCCTGGAATTTTTGACATTATAAAAGTGTGGTGGCCCAGTGGCTTAAAGACGCTGGAAAGGGTAACTGCTCCAGCAGTTTACTCTGCATCGTGTGGCAGAGTGAGCTCCTATCAGTCGCTTCAGCTTCTGCCCACTTAGCAGTTTAAAAGCACGCTACTAGTGAGTAGATAAATAGGTACCATTTCAGTGGGAAATATGGTGGCATTTCATGTGGATGATCAGCCTCTGCTGATGCTGAATCTGCCCAGATGCGATGCCTGACTGTGAGGCAACATCAGTGATAAGAGAAGGCCCCAGATGATGCCATAGCATGTCCCTCATCTTTCTGGTGTGGAGTTAGTTCACCCCCTGTGGTGCACCATGGATAAATTGGTCAATATTAACTAAATGGACTAGGACTCTTCAGCTGCCAAATAACTATTATGTACTAACGTTGTAGTCTCCTAGCTAATTGTAACATCACCATATCAGGGGTGAAATGCTACTGGTTTGGGCTAGGTCGCCCAAACCAGTAGTAAAAAATACTACTGGTTCGCCAAACTGGTAGTAAACAAAGTAAAAAAAAAAGTTCTGAAGATCAGCTGAGCGAACATGATCATCAGAACTTTTTTTTTTTTTTACTTTTCAAAGCATTTTTAACTACCAGTTCTGGAGAACTGGTAGTAAAAAATGCTTTGAAAAGTAAAAAAAAAAGTTCCCATGATCATGCACTACCGTAAAAATGCTCTAAAAAGATTAAAAACAGGTTCGGACAATCATAGATATGGTGCACGATTGTTGGAACCTTTTAAAAAACTTTTTAAAAGCATTATTTACTACCGGTTCTCTGGAACAAGTAATTAAAATGCTTTAAAAAGTAAAAAAAAAAAAGTTCCAATGATTGTGTGCCATAGCTGTGATCATCAGAACCTTTTTTACCTTTTTAAAGCATTCCAGAGAACCGGTAGTAAAAAATGCTTTAAAAATGTTTTTAAAAAGATTCCCAAGCTCACAGGCCACAGCTGATTCCCCCCCTTGCTGTTCTACTTACCTTCCTAAGCCTCCTTTTGGTACGTATTATGCATGTGCATGCGCAGTGCACGTTTGGTAGCAAACTGTGTTGTGACTCCGCCCCCGAGCTTGTCCTCACGGAGGAGAGTGACTCGGAGAGTGGGGGAGAGAAGCCAGCAAGGCCTCCTTTGCCAGGACCCTCCTTGCTGGCACCGCCCCAAGTTCCAGCTGCAGGCCAGGAGGAGGAGCTGACAAGGCCTCCCTCTCCCACACCCTCCTTCTCCCTGACAATGCCTCAAGTCCCAGTTGCTGACGATCAATCCTGGATTGATCCGAGGCAGCGACGAAAAGATAAGCATGCGCAGCAGAGGAAAAGGTGTGGCAGGCTCAGAGATTGCAGACTCAGAGCCACACCACACAGGGTATAAAAGTGGGTGGAGTTGCCATGTGGCCCTTGTGACGGACAAAAAAGCTACCAAGGGTGCACTGCAGCTCGGTTGTTGGAGGGTTAAAGGACTTTGTCAGTGAGTTTTGGCAACAGATTTTGGACACGAGATAACGAACTCAGAACTTGGCAGGCCTTTGCACGGTCACTGCCAAGTATTTCCTCAACTGGAGAAAATCAAGTCTGTAGCAAATAAAAAGACTGGGAGACACACGTCTTTGCGTTTCCTCTGTGAAGTGGGGAGGGGGACATAACAAACCAGTAGCAAACCGGTTCAGATTCACCACTGCACCATATACTAAATAAATAAATCTGACATTATGAGGGAGGGATAACAAAGATGCACATTGCTCTAGTGTCCATATTGTTAGGTAACATTGGAAGGATCCCTAAACCAGATCATCTGTTTTATTAATTGTAGAAGGGACTTCCTATTGAGATTAATTGGCTGTATCCCTAAAACAAGAAATTCATGGAAATATTGGTAATGAGCCCAGGATCAACTCTACTTCTTTATGACTGAATGATGAAAAGAATTGTTCTTCATATTAAAGCTTGCACTCAAATAATTTTTTATTTATCAATTTTGTATAGCCACCTACTCACAAAAAGCAATTCTGGGTAGTGTACAACATCCCAAAAACAGTACTTAGACAATAATCGAACAATAGAAAGCCTTGTATTTGGCAGGGAACATGTGATCAATCTTATAGGAATTCATTTTATTTATTTATTTATTTATTTATTTTGTCACAACAATATATGTAGGTATCATACAAAAAGATTATATAGTATATAAACACATATATGAGTAAATATAAGGAGGTATAAGCATATATATAGGAAGAAGAAGAAAAACACAATAGGACAGGAACGGTAGGCACGTTTGTGCGCTTATGCACGCCCCTTATGGTCCTCTTAGGAATGGGGTGAGGTCAATAGTAGAAAGTTTTTGGATAAAACTTTTAGGATTATGGGAAGAGACCACAGAGTCAGGTAAAGTATTCCAAGCACTGATGATTCTGTTACAGAAGTCATATTTTCTGCAATCTAGATTAAAGCGGTTGACATTAAGTTTAAATCTATTAGTTGCTCTAGTATTATTGCAATTAAAGCTGAAGTAGTCTTTGACAGGAAGGACATTACAATAGATGATTCTGTGAGTTAAGCTTAGGTCTTGTCGAAGGCGACGGAGTTCCAAGTTTTCTAAGCCTAGAATTTCAAGTCTGGTGGGATAGGGTATTTTATTGTTCATTCATTCTATCTACTCTTCTTTTATAGTAATCATTGAGCTGTTTATTTACAGTTATTTTTTAGTTTGAGATACTCATTGCAGAAGGCAATTCCAGGTTTAAGATATATTTCACATATTATATCATTAAAATGTAATCCAACAAGAGTCAATCAGCTTTTTCAATCACCATGTCCAATCCAAATCTTCTGCTCCTTTGTGTCCTCAGCTGCTAATACTTGTTAATAAAGATTATCTAGCTTTGGGCATTTATCTCTGGAGCCCTTGACTATGGTTAATATTTCCAGACAAGATTATCATTCATAAAATCTACAAAGATATGTTCAACTAATATGTATGTTGACAATTTCAACTGCAGTCTTCCTTTCTTAGTTTGAATAAACAACTTTTGGAAATAATGTGATGTAAGGAAAGAAAAGATGATGTGAAGAGGTAAGAAAATATGAGGCTCAAGAGGGAAGTTTAAAAGTGTTACTTAGCCAGAAATTATTAGAATTATAATAGAATGGTCCAACAATAAAAAAGAGATACTTGGAAATGCAACTTAAGAAATACGCAGCAATTGCAACAAGTAATGTTATATATCCAGAATAGAAGATGGAGTAAATTTAAGCAAGAACCATTTCCCCCTCTATTATATGTCTTATAGCAATGCAAATTTAGTAACTGTACTTAGAGCACACTTTTCAAACAGGAAATCTTTGATGGAAAAATAGTAACCAAAAACAATTTTAATGTTTATAAATAATTTGACATAAGCACTTGTAGGTAGAATGGGAGAACAATATTGTTTCTTACATTGTTTTTTGTTTTTTTCCCCATAAAATCATGTGGATTTATTTTTCATAATAATAAATAGTGGTAACATCAGTATAATGTTGAGAGTTTGGTAGTGATTTACAATTACTCCTGATATGAGTCTAGTTTAAACATTCAGCTATTTAATCAAAAGAATAATGGATTTTAAATTTTATGACAATTGTTCATTTTGTTTTCTTTCTAATATTTTATTTTTCATCCACTATGTTTTTTTCTCCTTTTGTTTTTTTAACATAGACCTTTATTTATTTCTTAAATGTTTTTAAATAAATAGAAAATCAGAATCAGAATCAGAATCAGAATAGAGTGGAAGAGACACAAAAGTCCTTGGATATTATGTAGTCCAACCTCCAGCCCCATGCAGGTATGGAAGAGTTGAAAGGATCTGTACTATGGATGAGATGATGATCACAAGATTTGGTTTTGGCCTCAATCCAGTGATGTAAAAAATAATCAGTTTCAGCTCAAACCAATCAGATATGGTCATAATTATAAATGAAATTGAGAAAACAGAAGCTTTAGGCCTGCTCTGTCAGTGACTTAACAAAGGATTCTGAAGCAAAGAAATCCAGCAATCCTACCCAAACCCAATAGCCAACCATGAGTAAATTCAAAATGAATTCTTCATTGGTTATGTTGCTAGAACATGCTAATTCATAGTTAATATATTCCTTGTTCATTCAATTTACCAATTTTTTTTTATTAGAAAAGTTTTACAAAAATTTTGACAAACATTTCCCTCCCTCCCCCCTCCCCCCTGCCCCCTCCCATTCACCCTTCCCCACCCCCCCAAGACTTCCCAGAGCAAAATACAGGGTATTACATCTAACAATCATAAACTAGAATACACTAATTAATCATAAACTCCCATCCCTCCTTTGGAACCTTAACTCCCCTTTAACTAATACAATTCCATCATTCATAGACTATTTGATACTTCTCAATCCAATATTTGTTTTGAATATAGTCAATCCACCTTCTCCATTCCAATATATATATCTTTCTTGTGAATAGTCTTTCAAATACGCTGAGATTTTTGCCATTTCCTCTAAGTTTGATACTTTTAATGTCCTTTCTTCAATTGTAGGCAAATACTCCTTCTTCCAATATTGCGCAACCAATAGTCTTGCTGCTGATATTAAATTTAAAATCAATTTAGTCTCTATTACTGTACAGTCTGTAATTATACCCAATAGAAATAACTGTGAAGTAAACTTTATCATCTTTTTCAGAATATTTTGCATAATCCACCAAATTTTTATCCAAAATGCTTTGATTTTTTTACAAGTCCACCATATATGATAATAAGTAGCATCATCACAATCACATCTCCAACATTTAGCTTGCATATTTGGATACATACATGCCAATTTTTTAGGATCTAAATGCCATCTATAAAACATCTTATAAAAATTTTCTCTTAAATTCTGTGCTTGTGTAAATTTAACATTTCTAACCCAATTTTTTCCCCACGTTTCCATCATTATAGGTTGCTGGATATTTTGTGCCCATTTTATCATACAATCCTTAACTAATTCCATTTCTGAATCTATTTCTATCAGTGCATTATATAACCTCTTGATATGGAATTGACCTTGATCTCTAATTTGTTTTACCAAGTTTTCCTCATTTTGCATATTACCAATTTTCTGGTCTTCTCTCCATCTAGGTTATCCTCTTCCTGCGCATGTCCAATATGGATGCCTGATGATGTCTCGGAGCGGGCCTGGGCTGAGATGCCCTGATCACAGTAGCGGCAGCGGGTGACCTGGACGACTTGGTTGGACTGGCCGGATGGGCGAACTACTCAGCAACCGCGTGAGGGGTTTTTCGCCCTCATGGAGTCCGCAGTTGCTGAGTGCTGGGCCAGGAGACGAGTCGGCGGAACAGGCTGCGAAATGGCGGCGGTTGGATGGGGCGGGGCGGTGAAGCTCCAGCCTATCTTCCGGCCTATTTTCCGGCCCTTTCTTCGGCCTACTTCCAGTGTTTTCCCGGCCCACTTTTTGATCTTCTGTGGCGACGGTGCCGACGGTCACAGGAGCCCCGGCTTAGCTTCGATCTAAGCAATGGACGCCTTGGCTTAGCTCTGATCTGAAGAGGAGCGCTGGCTAAGCAATGGAATGTAAGAACTCCGTCGAGGCCCCCATGGGTCCCTGCAGAGTGGAGGTCATTGTGGGGGGGATGGCAGCGGCTGCGGCCATGGAGGCGAAGATGTCTTGTTGGGGTGGTGGAGGACGCCTGAGCCATCCGTGGCGGTGATCATAGCAGGCTCTCCCCATCTTTTTCCCTCTCTCTTTGGAACTCTATCTGGACCTGTTGGGCTATTATGGGCCAGCTATTCCTGCCTTGGTGGCCTGCGTGTGTGATGTGATCATTGATGGCGCTCATCCATGGGAATCCTCCTTCCCCCTGGACTCTGGAGCTTGGATGGGGGTTTGGACTTTGGAGTTTGGACTCCCCCTTAGATTCTGGAGCTTGGATGGGGGCTTAGGTAGTCGTGACTACTATTCCAGGCTTGCCATAAGATCTGCAAGGGCTTTGTGAGAGCGTTTGTTTGCTGTTTGGGATTGGCCTTATTGTGCCTAATCTTTGTTAAGATCTGCCTTATCCTGGTTCTTCTCCCCCCCCCGGTACTCCCTGTTTGATGGGGAGTGGGGTGTTTTTTGAGGGGAATAGACTGACAGCTGCGTCACGTTTAACATCTCGCACTTTAACATCTTTTGAAGATTACATGGGAGAGCATCCATCTTGTCTTCACCAGCCTGTTCTATCATCTTACCATCTGTGGGCTCCACGTTATAGGCCCCTAAAAAAATGACTGCTATATCATCATTCTGTGGTTTGGGATGAACTCTTTTTATGCAGATTGGCCCAACACAAGATATGAGATACTCTTTGTTGGAACTCCGTCATCTGCGAGGTTCCCCCGCCTCGCAGAAATGGCCCTCCATGTTACCGAGGGCCTATCTCAATGATGGGTTTTGGGACCCAGAGAGATGGCATGCGTCGAGAAAGAATCTTTGGGGTTTTTTAGCTAATAGATTTTTAAGGGGAGGGAGGGTAAAGAAGGGTGATGGGGGAAACCTGCCGGGGAGGGAGCCAGTCCTTGCAAATGCTCACGGCGATATTCCATCAGGTTCGGAGGTGAAGGAGGAAGTTCTCGATTCTATTCCAGAGGAATGTTCCATCCGCACGGTAAGTGGGAGGGGTAGATATGGCGGAAGTGAGGGGCCGTATCATGTTCAGCGGGTGTGCACTCGCTGTTTAAGAGCAATTGTACGCTCCGGCCCCTCAGACTTTTCCCGCTCCCCGAGCGGCCAGTATCCCCAGGGCCTGGACCTTCGGCTGATGTTGTGCAATGCACAGTCCGTGGTCAACAAAACCCCCCTAATATGTGATCTTATACAGGGGGGGTCCGCGGACCTTATGGGCATTATGGAAACTTGGTTGGGCATGGAGGGGGGGTACCCCTTGTTGAAATGTGCCCACCGGGTTTCCGAGCATTCCATCAGCCGAGGGCCCAGGGTAGGGGTGGGGGGGTGGCGGTATTTATTAAGGAAAGACTGGAACCAAGGGAGACCACTGTTCCTCAGATTGCCGGTTGTGAATCCCTCTTTGTAAAGTGGGGCCATAGGGGTCAGATGGGCTTGTTGGTCGTGTACCTGGCTCCTTGCTGCGTGACAACAGCCCTGCCCGAGCTGTTGGAGGTGCTTGCCGGGGTGGCGGTTGAGACCCCCAGACTTATGGTCATGGGGGACTTTAACTTGCTATCGACTGGTGTGTCATCGACAACGGCTCGGGAGTTCATGGCTTCCATGACAGCCTTGGACCTGATGCAAGTAGTTGATGGCCCTACTCACATTGGGGGAGGCACACTGGATTTGATTTTCATCTCTGGACAGTGGTTAAGTGATCTGGATTTGCGAGATCTAGTCAACGAGCCTTTGCCATGGTCAGATCATTCTCTCCTTCGTCTGGACTTTCGGACCGCCACTCAACACCGCTGTTCTGTTTCTCCCCCCCCCAATACTCCCAGCAAAGGGTCAGTCAGACGCCTCCTTTTCTAATTTATTTACATAGATTAGATGTCCTGTCCACGTCTACCCATGGGCCTGCCAAGTTTCTGGAGATAATGAGGAAATTATAGATAAGGCCAGAATTACTCACGAATATACTCTTCCCTCCATTGATACAGTTTGCCCATGCAAATTCATTGCTTTGTCCAAGACAAAAAAACCAGGAAGTCCCGCCTCCTATTTATAGTCTTTGCAGATGTCACTGCATGACAATCATTACTTGGCTTTATCCCAACGCTGCTTCTGCTGCGCGCGCCGGTCACGTCTGCGCAGTCTTGCATCACTCCAAAACTGTTCTTGGGGCGTTGCCAAATCAGAAGAAGGCTCCAGAGAATCAGGCCTTGCCGGCCCCTCCTCCTCCCTTTGAGTGGGTGCCAGGGAGGGAGAGGGCTCAAGAGAAGCAGGGCTTGCCAGGTCTTCTCCCTCACTTTCTGAATCATCCGAGTCCAGGAGTCCGGGTCCAGGAACCTGGGTCACAACACTATCCCTCACCGCAGGGGCCTTCCCCCGGGGCTGACGATCGGGATGCGGTCAGGCTGGGTTCTGCTCATGGAAGGCCTGCACCAGGTCAGGGGCATGAACGTCGGAGGCATCTACCCAGGAGAAATCAGTCCTGTATCCCTTCCACGCGATCAGATATTGGAAACGACCCTTCAGCCAGCGGGAGTCTCGTACGCTGTGGACTTCGTATTCCTCCGACCCGTCCTCAGCGACAGTGACGGGTGCTGTTGGGCACCAAAGGGGACTCGGTGTGGCCTCAGGAACCAGAAGGGACCGGTGAAAGACGGGGTGGATCCGCATGGATCGTGGCAGGGTCAGTCGGTAGGCTACCGGGTTGATGACTGCCTCGACAGGGAACGGGCCGATGAATCGGTGGTCCAACTTCTTTACCGGGCGGTCGGACGGGAGGTGTTTGGTGGAGAGCCACACCCAGTCTCCAACTGCCAGCAGGGGCGTTGACTGTTGGGAGCAGTCGGCAGACCGTTTGTAGTCCTCCTTTGCCCGATCCAGCTGCTGACGTACCAACTGTTAGACCGCATGCAATTCCGTCAGGAAGGTCTGCGTTTCAGGAACAGGAGAATCCGGTGGTGCCAGAGGGAAGATCCGCGGATGGTACCCCACATTGGCAAAGAACGGGGTCATCTGAGTAGAGGTATGCTGAGAGTTGTTAAAAGCAAACTCCGCCAGGGACAGGTAATCGGCCCAGTTGTCCTGTTGCTGGTTGATGAAGCAACGGAGATACTGTTCCAGGATACCAATGACCTTCTCTGTACCCCCGTCGGTCTCCGGATGGTGCGATGACGACAGACACACCTGCACCTCCAACGCGGCCATCAGGCTCTTCCAGAAGCGAGTTGTGAACTGAACTCCGCGGTCCGAAATCACCCTGTCCGGTAGACCATGGAGGCAGAAGATGTGCTGCAGAAAGAGACGGGCCGTTTTTGCGGCTGTGGGCAGTCCACGGCATGGGATGAAGTGTGCCATCTTGGTGAGCATGTCCACCACCACCAGCACCGTGGTGAACCCAGAGGACGGCGGCAGGTCCGTCAGGAAGTCCATGGAGATCGCCCCCCAGGGTCTGTCGGGTGTCGGCAAGGGCTGGAGGAGCCTGGGAGGGGCCCCCGTGGCGGCCTTGGCTTGCCGGCACGGTACGCAGGATGTCACATAGGCATGTACATCATGCCGCACTCGGGGCCACCAAAAGGTCCGTGTCACCAGGTGGAGGGTCTTGAAGAACCTAAAATGTCCTGCTGCAGGGTTGTCGTGGCACTGGGTCATGACGAGGGCTCAGAGTGGTCCTGTGGGCACATATAATCGCCCCCGAAACTTGAGTAAGTCCTCCTCCAAGGTCCAAGGAGACGCGGGGCCCACCTCCGCTCTCCTTTGCTGCGACCAGGCGTCCTGGCGGTGCAAAGGCCTCTGACACGGCGCAGATCTCAACCAGCTCCTTGGTTCTCCGAGGAGCTGAGGGAGATGAAATGCCGGAGGAGACACCTAGAGAGTTCCTGGAGATCCAGCCATTCCGAGGCTGATCGGACACTAGTTAGGTCATATAGTCAGACCTACCTAGTGGCATTGAGGGAAGCGAGACGCTCCTACGTCTCCTCCCTCATTGCGTCGGCAGATAACCACTCGGCCGCCCTGTTTCGGGTGACCCGCTCTCTCCTTCAACAGGAGGTGCGGGATGACCCATTACAGGGAGGTGCCAAGGAGTTTAGTGGTTATCTATACGATAAAATCGTTCAGCTTTGGGACGGATTGGATCAAAATTGGGTAGATCCAGACAAGAGGTTTGAGACACGTCTTGTTGAGATTGTTTGGGATGAGTTTGACCCTGTGACTCCTGAGGACATGGACAGGTTGCTGGGGAGGTTGAATGCCACCACATGTTTGCTGAACCCGTGCCCCTCCTGGTTGGTGCTGGCCACGCAGGAGGCGACATGAGGCTGGCTCCGGGGGATTACAAATGCTTCTTTGCGGGAGGGTGTCTTCCCTGCTACCTTGAAAGAGGCAGTGGTGAGACCCCTCCTCAAGAAGCCTTCCCTGGACCCAGCTGCTTTAGTAAATTATCGTCTGGTCTCCAACCTTCGCTTTACGGCGAAGGTTGTAGAGAGTGCGGTGGCATGTCAATTACCCCAGTACCTGGATGAAACCATCTATCTAGACCTGTTCCAGTCCGGCTTTTGACCCGGTTACAGTACGGAGACGGCTTTGGTCGCGTTGGTGGATGATCTCTGGAGGGCCAGGGATAAGCGTTACTCATCTGTCCTGGTCCTATTAGACCTCTCAGCGGCTTTTGATACCATCGACCATAGTATCTTGCTGCGCCGGCTAGGGAGTTTGGGAGTGGGAGGCACCGTTTATCAGTGGTTCTCCTCCTATCTCTCTGGCCGGACGCAGACGGTGTTGGTGGGGGGGGGCAGAGATCGACCCCGAGGCGCCTCATGTGTGGGGTGCCACAGGGGTCGATTCTCTCACCTCTCCTGTTCAACATCTATATGAAGCCGCTGGGTGAGATCATCAGTGGCTTTGGGGTGAGATACCACCTGTACGCTGATGATACGCAGCTGTACTTTTCCACCCTAGGCCATCCCAATGAAGCCGTCGAAGTCCTGTCCCGGTGTCTGGAAGCCATACGGGTCTGGATGGGGAGAAACAGGCTCAAGCTCAATCCCTCCAAGATGGAGTGGCTATGGTTGCCGGCACCCCGATACAGTCAGCTGCAGCCATGGCTGACTGTTGGGGGCGAGTCATTGGCCCTGATGGAAAGGGTGCGCAACTTGGGCGTTCTCCTGGATGGACGGTTGTCTTTTGAAGATCACTTGATGACCGTCTCCAGGAGAGCTTTTCATCAGGTTTGCCTGATTCACCAGTTGCGCCCCTTCCTGGACCGGGATGCCCTATGCACGGTCACTCATGCTCTTGTTACCTCTCGCCTGGACTACTGCAATGCTCTCTACATGGGGCTTTCCTTGAAGAGCACCCGGAGGCTCCAGTTGGTTCAGAATGCAGCTGCGCGGGTGATAGAGGGAGCCGCTCGCAGCTCCCATGTGACATCACTCCTGCGCAGGCTGCACTGGCTACCTGTGGTCTTTAGGGTGCACTTCAAAGTGCTGGTTACTACCTTTAAAGTGCTCCATGGCTTAGGGCCGGGTTATCTGCGGGACCGCCTACTGTTACCGATTGCCTCCCACCAACCTGTGCGCTCTCACAGGGAGGGACTCCTCAGGGTGCCGTCCGCCAAACAATGTTGGCTGGCGGCCCCCAGGGGACGGGCCTTCTCTGTGGGGGCTCCTACCCTCTGGAACGAACTTCCCACAGGACTTCCCCAACTTCCTGACCTTTGAACCTTTCGCCGCGAGCTGAAAACATATTTGTTCATTCGTGCAGGACTGGCATAGGATTTTAGATTTTAGATTTTTAATTTTAATGGGTTTTATTGTTTTAAATTTATCTTAATTAGAGCCAAATTGAATAAGTTTTTTTAAACAGTATTTTTATCTTGTATTTATATTGTCGCTCATTTTTATCTGGCTGTAAACCGTCCTGAGTCCCTTGGGAGAAGGGCGGTATAAAAATCTAAATAAATAAATAAATAAATAATTGCTTGCAGCTGTCCATACTGAAGCCAAGTATAATTTATCCTTTCTTCTCTCATTATATTTAAAGATTTCAATTGTAATTTACCCTTTTCTACAAAACAAAGCTCTTTATAAGTAACCACCTCCTGTTTTTGTTCTATATTTATATTTTCTATTGTATGTCTAGGAATTGCCCATATAGGTATTTTATAATCTAATTTATATTGGTACTTCTTCCATACCCTCAACAAAGCATTTCTAAGTATATGGCTTTTAAAAATCTTATCCATTTTCTTTTCATATAATAAATAGGCATGCCATCCAAATAACAGATCATAACCTTCTATATTCAATATTCTTTCCTCTGTTAAATTACACCAATCACTGATTGATGACAAAGCAGCTGCTTCGTAATATAATTTCAAATTAGACATTTTTAGACCCCCTCTTTCATGTGTATCCTGTAATATTTTAAACTTTATTCTCGGTCTTTTACCCATCCAGATAAAATGACTAATCCCTTTCTGACAGTTCTGCAAATTTGCATCTTTTTTAAGTACTGGTATCATTTGCTATTCTTCCCAGCAAAGATAATTGTAACTTCTTCCAGTTCTCCATTTTCTTCTGTACTTTCTGCCACAAAACTTCATAATTATTTTTATATAGTTTCACATTTGAGGCTGTAATATTTACTCCTAAATATTTAACCTTTTTTACTATTTCATATCCAGTTACTCTTTCTAATTCTTCTTTTTGATGTATAGTTGTATTTTTAGTTATTATCTTTGTCTTTTGTTGATTCACTTTAAATCCAGATACCTTCCCATATTGATCAATTATATTCTTTAAATGTATAACTGATTATATTGGTTGAGATAAGATAACAACCAAATCATCTGCAAACACTCTTAACCTATAATCTTGGTTCCTAATTTTTATTCCCTTTATTTGATTTGAGCCACATATTTTATTCAGTAAAATTTCTGAAGTTAAAATAAACAATAATGGAGACAAAGGGCATCCTTGCCTTGTCCCTTTTTCAATTCTAAAAGCTTCTGTTAGACTGTCATTAACTATTATTTGTGCTGTTTGTCTCTGATATATTGCTTTAATTGCTTGTATAAAATAATCCCCAAACTGCATCTGTTCTATTATCTTAAATAGAAATTGCCAATTCAATCTGTCAAATGCTTTCTCAGCATCTAGAAAGAAGAGCGCTGCAGAGATTTGGTTATTTCTTTCCAAATATTCCAATAAATTTATAATTTGTCTCATGTTATTTTTCATATGTCTCCCTCTTATAAATCCTGATTGATCACTATGGATAATTTGCCTCATAATTGGCATTAATCTGTTTGCTAATATCTTGGCAAAAATCTTATAATCAGTAATTAAGAGTGATATTGGTCTATAATTTTCTGGTTTAGTACTATCTTGCTCCTCCTTTGGTATCAATGAGATAAAAGCCATTCTCCACGAAGGAGGCACTGCTCCTCCAGACGAATTCTATTAAATAATTCCTTAAGCGAATCTACCATTTCAGATTGTAAGTTTTTATAATAAACAGCCATTAATCCATCTGTTCCTGGGGATTTACCCATTTTCAACTGTTTAATTGCTAGAATAATTTCCTCTGAAGTAATGAGTTGATTCAACTTTTCCCTTTGCTCTAATGTAAGTTCAGAAATACCTTCCTCCTGTAGATATTTATCTATATCTATGTCTGTTATTAAGTCTCTAGCATACAACCTTGTATAAAATTCTAAAAGGCTTTTTTGATCAAATTCTATTGATATACTTTTTTCCCTCTATATTCTATCTTGCCAATGGTACGTGATTTCTGTTTCTTCCTTATTACATAGGCCAACCACCTACCAGGTTTATTAGCATTACATATTGCAAATTAGTTGCCACCTGATCTGCCATCAACATATTAAACTGCCCTCATAATGTATTTATTGATTCTTTGGCTTTCTTATCTCCTGGATTTTATAAGTAATTGCTCTTTCTTTTTTAGTTCCTCCTCTAGTTCCATTCGCTTTTTCTGTAGTCTATTTCTATGTTTATTATTCATATGTATTAAAACTCCCCTCATATAAGCTTGCATCCCAAACCATCTCTATTGATGTGCTATGCATATTCATAACAAAAAATTCTTTCATTTGTTTTTTACATTCTTTTACATTTTCTTCATATCTAAACAAATTTTCATTCAACATCCATGATCTCTGATCTCCCTTTTCCTGATCGAATTCTATCCAAACTGGGCTAAGGTCAGTCAAGGTTCTTGGGCATATTTTAGTCTTTTTCACCATAGAAAGAAAATCATCAGCAATTAATATAAAATCAATCGTAGAAAAGGATTGATGCCTATCAGAAAAGAAGGTAAGATCTTTTTCTTCAGTATTCCGCTCTCGCCAAATGTCTCTTAATTCTAGGTCTTCCATCATATCAAAAAAAGCTTTAGGCAATTTCGCACGACTTGAAATATTTTGAGATAAGCCTTTTTTATCTTTTCGAGTATCCAATACTCCATTCCAATCACCCATTAATATAGACGATTTATGATAAAATGTATTATTTTACATGCAAAAAGTTAAAAAAAAATTCTTGTTGTTGGTTGGGTGCATGAACTTCAATTAAAAGTATTTTCTTCCCATCCATTAACAGTTCAATCACAATATATCTTCCTTGAGTATCAGTCTCAATTAATTTAGCTATTAGTTCCTTCTTTAAATATATAACTATACCATTCTTCTTCTCTGGAGCCGACGCAACAAAATGTGTCCCAAGTCTTGAGTTTATCAAATATTTTTGATCTGAAGTTCTAATATGCGTTTCCTGTAAGCAAATTACATCATTTTAAAATTGTTTCAAATAATGAAATATCTTCCTTCTCTTCTGTGGTGAATTTAAGCCATTAACATTCCAGGTTAAAAATCTAGTTGCCATTTTTGGCCTTGAGAACCTTTTGGAGCACCAACTGCATCTCCTCCTGCATCTTAATTTTCACCCTAGCCCCTCCCACTGCTTCCATTTTAGTAGTAATGTCTTGAGTTGTCACTTGAAATTGTTGAATCTTTGCTACTTGTTCCATACGTTTAGTTACTGCTCTAGTCTGTCTTTGCTCTTTTGCACCGTCTATTTTATCCTCTTACCCTGTGACTTTAACAGTATCCAAAAGTTGCGACAACCCTTCCTCAGTGGATATTGCTCCAGCCTGACCTTGTAACAGCACCTTCTTCTCCTTCCTTCTTATCTCCTCTATTTCCCTTCTCCTCCTGCCTTCTGGTGATGGTGGACTTCCAGCCTTTAGTACATTAACATAAAAATCTGTTGCCTTACAGACTGTGTTGAGACGGTATCTTTGTCCCACTTGGATCGCTATTATTCCAGCTGGAATATCCCATCTGTATTCTATCTATCGTTTTTTAAGTTCGTCTACCAAAAATGCAAACTCCTTTCTATTTCTTAACATTTTAGGAGGAATTGTGTTTGGTAAATTCCATTCATGAGTAGAATTCTTCTAAATTATTCTAAGGAAGTCTGTTCTTTAATTTGACTGCAACTTTAGGCTTGAATATTCAAATGCCTTTATCATGTAGAATCTAGAAGGGTTCAGAATGAAGACATAAAAGAGGTTGAATCCTGATATAAGGCAAGCTTTAGATTAAGGCCAAGCAGACATTGGTCTAGGATGCCAAAGCTTAGGGGATGCCAATGCCACATCCTGGCTTCTGCATTATTCTACAAATACAAATATTTGCATTGGTGGGAGGTGATGCCATTAGTCAATGTTTCCAATGCACCATATACCCTTGATCCAGTATTGCCTTGGACATGTCTTCCAATCCCCAAGCAGTCTCTATTTTAGAGATATATACAGTCTAGGCATAATACGTGTGAGCAGCAAAAACTGGAGAATCATAGACATTAGTGGTGAATTTCAGTTTTTTGTAGTCAAGATCTTGAAAAACTTGGGGTATAATTATGATTCCTAATAATAATCCCAGACAAGGATTCATCCATGACAAACATAACCAGGCCTTTTATTAATGGGAAAGGTAAATGCATAAATGATTTAACTTACCGTATATACTCGAATATAAGCCGATCCGAGTATAAGCCGAGGTCCCCAATTTTACCCCAAAAAACTGGGGTAAACTGGGGACTCGAGTATAAGCCGAGGGTGGGAAATGAGGCAGCTACCGGTCGGGGAAACCCTCCCTCCCTCAGCCGAGAAGGCTGGCGGCTCCCCCGCCCCGCCCTCTCACTGCACCGGCAGGGCTTCCCCGCGCTAATGCAAAAGCCCGCCAAGTTTGCGCCATCCGGTATAATGTGAAAAAAAGAAGAAAAAAAAAACTCGAGTATAAGCCGTATATACTCGAGTATAAGCTGAGGGGACGTTTTTCAGCACAAAAAACGTGCTGAAAAACTCGGCTTATACTCGAGTATATACGGTACTTTTTTTTAGTCTGAATATACTTTGATGAAATTCACTATAATAATGATGACTGGCCAATTTCAAACAAATCAGATGCAAGGAATTGAAGTTTTAGCTTTGTTAAAAGAGCCTTTTGGTTATTTAATAGAATTGGATTGTATCTGCAAGATCAAGATAATGCAAAGTTGAAGAACCCTAGCTCTGAAGAGCCTGTGAAAAACTATGATGAAGAGATAAACCTGAGGTTGCAGCTTTTTGCAACATTGTTTATTGATGAAACACAAGATGGTCTGGATTCAGTTTTGGTTGCTTCAACAAGAGCCTGCATTTAGTCCCCAATTGGTATATTAAAAGACAGGTCACATTTCTGTCATTTCATTGTTTTATTTGTTTTATAGGTTCAATGTGTGAGGCATAGTCTCTCCAACACTTACATATGTACTACACATACATATATATTATATAATATTTAATGAAAATTGTTTTAACAACACTTGAATGTGAGATTTGAACGTGATCTACCTTATGAAATCAAATCTATGTTTCTATCTAGCTGTAGTTTTATCTTTATCTTTATCTCTTTTCTGCTAATGTTCTTCTCATTTTACTATTTATTTATTTGAAAAAAAATACTGCTCTTCACCTGCAAAAAGGTTCTTAGAGAAGATTACGCATCAATAATACAGTGGTTTTTTCTGCTGGTAAGGTACAAATAAAAAAGGCATGATAGAAAAAGAAAAGGATTTGGAAGGAGAGGATAAGAAAATATTCTTGAGGTATTAGTTATGTAGTTTTTATACTATAACACTGATTTATTGAATATGTTCTATCACATATTATGATTAGCCATCTTAGCTTTTGATCTGAAAAGATGGAACAACTATTTAATAAATAATTTTGGACAATAAGAAGTTTCTGATTTTATTAATAAAAATATATCTGATTTTTGAATTTTTTGTTTTGCTCTTAATATCTAAAAGCATAGACATTTAAATTTGTTGTTTTAATAGCATGATTTTAGTATAATATCATAATAAATTTACATATGTGTTTATGTGTTTGTGTGTCTGTTAAAAGGATCTTTACAATATTGGTACACAATATTCCACCCAACTAGTTATGTAGGCTGGCTTAATTGCCTTGAAAAATAATAATAAAATATAATACCTACAAAGAATTTGGCCAAAACACACATGCATAATTTTTAACTGCATTTAACAAAGAATAAGAGAAAATGGTCAATAGAACAGAATGCTCAGTAAAGGATATTATCTTATAAGCAACTCCTAAACAAGAGTAAAATAATTCTTTATTTTTTTAAAAAAATATTGTTTTTTATTAAAATGCCAGGTTAAACTTGTTCATTTTTCAGTGAACTTGGATGTTCATAATTAATTTTCTGATTATATGTCAGGACAGATTTGCTTTTCTGGATTGTGGTGTTTTTTGTTTTTTTTTTTGAGTCAAGTTTCATTGATTTTTTTTCTTTCACACCCACTCACATATTTTATGAACAGAGTATTGACCATATCATACCTTATACAACTTGTCATATCCAAATACATTTTAGCTGGTTACAATTTCTGCCAAAATGTTCTTTTTCCATATTTTTTAATCTTATCTTAATACTTCTATGCTCATTATATAAACATCCTGATAAGTTTAAACATGTTCGGGGTTGCCTTTCTTTCATTTCATCTTTTTTGTTTTACAGCGATCTTTCTTCTCCCTCTCTTCTCTTTCCCCATCTAACCTTCTTTCCTACTCTTATTTCCCCTTCCTTTCTTCCTCTCCTTTTCCCTTTCTTCTATTCCTCTCTCCTTCCTCTCTTCTCCCTTCTTTCCTACTCCTTCCTTTCTCTATTGCTGTATTCATTTTCAGTTCAATATTTTCTGCTATGGTGTTCAGGCACCCTGATTTTTTTGTCCATTTATTGAATATATTTCTCAGAATCCCCATCACATTTTTTAATTATTAATAGTGTATTTCAACTTATTCCATTTTTACCTTAAAATCTTATAACTAAATTAACCTTTCACCTCTTACTTTCTTAATTGCTAATTTTTTATTCCGACATCAATTAATTGTTTTTCTCATTTACTAGCATTTCAATTTTATATCTGTTTCAATTATTTTTACATTTAAATCACTCTAACTTTCACATTGCATCTGCTGATCCGTTTTACAATAAACAATATACTACTTCTTTTTTGCTTCTTACATACATTACAGTTCATCCTTACATACATCATTTACTAAGTGTGCTCTCCCCACTTCTCTTCTCTCTGTATACCAATGACTACATCTCCAATGATCCATCTGTTAAGCTACTGAAGTTCGCAGATGACACAACAGTGATTGGTCTCATTCGAGACAATGACGAATCCGCATATAGACGAGAGATCGAACGACTAGCCTTATGGTGCAACCAAAACAATCTGGAACTGAACACACTCAAAACCGTAGAAATGGTGGTAGACTTTAGGAGAAACCCTTCCATACTTCCACCTCTCACAATACTAGACAACACAGTATCAACAGTAGAAACCTTTAAATTTCTAGGTTCTATCATATCGCAAGATCTAAAATGGACAGCTAACATCAAAAACATCATTAAAAAAGGACAGCAAAGAATGTTCTTTCTGCGCCAACTCAGTAAGCTCAAACTGCCCAAGGAGCTGCTGATTCAGTTCTACAGAGGAATTATTGAGTCTGTCATTTGCACCTCTATAACTGTCTGGTTCGGTTCTGCAACCCAACAAGAAAGACACAGACTTCAGAGGATAATTAGAATTGCAGAAAAAATAATTGCTACCAACCTGCCTTCCATTGAGGACCTGTATACTGCACGAATCAAGAAGAAGGCCGTGAAAATATTTACAGACCCATCGCATCCTGGACATAAACTGTTTCAACTCCTACCCTCAAAACGACTCTATAGAGCACTGCACACCAGAACAACTAGACACAAGAACAGTTTTTTCCCGAAGGCCATCACTCTGCTAAACAAATAATTCCATCAACACTGTCAAACTATTTACTGAATCTGCACTACTATTAATGTTCCCATAGTTCCCATCACCAATCTCTTTCCATTTATGACTGTATGACTATAACTTGTTGCTGGCAATCCTTATGATTTATATTGATATATTGACCATCAATTGTGTTGTAAATGTTGTACCTTGATGAACGTATTTTTTCTTTTATGTACACTGAGAGCATATGCACCAAGACAAATTCCTTGTGTATCCAATCACACTTGACCAATAAAAATTCTATTCTATTCTATTCTATTCTATTCTATTCTATTCTATTCTATTCTATTCTATTCTATTCTATTCTATTCTATTCTAACATTTCAATTTTGTATCTTAATTATTCCATTTTACAGTAACCTATATACTTCTAATTTATTTCTTACATACAGTTTCTACTACTAATACCATTCCCTTAAATCAACAAATTAATGCTTTAATTCCCTTTCTAGGGCCGGGCTATTTACGGGACCGCCTGCTGCTACCGAATACCTCTCACCGACCCGTGCGCTCTCACAGAGAGGGACTCCTCAGGGTGCCGTCTGCTAGACAGTGTCGTTTGGCGACACCCAGGGGAAGGGCCTTCTCTGTGGGGGCTCCCACCCTCTGGAACGAACTCCCCCCAGGACTTCGTCAACTTCCGGACCTCCGAACCTTCCGCCGCGAGTTTAAAACATATCTATTAATCTGCACAGGACTGGATTAGATTTTAAATTTATACGGGTTTTAATGGGTTTTATTATTTATATTGTTCTTTTTAATTATTTGGCTGTGTAGAATAAGTTTTTTAATTGATATTTTATTCTGTATTTATATGTACTTTTATTTGCCTGTGAACCGCCCTGAGTCCCTAGGGAGATAGGGTGGTATACAAATACGATAAATAAATAAAAATAAATAAATAAATAAACTAAACATAAAAAACGTCAAATTTAAACTAATCAATAATAGCTAACTTGCATCCAGAACATTTCCAGACAACATTTTCCTTTGTGATCTCTGCCTCTGACAGCTAATTTTAGGGGTGGTCTACACATTAACATTTTCCATGCATACATTTTCCAAGTTAATATAATATAATATAACAACAGAGTTGGGAGGGACCTTGGAGGCCTTTTAGTCCAACCCCCTGCCCAGGCAGGTAACCCTACTTCTTCCACCCTTATAAAATGTGGTTTTGTCTTGGCATATTGTATGAACCAATATGTATAACTGATAGTTTAGTATATTGTGATTTAGTCAAAGAAGGATTGGTGAAGCATTTTTTATGATAATAGAAATAAGACTCTTTTACAGAAATACCAAGAAATACAAAAATACCAAGAAATACAGAATTGCAGAAATACCAAGCTATTTGCAACCAACCAAGAGGACTATCTAAAAGCACATATTCCTTGCATATTATCCTGGAAAGTTCAGTAGAAGGAACTGATTTTAGATTACCAATCTCTTAGAGCAGGGGTTTCAAACTTGATTTCTGAGGGCCGCATCAGGGTTGTGTTTGACTTTGAGGGGCCGGGGTGGGAATGACCAGGATGGGTATGGCTAGCTCGATGTCACTTGTTTCGGGGGTGCCTGTGGCACCTGCAGCCTTCTGCCAATGAAAATGGAATTCAAGAGGGCTGTGCATGGCCCTCATGGGCTCCGTTTTTGCTGCTGCAGGACCAAAGGGCCATGTGTGGCTTTCGTGGGCATCCATTTTTGGTTGTGATGGCCTCCTGCAACCCTCTGCCAGCGAAAATGAAGCTCTGTTTTCAATGGGAGAGGCACTGCGGGCTGGTCCTTCTCTGTTTCCTGGGCAGCCCCGCAGGCCAGATCCCCATGGCCCGGATATGGCCCATGAGCCTTGAGTATGTCACCCCTTCTTAGACAAACAGCAGGCAGATAATACACAAAGAAAGCTACTGAGTAAATTCTCAACTCTCTTATATCCTACTCCTCCTTTTTGGTTAATATGGCATGAAATGCTGAAGAGTTAGGGCCATTGTATTTGGACCTCCAACAGTATTTGAACCGCCTAGGTAGGCATCATTTCTGTACTCCTTTAAAACCTTTGCATTTCTCAACCTAACTTTATCTAGTGACCAATACCTCTAGACATCCAGACTTCATAAAGTAATTACACCAGCAAGCCAGAGACTACACAATAGTCTATGACAAATGGTTGCTTAAATGCAGTAATGATATAAATGACTCAGTTTTTTTAAAAAAGATAATTCCCTGAATATCCATTTTTTTACATCCTTCATGTGACTCTCTCTGTTGTTGCCAATTTTTGAAAAAAAGACCATAAATAACACAGTGCTATGTGTGCTTTCTCTGAAATTTGAACCATTTTGGGAAGTGGGACATGTTGGATTGTGAAAGTTAACATGTAGCATTAACATCTAAAGACTCTCATTCTTACTTCATTTGGTCCATTTGTTTTGAAGATTTGTTAGAAGCCAATATGGTTTTAAGGCCAAGATCTTCCTAAAGCCAAACTGAAACTCTGGTAACTATATGGAGATTATTAGCTTTTATTATAAACAAACTGGAAGAAGTTTGCCAGTGTAGTTGTTTTTCTGATTCCATAGTCTAGCTCACAGCTGTGAGATTTCTTCAGTGGGGTTGAGAGCTGCTGGTGATCAATTGTGTCACGGAACAACACAATATGAATACGAATTTTCCCAGATCAGCAAATGAACCTCTGCTGAGCAACTTTGGATATAGATCTATATCAAAGACTCTTTCCCCTGGAACATACAAATCAATTCCTTGAAATATTTGGTCACATTTCTCACTCCAAATCAGTGTTTTGCCACTAATGTTAGCAATTTGTTATTCTCTAAGTGTGTGTGTGTTTATGTGTTATTCTCTTATTATGATTTAATGTAATATCTAACCTGGTTTGTTTATGTATGTTAATTGTTATGAATTGTTTTCTGGGAACTGAAAGGAGTGGACAAAAATTATATTACATTTGGATAGGATAATCAACTGAATCAGGCAGGGGGCGGGACTAACATTGTGGCAGTATGATAATGACTTAGTGGGACACCACTAAGACAGCCAAATTCTACTTGTTAGGAGCCCCCCCCTCAAGAGATGATGAAGTAGAGGGGACACTTCATGGATCGCGAGGAGGAAAGCAATCCCTCGGAAGTCTGGAGGAAGCCCTCAAACTGGCAGGAGAAGAAGATGGCCATTATGGCCAGAAGAAGCTGAGACAGCCCGATGGAAGAAATGACTGAGAAGGACTGAGCAGCTGCGTGAGTGATCTGGACGAGCTTTTTTTCCCTAATCTCTGGGAGGAATTTTCCCCAAGAACTTTTCTTTTCTTTGAGAGTGTGACTCAAAAGGGGGAGGCAGGATGTTCCATTTCCTGTTCCCCAAAGCTTAGCAGTGACTAAGATTTTGAGCCTCTGACATTTAAAAAATAAGAGGCATAGATCAAAACTTATGGAAAGCCTGGACTGGTTCTCTTTGTTTTCTTTTCCTACATTAAAAAAATTGGAATGGATTTGATTTATGGTTTATGGTTATGGAACTGATTATGGTTAAGTTTTTTTTTTTATTTGAATTTATATTCCGCCCTTCTCCGAAGACTCAGGGTGGCTTACATTGTGTAAGGCAATAGTCTCATCCATTTGTATATTATATAGAAAGTCAACTTGTAGTTTGGATGGACTTTAAAAAGGTTTTTTTTTTGTCTTCAAAATAAATATTGTAGTAAAAATGGAAAACTAAGTAAGCACAACACCTAATGGTTGGAGAGGATACTATGAGTGGAATGAAGAAGTCTGTTGTGACTAGGGTGGTTATTTTTGGAAAGGAGTTTGAAACAAAATAGCTCCTTCAGATTGCTTACTTTGAAAGTTTGGAGATACAGGGTGAAAACATTGAAAGGCTTTGATCTATGCTTGAACTATCACGTATTACAAATTGAGCCAGCAAAGTGAAGAAGAGAAATAGCTTGGATTTGTTTTGAGACCAAGTTGATGATTTCCTCTCTTATTTTTTTTTCTCCTTCCTTTTTTCTTTTTTTGGTTCTTGGACTGGCTGGATACTTCAAACTGTGTTTTTTGTGTTTTTCCACATTTTAACACTTTGAGGCTATAAATATATTCAACAGTGAATTGAGATCTATAAAGTCTTGGGGAATTGGTGCCTTGTGGATTACAAATATTTACTACTGAGAGAAGAAGGAAGTAGCTGTGAACTTTGAACAGTGAACTGAGAATTGCAATGTACTGGGGTATTGATGGGTCTTGTAGATCACAGATACTAGTTATTGAAAGAAGAAGAACAGGAGGAGGGGGGAGGAAGAAGAAGAAGAAGAAGAGAAAGAAAGAAAAATAATTATCTGTAAAGAAATACTACAGGATTAATTTCTGGACTGATCTGATGGATTATATAATTTTTATAATCCATATGGTGTGAAATTGGAAGAGAAAAGAGTGTTCTTTCCTTGGTTTAAAAAAGGGAGGTTAGAAGTTGGTTGGGGCTAGGATATTATTGTGGTGTATTTTACTAAATTAAGGTCCCAATTAACCTAGTTAATAGACATAAGTAGATACAAGCAGAAATGGCAAGCAATCCAAATTTAAGCAAATTAGGAAAGAAAACAACTTCTGCACCATTATCTGCAGCAGCAGCATCAAGTCCATCATGTCAAAGATTGATAGGGAGCATGTTAAAAGCAGAGAAATAAAATTCATTTCAAAAAGATGTGATGATGATGTTTCAATCTTTATAGGAGGCGATAACAAAGAATCATAATGAGGTGAAGAGTGAGTTGGGAGAGGTGAAAGAAACAATACACAATATGAATGAAAAAAAAACCTAGGGAATTTCCAGCAGGGGATAAAAAAAATCACAAAGGATTCAGGTAATAGATGAAAAATCAGAACAAACAAAAGAAGAAGAAGAAGAAGAAGAAGAAGAAGAAGAAGAAGAAGAAGAAGAAGAAGAAGAAGAAGAGGAGGAGGAGGAGGAGGAGGAGGAGGAGGAGGAGGAGGAGGAGGAGGAGGAAGAAGAAGATATGAACCAAAGGCTTACACAGGAAAATAAAGAGTTGGAGGAAAACGTGATTTTTTTGCAAATGGAAAAGCCTTCTTACTTTCTGAGATTCCAAAACATAGAAGAGGGACAAGGAGACCTATTTGATATGACAGAATTGCTAGCAAATACTTTACAAATTAAAAAACAAGAAATGCAAGCAGATATTGATGAAATATTTTGAATACCAGATGGGCTACCGGCAGAGCTTTATCAATGTTTACAAGATACTTTGGGTCTGCCAATATTGAAAGTTTATAATACTGATAGAGGCCAAATTCCAAATATCTGGATGGAAGCAAATATAATTGTAATACTAAAAGAAGAATCAGGTTTAATGCAGATAAAAAATTATACAAAATATATGCCTCAATTATTGCAGAAAGATTGAAAAGATTCCTGAATGAATTTATACACTCAAACCAGAATGGATTTTTACCTAAAAGGCAAATTAAGAATAATATGAGAATTATTTTGAACATGTTGGAATATTATGACATGCATCCTGAAAAACAAATGGCATTGATAATATTAAATGCACATAAAGTATCTGCTAATGTAAATTGGCAATTTATGGTATTACAATTAAAATATATGGACTTTGGGGAGAAATTTGTTAACATGATTGAGGCAATATATTCCAAGCAAACTGCAAAAGTATTGGTTAACGGGACATGACCGAGAACTTTAACATAAGAAAAGGCACAAGACAAGGATGTCCACTGTCCCCCCTACTACTGTTAATGTTGAAAGTACTAAATAGAAATATAAGACAATACTCAGAAATAAAAGGGATGGAAATAAAAACAAAAAAATATAAGCTACAGGCATTTGCAGATGATCTAGTATTTATTTTAGAAGAACCACAAGAATCTGTACCCAAGTAAAATAATAGCAGAGTATGGTGAAGTTGCAGGACTGAAAATGAATAAAGAGAAAACTAAAATACTAGTTAAAAATGTTACTGAGAAACAAAAGAAGAGTTGGTGGAAAAGATAGATATTTAGATAGTTAAGAAAGTCAAATAACAGCAGTTAACAGCAAGATGAGCAACTATAAAAGAAGATACTGTTACAACAAATTAAATTAGATTTGGAGAAATGGAAAAACCTGCAATTATCATTGATAGGAAGGATAACTATAATAAAAATGAACATCCTGTCAAGACTATTATTCTTATTCAAACAATTCCGATAAAATTAGATATATTTTTTTTTGAAGAACTAAACAAAATGATACTAAAATATATTTGGAAAGGGGAAAAAGCAAGAATAAGACTGAAACTGCTACAAGATCTTAAACTGAAAGGGGCCTTGGGTTGCCAGACTGGGAGCTATACTACCAGGCTTCTGCACTTGTCTGGGTGAAGAATGGATAAATTTGAGGCATAAATGACTATTAGCTTTGGAGGGATATGATCTCCAACTGGGGTGGTTTACCTTTTTATGGTATGGGGAAAAAATAAAATACATGGATATTTTCAAAGGCACCTTGTTAGAAATGCACTATTGTTAGTATGGGGGAAAATTAAAGAAAGACACTATATAAAAATACCTGTCTGGCTCTCCATGGTGGAGGCACTGATTCATCCGAATGTGATTAATATAGAAAAAATTGTAAGATATAAGGACATTTTGAATGATAAAGGGGAACTCAAATTAAACAAGGATTGATTAATCAAGGGATCGATTTAGCATGGTGGCCATACCTGCAAATATAATCAAGATGCAAGAATTCATGGTTTCTATAAAGCACCAACAGAACTAGACCAGATATTACTAGGGACAGATGAAAAATTTATAGGTACTTATTGAGTATTAAAGTGGAAGAAGGGCAAGTGAAAGAAAAAATGATAAGATATGCTAAAAACTTTTGTTACTCAATAGAATTAGACAAATGGCAGAAATTGTGGGATAGAAACTGTAAATTAACAATGTCAATGGCCTATAAGGAAAATGTTTTATAGGTGGCATTTACCACTAGTGAGGTTAGCTAATATATTTGAAAACTTATCAGCTAAATGTTGGAAGTGTAATCAGACACCAGGTTCATGTGGTGAACATGCCCAAAAGCAAAAAATATGGACTAAAATACATACTTTGTTAGAAAAAATGATAAAACAACATAGATTTGAAACCAGAAATATTTCTGCTGGGGATATTGCCAGAACAGTATAATAAAGGGAATACATATTTAATTTTGCATATAATAACGGCAGCAAGAATAGTGTTTGCACAACAATAGAAAAATGATGAGGTCCCGACAGATGAAAGTGTAATAAAATTTTTTAGAATGTGCTGAGATGGATAGACTGACACTTAAGATAAAAGAAAAGGAAGAAATAGAATACTTTTTAACATGCAATATATTTTACCAATGATTAACTAACAAAAACAGAGGTTAGAATTTAAAAAGAATTCAAAGAGATAATAAAAATCTGTATTGAAAATATTGCAAGATGGATAAACTACCATATTTTCAGAGTATAAGAGGCACTTTTTCCCCCTAAAAGAGGCTGAAAATTTGGGTGTATCTTATACTCTGAATGTAGCTTTTTTAAAGCTTTTGTTCAGCCCTAATGAGGCACTAGTGAGTGAAGCGATCTTCCATGCTCTGCCTGCTCCTTCAACTCTCAGCTGTGCTTTAGAAGCTTTTTTTCAGCCCTAATGAGGCACTACAAGTGAAGCAATCTCCGTGCTTTGCCTGCTTTTCTCATTGCTGCTCCCTCTCAGCTGTGCTTTAGAAGCTGTTTTTCAGCCTTAACGAGGCGCTAGCGAGTGAAGCAATCTTCCGAGCTTAGCCTGCTTTTCTCATTGCTTCTCTCTCCAAAGATCAGCTGTGCTTTAAAGCTGTTTTTTATCCCTAAGCAGGAGATAAAGAGCACGCACATGCTCAAAATCAGAAAACTAATGTGCTGAAGCTGATAAGACTAAGGACACTAGCCAGATGAATACCTGGTAGGCAGATTTTTTCCCCCTATTTTCATCCCCAAAAACTAAGCTTCTTTTTATACTCCGGTGTGTCTTATATCCCCAAAAATACGGTAATTGTTTTATTATTTTACAATTAATATTGATATGTTTATTAAAATTACTAGTATGATTATGGTTATTGTTGTACCTTTATTTAAAATTATGTCCAGACAATACGCTGTTCAGAAAGACATGGCATTTTTTATGTTTTTAATGAAAAAATGTATCAATAAAACATTATCTATCTATCTATCTATCTATCTATCTATCTATCTATCTATCTATCTATCTAAAGAGCTGAATCAGGCTGAATGACCCTTAACAAAATTTGACTCAATTGTCTTCTGATAATTCGATATAACTTATTTGAAAGAAGGCATTTTATAGGCCAGTCAAATAAAATACTGGCTGTTCACTCATAGAATGCTGGCTGCTGGGAACTAAAAAGCAGCTAAAACACTACATCCCTTCAGGCTTTGGAAAACAGTATATAGGGGAAGAACTAAATTGTTATTGCAGCAAATGTATGAAACTCATAAACATTTTCTTCATACTGTACAGTAAACGTTTTACCCAGGGTTATCTGAAGTGAAGTAGAAGACAAGGGCATGCGTCATGACATCATGCATATGGACACCCATTAAATATTTGTGTCAGACAATCTTTAGGGCTGCAGAATTTGCAATAGAACAGCCTATTTGTTTGGGTTATTTTTCCTGTTATTTTGACTCATATCGTTGGTACTGCCTGAATTATCATGAATTTGCCTGACTAGTGGCTTAGTAGCTAAGACACTGAGCTTGTTGATCAGAAAGGTTGGCAGTTCGAATCCCTATCACAGGTCTCCTGTATGAACAGGGGGTTGGACTAGATGACCTCCAAGGTCCCTTCCAACTCTGTTGCTGTTAACTTCTGAATCAACCTAAATGGCAATGATATAGTAATCATAAGTAAACAAAAAGATAGCATAGTTTAATATGATGGTCTGATTCACTAAGCATGCTGACAGTGTTTTGCTTGGTTTTGACATGATCTTTTTTAAATAGCACAGTATTTGGTTTGGCATGTTGTGCAGAAATGCTAATGGGTTTTTTTGGGTGTCATAAAGGTTGTTCTGAGTTCCAAGTTTGATGGAGTGATTCTTATAGCTGCCACTAATTCTAGAAAGAACTGTTCCTTTGAAAATTAAATGTGTTAGAATTACCTCATTCTAATTTGCTGTTTTCATTCCTCCTTGCACTACTACAGCAATACCCCTTGGAAGAAAGAACCACAACAGATAAATATGATAGTGGCATATAAAACCATGTATTGCAGATACTTAGAATGTTAAGATCATCCACTTAAACCAAATGTAGGGCCAAGCAAAATATTTTCCCACACAATACATTATTAAACTGTGGAATTTGCTATTATAAGTTTTGTAAGACGAGCCTATTTGAATAGTTTTAAGAGACTGAAGAGATTCATCGGGACTCAGGTTATTAGTGTTTCATTATACAGAAAGTTTGTAACATCCTGAATCATAGGCAGCATTCGTTAAATGCTGCTTGCTAGGAGCGGCCTATCCAAACCTGCAGCTTCCCAAATGCATTTTATAGACCTGATTCAGCAGGATATTTCCCTTTTAACAACCAAATCAGGAAAATGAAAATCTATCCCAATTGCACTTCATTCAATTTCCTTCATCAAAGAACCTACAAAAATGCCATAGATATTGGCATATCACTTGTTAAAGAAAAGAGCCAGGGAATATTAACTCAAGGAAGGGCAATATAAGGAAATGGGCCTGAGGTAATTAAACTGGGACTTGCTGTGCAAACAAATGTCAGACCCAGTCTTGTTATAGAGCAGGAACAACTTGGACTCAGGCAAAAAATAATGACCACATAATGATAATGGAAAACTCTTGTAGGGTTCTGGGGAAGAATGAGAAAGCAGAACAGGAAATGTTTATGTAGATAAAGGAAGCCTGTGAAAGCATGGGGGCAGGGATTGTAGGAATTTCAGCCTGTTTGCCATCAAATGGATTTGTAATTAGGAAACATGAAAGAGTCCAGAGGATAGAATGTAAAACTGCAAATTCTAAAGCTTTATGGTGCAACACAAAATTGCAATAGTTTGAAAAACTGAATTTCCAAGATTTCACATTTGTCTCTCCAGAAGTCTATATAACCCAGTTCTGGAATAGCCAGTTTGTTGATCTTAATAGAATAGAATAAAATTCTTTATTGGCCAAATCTAATTGAGCACACAAGGAATCAATTGAAGGTTGATTGGCTTTAAATAATTGGGAAATTGCTGAACTTATTTGGTTATTATTTTTTAGCAATAGCAAAGGAGAGAAACCAACTGTAGAATTGAATACTAATCACCTGTTTCTGAAATGTCCTCATTTTTTTTTTGATGGGCACCAAAATGGATAGCATTTAAATTTGTTTCCAAATTCCAGTAGCCACTCTTTGTAGATTGTAGATACAGAAGTTAATTATATTTTCCAAAACTAAATTGTAACTAAATCCAAGTATTTGCTGTTTGCATAATAAGAGTTATTTTTATTTATTTATTTATTTTTGTCACACAGTATATATAAATATAAGCATGAAATAATTATACAATATATAAGCATATATATGAGTATGAGTATGTAATAACTATATTAATTGGATATAACAAAGGAAAACAATAGGACAGAAACGGTAGGCATATTTGTGCTCTTCTGCACGCCCCTTACAGACCTCTTAGGAATGGGGTAAGGTCAATGGTAGATAGTTTTTGGTTGAAGCTTTTGGGATTTTGGGAAGAGACCACAGAGTCAGGAAGTGTATTCCAAGCATTAAAAACTCTGTTACTGAAGTCATATTTTCTGCAATCAAGATTGGAGCGGTTAACATTAAGCTTAAATCTATTGTGTGCTCGTGTATTGTTGTAATTGAAGCTGAAGTAGTCTTTGACAGGAAGGACATTGTAATAGATGATTCTATGAGCTAAATTCAGGTCATGTCGAAGGCGGTGTAGTTCTAAATTTTCTAAACCCAGTCTGGTGGCATAAGGTATTTTGTTGTATTCGGAGGAGTGGAGAACTCTTCTTGTAAAATATTTCTGGACACGTTCAATTGTATTGATATTAGAAATGTGGTATGGGTTCCAAACAGTTGAGCTGTATTCAAGAATTGATCTAGCAAATGTTTTATATGCTCTGGTTAGTAGTGTAGTGTTTTTGGAGAAGAAGCTACGCAAGATTAGGTTTACAACTTTTAAAGCCTTTTTTGCGATGTAGTTACAGTGGGCTTTGGCACTTAGATCGTTTGTTATCTCTCTTATCTTGCCATTTCAAGAGTTTGCACAGTCTTATTATTGAGGATAGTTTAAACAAAGGTTCTTGAAAGGTCTCTGTACCCTGAAGGGCATTAAAATGAGAAATGGATATCAACATAAATGCATGTAACGATCCAAATGGGGCATTAAACAATGATTTCACATATACACTAGTTAAAGATGATTCCTTTATTATTAGAGCACAAAAAACATTTCAGGAATATAGTAGGAATGCTATTCAGCAGGTTCTGAGAAGTTCTGGAGAACGGGTAGCGGAAATTTTGAGTAGTTCAGAGAACCAGCAAATAGCACCTTTGGCTGGCCCCAGAGTGGGGCGGGAATGGAGATTTTGCAATATTCTTTCCTTGGAGTGGAGTGGGAATGGAAATTTTGCAGTATCCTTCCCCTGACACATCTTATTCCATTGTAAAAAACAATCTGGAACTGAATACACTCAAAACCGTAGAAATGGTGGTAGACTTTAGGAGAAACCCTTCCATACTTCCACCTCTCACAATACTAGACAACACAGTATCAGCAGTAGAAACCTTCAAATTTCTAGGTTCTATCATATTGCAAGATCTAAAATGGACAGCTAACATCAAAAACATCATTAAAAAAGGACAACAAAGAATGTTCTTTCTGTGACAACTCAGTAAGCTCAAACTGCCCAAGGAGCTGCTGATTCAGTTCTACAGAGGAATTATTGAGTCTGTCATTTGCACCTCTATAACTGTCTGGTTCGGTTCTGCAACCCAACAAGAAAAACACAGACTTCAGAGGATAACTAGAACTGCAGAAAAAATAATTGCTACCAACCTGCCTTCCATTGAGGACCTGTATACTGCACGAATCAAGAAGAGGGCTGTGAAAATATTTACAGACCCATCGCATCCTGGACATAAACTGTTTCAACCACTACCCTCAAAACGACGCTATAGAGCACTGCACACCAGAACAACTAGACACAAGAACAGTTTTTTCCCAAAGGCCATCACTCTGCTAAACAAATAATTCCATCAACACTGTCAAACTATTTACTGAATCTGCACTACTATTAATCTTCTCATAGTTCCCATCACCAATCTCTTTCCATTTATGACTGTATGACTATAACTTGTTGCTGGCAATCCTTATGATTTATATTGATATATTGACCATCAATTGTGTTGTAAATGTTGTACCTTGATGAACGTATCTTTTCTTTTATGTACACTGAGAGCATATGCACCAAGACAAATTCCTTGTGTGTCCAATCACACTTGACCAATAAAAATTCTATTCTATTCTATTCTATTCTATTCTATTCTATTCTATTCTATTCTATTCTATTCTATTCCCCTCCTATTAGTTCTATCCACAAGAAAATTAGTTCTTACCACAAGAAAATCATAACCATTGCATTAAACCGAAACATCCTACATCTTCAGGGATTATGATAGCACTATCTCCTAGGACTACTGTGTTCAAGGCAGGTTGATCAAATTAAATGCCCCAATTCTTACACATTTAATCTACCGAGTCTTCCACTATTACTATATCACAAGGTTCTTCACAAGCTCATTGTTATTGTTGTTAGTTACGAAGTCATGTCCGACCCATCACGACCCCATGGACAACATTCCTCCAGGTCTTCCTGTCTCTACCATCCTCTGGAGTCCATTTAAACTCATGCCTACTGCTTCAGTGACTCCATCCAGCCACCTTGTTCTCTGTCGTCCCCTTCTTCTTTTGCCCTCAATCTTTCCCAGCATTAGGCTCTTCTCCAGTGAGTCTTTCTTTCTCATTAAGCGGCCAAAGTATTTCAGTTTCATCTTTAGGATCTGGCCTTCTAAAGAGCAGTCAGGGTTGATCTCCTCTAGGACTGACTTGTTTGTTCGCTTTGCAGTCCAAGGGACTTGCAGGAGTCTTCTTTAAACCAGAGTTTAAAGGCTGCAATTCTTTGGCGCTCAGCCTTTCTTATGGTCCAGCCTTCACAGCCATACATTGCAACTGGGAAAACCATAGCCTTGACTATACGCACTTTTGTTGACAGGGGGATGTCTCTGCTTTTTAGTATGCTATCTAGATTTGCCATAATTTTCCTCCCCAGGAGCAAGCGTCTTTTAATTTCTTGGCTGCAGTCCCCATCTGCAGTGATCTTGGAGCCCAGCAAAATAAATTTATTTCGTTTTCCCCCATTCATTTCTTCCCCATCTATCTGCCAGAAATTGAGAAGGCCGGATGCCATGATTTTAGTTTTCTTAATGTTGAGTTTCAAGCCAACTTTTGGACTCACCTCCTTCATCCGTATCAAGAGGCTCTTTAGTTCCTCTTTGCTTTCTGCCATTAGAGTGGTATCATCTGCATATCTGAGGTTGTTGATATTTTTCCCAGCAATCTTAATTCCAATTTTTGATTCATCTAGCCCCGCCTTTCTCCTGATGTGCTCTGCATATAAGTTAAAATATAAGACACAAGCTCATACAGGTCCACAATCACAACAATGGTAACAACAACATTCAGTGAAACAATTACAATCACAGAACCAACATGTCTTGTAGGGTGCAAAGTTCTACAGCTTCTTTTGGAACCTTCAGATGGAATAACAGAGGCCACGAGTAAACAAACAATGTCCATGGCATTGATGAATTTGCATTCCACAAACATGACAGCACTTTTGCAGTAAAATGAGTCCCTTGGTTGGTGTCTGTAGCTTCTATTACCCCATATCTAGGTATTATCTGTTCCAATATAAGTTTTGGTGACTACTGCTGCAGTGGCTTTCATGCCTGGATAAGCTTCAACTCATCCAGTCAAATGATCCACTATCACCAATAAATATTCAACTCTCCCCACTTGAGGTAGTTTAATAAAATCAATTTGAATGCATTGAAATGGTCTCATGCTAAATGTTGCCCTCCCTTTTATGTGCACGACTTGTTTATTAACTCTTTTTCATACTATACAATGGTCACATATTTTAGTTACTGTATACAATCCACAGTATGCATAAACTTCCAAAAACAAATCACATCATAACTTAGCCCCTCAATGAGTACCCTGATGTAGTACTTCCAAAATCAACATTTGCCTTTTATCAGGCAATACCCATTTCCACTTGCTTCCACTTTGTCTAACTTCTGCTCACTTTTAATAAACATTCAATTCCTTCTACTGCTGCCATCCCAGCTTCCAAGTCAGCTAAATTATTGCCTCAAGCTTCAAAAGAATTCAAAGCTTAATTTAAGGCATACAGTTCACAAGTCTGTACAGACCAACTTAAAGGTAACTTTCTAGCTTCTATCAAAAGCCTTTCTCTTTCTTATACTACAGGGGTAGTCAACCTTTTTATACCTACTGCCCACTTTTGTATCTCTGTTAATAGTAAAATTTTCTAACCGCTCATCGGTTCCACAGTAATGTGCCATGTATCGTCGTCTGCGCATGCCTCTCACGCATCGTGGATTGGGTTTGGGGTGGCGCCGGCTACCAGCTCTGTTTGTCTGTTACAGCTGGGTGGTGTGGGGGGAAATGTGCGACCTATTCTGGGACGAGGCTCTTTTGTTTGCAGTTGCACTATAGCACCATTTAGTTTCACTTACTAAATTTATGTGCGGGCGATGCAAGTAGTATATTTTCAGAAATTTAAATTGTCAGGGGGAAATTTATGAAAATCTAATGAAAGTGTTTTTAAATAATGCTATGAATTTTTTTTAAAAAGTCAATTAAATTAAAAAAAAGGAAAGTGCTTCAGTATCAGACAAAACCCCTACTGCCCACCATGAAACTGGAATGCCCACTAGTGGGCGGTAGGGACCAGGTTGACTACCACTGTTATACTAGTTTCTCTTCTCATCTATAAACAAATTAATCCTTCTCCCAAGGGAACATCCATTAAATCAAGTCTAACCCTTGGCTATAATACAATTACTCCAACACAATAATGTTCAAGAGCCGAATCTCTTTTATAAATCAGTTTATCCTTGACAGATATGATCTAGCCTTTTAGACAAAAATGCCACTGGCTGTCTTTTTCCTTCCCACTTCTGGGTTAAAACCCTCAAAGCCATTCCCTTATCTGTGTAACACTGGGCTCTTCTTCTAGTAATTTTGTATACAAGTCTTCATTCAAAATAGCATAAGTATCTATTCACAGCCTACAATATCCAGTCAATCCTAGAAATTTCTCAACTTCTTCAGGTGTTATTTTTCTTACTTCTTTCATTAAGCAAATATCCTGTATTTTACCTCTCTTTCTACATATTGTAATTTTTAACTCATCCCTGTAACAATCCCTAAAAGAGCAACAACATGGGCTGCTAACAAACAAACAAACAAAAATACCATAGGATGGAGCACCTTAAGAATTAAAAATGCACACAGATGTAAAGACATAAAAGAAGGAGGTAAGAAGAACAGCTTCAAAAATGAAACAAACAGGACGTGTGGTTTGACATCATGGCGATACAGACACAGAGGAATAGGTCTCCACATTCCCTGTGCTGAATACTTCCTGTTTGTGGCTCTGGAAGGAGCCTAAGCCACCTGAAGGGGTGATGAGGCAAAGAGGAGCATCCTGTGAGATCGGGAAGAGTCACAACTCTCCTGTCTGGCCTGGGGTTTTTTCCTTTCCTCTCAGTCATGGCAAGAAGTAGAAGCAGCCTAAAGATGGCTGCTACAAAGCTGGGCAAACTGAAAAATAACAGCTAAGACTGGTGCTGGAGAGAAGAAGGTGAGCCTTGGTGGAACTGGGGAGAGGATTTTTCTTTTGTCTTAAATTGAACCCTAAGAAATAATCAAAACTATTTGCCCAGAATTGAATGTTAAAGTGGTGCCTAAGCATTTTGGGATGTTGTTGGGGGAAAAAAAACCTAACCGGAAATGAAAGCTGTAGGAGAATAAACAACATATTATGAAATAAACAGACTTCTAAACTGGGAAGAAATGCTACTGGGAAGGTATTTTTAAACATTAAATTTACCTGTATCTATATATCTATATAAAACTTACTCTGCTTGGATATTTGCTGTATAACCCAAATGACAATGGATTAGTAAATCAGCAAACTGAAATTTAAACTGAGAGTGCCACCTGCTGACAAAAGAGGAAACTACAAGAAAGTAATTTAAGTAAAGAGACACTTAAACACCATATTCGAGGATTGAATTTGCAAAGAGGGTATAAAATGTTTTTTTGATAACCTCTGAGAACTACTTGAGTGGAACTGAGTGTTAACATATGAGATATAAAGAAGTAGGACTAGTGTACTCCTTGAAGGGTAGTTTAAAGACTAAATAAATAATTCTTGGACTGTTGGATAAAAATCAACCTTCTTAAAAAAATAAAATAAGAGATTGAAGGAGAAATGAATGGAATTGTCCAAGAGATGGATCTACTTTTTCAAAATATAAAAGACATTATGGACAAATAATTTAAGAACACTATGTAAAAAATGGAAAATACTATACAAGGGATCATGACTACAGACTAAGACGCCCAGGAAAGGGAGGAGCCAAAAGAAGAAATAAAGAAGGAAGAAGACAAAGAGGAGATTATAACAAAAATAATAATGATTGATTAATTAAACCAGGGGAAAAACATACTAAGAGAGTGGAAAGATATCTTTGAAATGGAGGCAGGGACCTCTGTAACAATTTTAGAAAATAGGCAGTAGAAGAGAGTAGAGGTGGGAGGAATGCTTAGATGGGAATGCTACCCCTCTTTATTTAAAGTATAGAGATTGAAGTATAAAGTAGGCAAGAGATGATGGATGGATGATTCCTGTTCTCAGTTGCTGTTTTGAATTGTCTTTTCCTATCTCTCTATTCTTTTTCTCTTTTTCTCTTTTTGTAGGCAGGTGACATGATTAGAAGTTAGACAGAAAAGAAAAAAAAGCTTTTTAATATAGGGTGATATGATTAAAAGCTAGAGTAAGGATAGAAATAAAGGGAATATTAATGTATTACATTTTTATTTGATAAAATAAAAGTAAAAAGTAATAATGAGAAATAGATGGAATAATTAGATGGAATAATACCAAGGTTTTGGTAACTATCTTCAAAGCGCTCCATGGCATAGGGCCGGGTTACCGTCTGCTGCCACCGATTGCCTCCCACTGACCCGTGCGCTCTCACAGGGAGGGACTCCTCAGGGTGCCGTCAGCCAGGCAGTGCCGACTGGCGACACCCAGGGGAAGGGCCTTTTCTGTGGGGGCTCCCACCTTCTGGAACGAACTTCCCCCAGGACTTCGCCAACTTCCTGACCTTCGAACCTTTCGCCGCGAGCTTAAGACACATCTATTTATTTGCGCAGGACTGGACTAGAATTTTAAATTTTAAATTTGGTTTTAACGGGGTTTTATTATTTTTATCGCAATTTTTTAATATTCAGCCTTATTTAATAAGTTTTTTAATTGGTGTTTTATTTTGTATTTATATGTATGTTTTTATTAGGCTGTAAACCGCCCTGAGTCCCCCGGGAGATAGGGCGGTATAAAAATGCGATTAAATAAATAAATAAATAAATAAATAAATTGAATAATGTAACCTAATATAGATGTGTATTATTATGAGAACTTCATAAGTTGGTTGAATGCAGTAGTAGTAGTAGTAGTAGTAGTAGTAGTAGTAGTAGTAATAATAATAATAATTAATCTGATCAGTTTTGTTTTTACTAGAATGTATGATGTAGGGGATGCGATGACTCAGAGGCTAAGACATTGAGCTTGTTGATTGAAAGGTCAGCAGTTCAGCAGTTTGAATCCCTAGTGCCGCGTAATGGAGTGAGCTCCTGTTACTTGTCCCAGCTTCTGCCAACCTAGCAGTTCGAAAACACGTAAAAATGCAAGTAGAAAAATAGGAAGGTATTTGGTGGGAAGGTAACAGTGTTCTGTGCGCCTTTGGCATTTAGTCATGCCGGCCACATGACCATGGAGACATCTTCGGACAGCGCTGGCTCTTTGGCTTTGAAACGGAGATGAGCACCACCCCCTAGAGTCAGGAACGACTAGCACATATGTGCGAGGGGAACCTTTACCTTTACCTATGATGCCCAGGTGCCACACTGTTCATGCATTGATTTGACATTTTTATAAAAATAAAAAAATAAATAAAAAACTTTAGAAATAAAAAATAAAACAAACAATCTAAATGAGGCATTTTGGGTCAATGCTCTGAAATATATTTGGGTCAAACTGTAGTGTCAATTCTCTGCTTTTAGTAAAATGTGAATCAGATTCAGATTCCATTTAGATGAAAGCAAATTATCATTAAGTAAGTTAAAAACATTTACAAATGTAAGCAATATATTTCAAAATCATTTATTTTATATATGTTTAATTAAGCATTTTAAACCTCAAAAATTTCCAGAAAGAAAATTGTATTTGGAGCAGAAAAGAAAATATATCTGCATAGCTTTTATATGCAGATGAGAGAGACCAAAACAGTGAAAAGCAAGGCTGCACAAGCAGGTCACCCATTTGCCCCACTTTTCTCAGACAGACTTGTCAGAGAGAGGGTGGGGGAGAGAAAAAAAAGGGTTAAAATGAGCAGAAAAACCGCACTCCATCCTTTCCTCCCTCCCTCCCTCCCTCCCTCCCTCACTCACTCACTCACTTACTCTTCCAAGGCAAAAAATCGTTGAGTAAGAGAAAGAAAAGTGAACAACCAACGAGAACAGGAAATTTTTTTAAAAGACTTTAAAAGAAATCTCATCCCTTTTCTCCGCTCAGCATCCTCTCAATACATTCTCCAGGGGATCTTTCTAATTTCTTTTCCTTGCAAACACTTGCTATTGCCTTTCCCCTTACTTCACAACAACAAAAACCTTGCAACTTACTGTTTCTTTGTACAAAAGGGAATCAAAGTAAACTCACTCCAACTTTTACCATCAACATACTCAAATTTGCACTGGAATCAGACCTGCTTACGTAAACCAATTTCACATGCAAAAATTTCATGTTTTTTCCATGCAAAACAATCATTACAATTCTTTTTGACAGCTTTTTCACAAGCCAATGAGCTCCATTTTCTATTATTAGAGGATCTCATCCTCCCTCCAGGTTTGGAAAGGATTACACATATTTGCAGATCCCTCGCATCCTGGACATAAACTGTTTCAACTCCTACCCTCAAAACGACGCTATAGAGCACTGCACATCAGAACAACTAGACACAAGAACAGTTTTTTCCCGAAGGCCATCACTCTGCTAAACAAATAATTCCCTCAACACTGTCAGACTATTTACTGAATCTGCACTACTATTAATCGTTTCATAGTTCCCATCACCAATCTCTTTCCACTTATGACTGTATGACTATAACTTGTTGCTGGCAATCCTTATGATTTATATTGATATATTGATCATCAATTGTGTTGTAAATGTTGTACCTTGATGAACGTATCTTTTCTTTTATGTACACTGAGAGCATATGCACCAAGACAAATTCCTTGTGTGTCCAATCACACTTGGCCAATAAAATTCTATTCTATTCTATTCTATTCTAGACACAGACAAATACAGACACACACACAGCATTAAACAAAATTTCCAGACCTGGGGATGTTTTGTCCCTTTAAATATCCACTTTTTCTTTCCTTGGGCAACCTGTAGCTCATTCTGCAAGCAGTGAGAAAACTCAGAGAGTAGTTTCAATCATAAATGTGATTGTGGGTCCTAACCACTTCCCATTTCCCGTAACTTCAAGCCCAAACTGAGAAGCTTACTTAATTTGCTGGCTGGCCAAACATATCACAATCAATTCAATCCCGTTCAATTCTATTATAGATGCGTATTCAAGAATTTTAAACAGAAATCACATCAAATTGGTCAGGTCAAATTATCTGAGTCTTCCCATTTAGACAGGGTTTACTCTTTTATTACCTACTAAACCCCAGGTGGGAAGAACAATAAACCTTTTCTTCTTTACTCTTAGTTCTTTCAGAACTAGTTCTTTCAGAATTCCTAATAAATGATTTCTAGCAGTATATCATATCAGAAGCAAACAGCAAATATTGGTTTGATTACTATGCTCCTTCAGCTTTAATTCAAAAGCTGGCTATTATTTTACTGGTCTATATCTAATTGTTAATATGTTCTACAGTGATCAGTGTAATGGATAACTCCACTTTCATTTTGATACTTGCATTAAAAGTAATATTCTCTGAGAATGTTTTAAAGACTTTGGCAGACCCATTTTGGATGGTGAGATGGCTAAATAATCAGAATTCTCCCTGGGCTTTAGAACTCAAAAGGATGATCTGAAACTCCAGAGCTACAGACAGTCTGTGAAACCTGTGTTTGTAGCTCTTGAAGCCATTCAAAAAAAATTTTTTTTAGTGTAATAGTTCCATCTTCCATTAAACTGTGTGTCATCTGGGGACATGTATATTTGTGCGGTAATAATCAAAATTTACAACAGTATTCATTATATTAATATTACTTCTCTAATTTTACAATACTAATATTGAACATTATAAACATATTCTCTCCCTCAACGTATCTTCTAATAAGAATATATTAAACATAATAATCCTAATCCTAATCCTAATCCTCCTCCTCCTCCTCATAGTGTTTACGTCTCTTAACATTTTTTCTATATTTTGCTGATCTTCTTCTCCATAGTGTGGCGATGGGAGGCGCCATTTGGCTTATTCCAGTCTCTAGCTCTATGGTCTCTGAGTTGAAAGAAAAACTTCTGAGGATCCGCCTCCCTGGTGACGTTCCCCAGCTTTTTTCAACTCAGCCTCAGCTATGGTCGATTAATTTTTATCTCCAGAGCTTTAGAGTTGAATTATATTATTCCCTGGATATCCTTTTCTTATTTTGGAATTTGGTTCTCTTTCCGTTCCTTCCAGGTAAAGGTTGTTTCTTTTATCTTGATTTTTCTTGGAACTATGATTGTTGCTTGCAGCTAGGGAGGGCTCTCCATTGATATGGATTGGAGCTGTGGGGTTGCCCTTTCCGACGCCTCCCACCCTCCCCTTTCCCCTGTACCGGACTGGTAACTCTGGGGGGTGCTGCAGGGGTTTGCTTTCACCCCAAAGGTTGCAGCTGGACTCCATTGCCGCGCTAGCCTCTAGGAGCCTTGGCGGCTGCATTTTACTCAGGAGTTTTTTTCGGCACCAATCAGCTGTGGAGCATGTTTGTTGCTTGCAGCTGGGGGCTGTTTTCAAGTTTCTCGGCCACGCCAGCCTCTTGCAGCTTGGGCTTGAGCCGTTTTATTATTTCCTGGATTTTTGTCCCAGGAAAGAACTGTGGCAGAGCTGCTGGGCTGCCCTAGCCTTTCTTAGCTTAGTGCAGCCCTGGGAAGGAAGGAGTTAATTGAGCGCCTCTTTTTATCCCGCGCTTTACAAATGCGGCTTCCTGTCCGGGCGGTTTTGTTTCCCAGGCATTGCTTTGTGGCCACAGGGCTGGCAGGGCTATCTGCATTGGGGGATGGGAGCCCTGGTAATCTTCCAGCCCTTTGTTTTGTGCTTGCGGGCTAACTTTGCAGGAAGAGCCTGATATCTACAAAGTGATCTGCATCGTGGAGATCAGACTTGTATATTTTATTTTCTATCCTGTCTGTTTGCAAATAGAAAGAGAAACTGGACTTGGGAGTTGGTCATTTGGCAAATAGTTTGTCCTGCCTTTGTAGATTACAGAGGCTTCTGGCCTAATATCTAACTTACCATGGTAGACTCTGATAGGCAGGCTGCATTTTCTGCAGAGGGTTCTTGGTCACCTCAGCCAGATAGAGGGGGCAGAGCACCAGTCAAGCCTAGAACAGCCAGCCTTGCTGCAACTGCTAAGATTTGTACCAGGACCAATGTCCGTGCTGGCACATCCAAGGCTGAAGAAAAGACTGACCAGGCATGACAGAAAGCCATGGATAGAGAGTTTGCCAAGGCTTCAGCAGAGTTTTTACTTCAGGCCCCTTCAGACTCTGCCACTTCTGAACATCAGATGGCTTCTCCAACCCCAGATTTGCCTCCTCAGCAGGATCTGAACTTACCATTTCAACCTGCAGCTACCAGGCCCTGGTCACCTGATACCCTCACTGACCCTCTCCCTCGGCCTGGAACTTCTGGGGCACCACTTAGGGCCCCTGAGGCAACGTGGACTCCCACCACTGGGAGCTCCACCAAGGGGAAGTGGGAGAACAAGACATGCCACAGTTTATGAAGAGGTGGCTTGAGCAGGCCATTAAGCGAGGCATTGCCGAGGAAAGGCGCCAGCAGTCTCAACCAACTGCCCACTTGTATTGTTTGGGGCAGGGAGAGGCCTCTTGGAGATTTTTGTCTCCAGTGATGGAATACCAGGAACCTGTGTCTCCTGCTCCCTCTGAAATTAGTTATTACGATGGAGAGTGGCAAGGTGACGAAGATTTTTCTGTACCAGAGCAAGATGCCCGACCAAAACCTCTCTTCAAGGGTCTATTCAATCCTGCGTTTCTAAAACCTTTGTTAGCAAAGGCTCGGGCTACAGCACGTATGGATCAGGCACCTGCAGCTTCTGGGTCCACTTTAGATAGCGGGCAACAGGATGATTTCCTGTTCACTGAGCAGACGGTGGAGGCAGATACCATTCCTATCCCTAAGATGTTTTTGGACTTAATACAAAGGCAGTGGACCTCACCGGCTACGGCTTCCAGGCCCACTGGGTTGGAGAATCAACTTTTTGGAGTGGAGGCAGCCTTACTGAAGTTACTGGACATTCCCAAGGTGGATGCTCCGGTGGATGATCTGACCTCTTCTTCTGTTTTGCCACCTGATGCTGAGAACACCTTGAGGGCAGAGGAAAAGAGAGAGGAGATGGCCCTGCGCAGGGCTCACCTGGCAGATTCCTGGGCTATTAGAGCCTCTACAGTGGCTTCCTTCCTTACTAGAGTGTCAGTTCAATGGTTGCGACAACTTCAGTCTCACTTAGCGCCGGATGATATACGTGCTCATCAGGATCTCTCCAAGATTTTAGCTGCTGCAGAGTACACCGCGGACGCAACCTTGGCCTCTGCCAAATTTTCTGCCAGGGCCATGGCGGCATCTGTCACTGCTAGATGTCTGCTTTGGCTACGACACTGGCGCATGGACGCTAAGCATAAATGGAAACTGGCTTCTGCCCCATTTGAAGGGGAACATTTATTTGGCCAGTCTCTGGATCCTTTATTAATCAAAACCAGAGACAAGAGGAAGGTGCTTCCATCTCAGAGTAGGCGGGGCGATTTCCGTCAGTCACCCTACTATAGGTGGCCCTCCTTCCGTCAGTGGGGGGCTGGGCCTAGCTTTCCCTGACAACAACGGCCCTTTCAGTCACGGTCAGGTTACCAGACCGAGAGATCTTCCTTCGCCAGAGGTAGACAACTGCCATCAAGCCAGCCCTTCAGGAGCAACAGTGGGAGAGGAGCTCGTCGTTCCAAGTGACGACTGGCTCCAGGCTCCTATTGGGGGCAGGCTGGGTCTGTTTGCGGACCGTTGGGACGACCTAACAACAGATACCTGGGTCAGGGAGACAGTGCGAGCAGGGCTCTCCCTCGAATTTCTCTCCCCTCCTCCGAGGCTTTTCCTCTGTTGCCCACTTTCTCGAGACCCAGTCAAACAGGGACTCATGGAGTCGGCTATTCAGCATTTGCTGGATATTCGGGCCATTCAGCCGGTTCCGCTGGAGCAATGGGGGCGGGGGTTTTATTCAATATTGTTCATCGTTCCAAAGGCCTCGGGGTGGGTGGGTGGAGACCAATTCTCAATTTGAAGGGACTGAACATCAGGTACATCAGGTACAGGAGGTTCAAAATGCACTCCCTGCATTCTATCTTAGCGGGGATCAGGGAGGGGGACTTCCTAGCTTCCATAGATCTCACAGAAGCATACCTCTATGTACCTATCAGTCCAGACCATCGGCAGTACCTGAGGTTTTATTATGCCGGCCGGCCTTTCCAATACAGGGCCCTTCCGTTTGGATTGGCTTCGGCCCCCCGGACGTTTACCAAGATTTTATCTGTCCTGGCGGCATACCTCAGGTCCATCCCTATCAGGATCCAGTGTTACCTGAATGACCTTCTCATCCAGGCATCGTCCCAGCAGCTAGCAGAACAAGACTTAGCTACAACTTTAAGTGCTCTGAGGGATCATGGATTCTCCATGAATTTGAAAAAATGTCAGGTCATACCTTCTACGAGGTTAGTGCACCTGGGGGCCCTGATAGACATTCGGACGGGTCAGGTGTTCCTATCCCAGGAGCGGCAGGAGAGCATACGGACCTTAATTCAGCTGATTCGGCAGGACCAGATGGTACCAGTGGCCCGATTGTCACAACTGTTAGGGAAAATGATCTCCTGCTTGGCCATAGTTCCTTGGGCAAGGTTCCATGGTTGACCACTCCAGTGGTTCTTGCTTCCCTTTCAGAGGGCGGGCACCAGTTCCTCGAAGGCTCGGGTCAGGGTGCCTCCACGAGTGCTGCTCTCTCTCTCTTGGTGGGAGTCGGAAGCCATCAGGAGGGGATGTTTTTTCAGGGAACCTCACAGAGTAACGGTGACATTGGACGCCAGCCTCTTCGGCTGGGGAGGACATTGCAGGTCCCAGGTGGCCCAGGGACGTTGGACTCGGCTGGAGCTCAATCAACAGATCAACTGGCTGGAACTGTGGGCTGCACATCTGTCTCTTCAGGCTTTTCTGCCACTGGTGAGGGGGAGACATGTTCTTCTTCTCACAGACAATGCAACAACGAAGGCCCATGTGAACAGGCAAGGCGGGACTCGATCACGTTTACTGATGCTGGGCAGATGGGCAGAGACTCATC